>NC_088173.1:27983564-28286594 GCF_028769735.1 Zonotrichia leucophrys gambelii | reverse complement strand
AGATCCCTTGGGATATGATGAAAGATGAATACCTCTTCTGCCTGTTCTTATTAGCACTTTGAACACATGTACTAGGGTGAGACCATGTTAGAGGAAACTGCAAAAGGTGGCACAGTGAGTGCTTTGCTCCAAGGAAGGAAGACATTTGGTGGACTATTAACTATTTACTTCACTTTGCTGCAAATGGGAAGAATCACAGGCTGATCCTATTTATGTGACTTCTTCCCAGATTTCCTGAGTGTAACAACTTGGCCACTCAGTTCTTTTAAATTTTACAATATTTTTTGGTGCTACAAGATTTTTGATAGAAGAAAGGCTTTTTAAGAGCAAATATTTGAGATGTGAGACACCTTTTCAATAAAAAGCACAATCAAATCTTAGCACACTTCCACAGATATTTCAGTCCTGGCTCTGAATATGAATGACAAGTTTGTCACTAATTTGTGAGCTGCTGTGGGCTAATAAGTCTGACTCTGCATAAATAGTGAAAGTGTCTACCACTGAGTTCAAACCAATGTGACACAAAAAAAAGAAGCAATAATATGTTTTATACCAACCTTGACATCATGATTATGTCAGAAAAGTAATGTGTCACTGACAACAAAAGCTGTAGGAGACAAAATGCACATGCCTGGGATGGTCTCTGAAGACAGATTGCTAGACACATTCCTATCAAATCTTACTCCATCATTTTGTTAAGAATTAAAACTAAAAATTACATTTAACCTTCTGTGATGTGGGAATTAACCAGAAGAAATGTTGTGACAAAATCCATGCTCATGAAACAGTTGAGTGTCCCCTGTTCTAGTCAGGCACCACTCCTCTGCTCATGCTGTCTCGCCTGGAATTTGAAACACTGTGTATTTGGGAAAAGAGATTAATTCCATTTCACTTAATGAAAAACTCTAGGAACAGTGACATCAGCTGAGTGTCTGCTCTTCTGTGCCTTCAGTACCAGGGGTTGCACCTTGCTGCAGCTGCAGACCCTTTAACGATCTTCCTTTGGTCTAGACTTCCTCATAAGGGTAGAGCAAGGTTTCCCACAGCCAAAAGCAAGCAATTCCACGTCATGTTGTTACATATGGCTGCATCAGACCTCTTTCCATTTGATTAGTGCTTCTGGCATTGCAAAAAATAACACGGGAAATCCTTGCTTTGAGGTAATGCAGAACTAGAGATAAGTGACTGCAAAAACCTGAGATTGGTGCAGTGAATTTGGGTTAAGACCACAACCAGAACGTTTTGGTGCTGCTCTTTTCCACACAGATGAAGACATGCACACAGGTGTATCATAATTATGCTTGACATATGCTTACTATTTTGATCTTTGCACCTGCATGTGCATCTCTGCAGACATTAGCAATTACACTCCTCACTACAGAGATAAACCGATGTGGGAGTGCATAAAGGGGTAACTGATAGCATCTTTTCTGATACTGTAAGGGTTCAGAGGATGAAGGGAAAAAAAACCCCAAACATCTTGATGCTCAGGGAGATGGATGCAATATTCCTGTGGACAGAGGACAGCCCACCTAACACAAAAGGGAGCTGTTGCAATTGCAAGCCCACAACAGCATGGTGGCAGGTCTGAGCACTTCTTCCTGCTGTTGACATGAGACTGAAGAATTACAAATGCATTCCAGTTCGCAGACCTTGGGAAGAAGAAAGGGTAACATTTGATCATTCTTCTATTAATACTTTTTTCTCCACTCAGGTCTGTGATTTATTTTTAAGGTAACATAAAGGGACAAATTTTTAAGCTAATCGTGGATTTAATGCCCAGTGAAGGCAATTTTTCCCTAAATCACTCTTTCAATCTACAGTTTACATTTCCTTGGATAAGGACAACACAGTTCTGAAGAAGGAGATCATACAGAAATTGGGCAGCCCAAAAGCACAGGGAGAGAGGGGACATTTCAGTCATTGCACATTTACTAGGGATTCAAAAGGGACTGCATCTAATACCCCTGAAGGGTGGCAGATGGGGTGTGGTAATCAAACAACTAGCAGAGCCAATGAAAAAAAAAGAT
The DNA here is from genome assembly GCF_028769735.1 of Zonotrichia leucophrys gambelii. Classification (NCBI taxonomy): domain Eukaryota; kingdom Metazoa; phylum Chordata; class Aves; order Passeriformes; family Passerellidae; genus Zonotrichia; species Zonotrichia leucophrys. Next base: position 28,284,564 of record NC_088173.1, on the reverse strand, counting down.
TTTCCATTGATTTCAAAAGTTTCCACCAGGTCTGTGGTAGAAAGGCACATTGCTTCAAATTCAGTTGAAGAAGCAGAGAAGACATCCTCACAAAATCCCTAGAGCAGGAGAGGACCTGAAAAGGGAAAGTGCTTTGGGAACAAAGTGACAGCAAGCCGCCAGAAAGGGAGCCGCAGGGGGAGGTGCTGTTCAAAGAGGAAGGCTTTCACCCCTTTCATAACTTGGAATAAAATCTTCTGATTCAGATAGATGTATTTCAATAATTCTGACTCATCTGGAGGCAAATAAGCCTCCATGGCGACTCCCTAAACCTTGCTAAACACCTGAGGACTATGTTTGGAAATGCTGTTAACTTAGTAACATCCAGCTCAGATCTTAATGCACTGGAGCCCACTTAAACAAGGAGCTTTCCTCTTGAAATAAGCAACCTCTTCAAAGAATTGATTTCTTTTTGCTCTAGAATATACATAGGAAATGCAGTGGAACTGCGGAAAAAAATGAAATCAATCCCTTCTGAAGAAATAAACTAATTAGGAGAAAGAGAAGACTGAAGTAATTCTCCTAGCATGATCTGATCAAGCCGGAGTTTTTATAAAAATAATGGCGGCCAGTTGCTCACTACTCTATGTGAATCTACTGTAAACAGCCTCTGGAGAAAAATATAATTATATAACAGCAAGAAAGCGTGCTTCTGAGCCTTCTCTCAGAGAGTCCCAGAAAAATTTCTGTGCCCTGGGAAGTCATGCAGAGAGGAACAGCACCTGCTGACCCTCCAGAGCTCAACTGGCTGGGGTAATCTTGAAGTGGGGGGAGGGAGGCCCTGTAAAAACCTTCCTACCTTTTTAGACACTTGGAAAATGAAGTAGATCCTGTCCAGTTCTGTCGCTGAGATCATGAAACACACTGCCTCCCTGAACATTCCCACTGGGCTGGGATCTTCCAGTCTCACTCACCTTCAGCAGGACATGCAGATCTCATGGAGTGAATTGGCCATGTGCTGGCACTCACATGCCCTGCTATTTTTGTTATGCCTTTGCCGTATTTGGTGCCTTGCCTATTCAGATTTCACAGGTCTGTTCCAAAAAACCAAAGCATCTTCACTAAGAGTCAATGGGTTTGGTTTGGGTTTGTATAATTCAAAGCAGTGCAATTCTATGCATGTATGCAATATTTCTTCTCTCTCTAAACTCTTGTTCCCTGTATCTCACAGCATATCACATATAAAAATGTCTTCCACAGAAAGGCATGAAAAAAGTGAAGAAGTTCCTATCTCATACTTCTTTTCTGCAAAGCTAAATTGATGAATTTCAAATTCAATTGATGAATGAATGAATTATGAATGCCTTTCAGTTCAGCTTTAAAAATATGAGGACCCAATTCTCTTCAATAGTGTCAATTAATATGGAACACGTATTTGTTCATTAGAAAACATAGTTCATCAAGATAGAGAGATAATACTGTGATTTATGCATTTAAGTAATAAAGTAACTTTTCATTTGAAAGCAGAATGGGCCTCTACCAGGACAGCTAACATGGGAGAGAATCTAAAATATTATGGAAACTTGAGAAATGCCTATACTGCACAACCCTTCCACTTGTTTGTAGGGCATGGTGATGGGTTGATGCTATTTTTCTTTGTGGATTACACAGGTCACCAAGTTTTTGCACTGTTTGAAACACAATAAATATAACAACACTCTTTCTAATACCAACACCTTTGACTATAGAGTTAATCAAACAGGACCAGGGACTTTTTATGGCCTAACCACACCACATAGCACTTTCCAGAGTCTTTCATAGGCTCTACAGATGCCCTGAAGTCTAATACATAATTACTATTTTTCATCTATTTATTTCAGTTCAAAGTGTGTGCATAATGTGTTGCAGCTTCCGAGATTCCATAGCGAGATGCTGAGGTTATACCTTGCATGCCCTGGGGCAGGTAGGCACCAGGGGGCCTCCCAAGGGGGCAAAGCCTGGTAGGATGGTGTCATGGATGGAGTTAAGCAAACCACAGAAGCTGGAAAGAGCTAGACAGTGTAACATTCAATGTACCACACAGCTGGGAATAGTCCTCGGGTACGCTCCTCCCTGGTTTGTGTAAGGAGTGTGCTAATAATTAGGAAGCAAAGGCAATGTGCAATCCAGCTTGCTCCCTGGGTCTGTTTTATTTAGCTGCCTAGATGCACATATGATTTTGTTGATACAGCACTCACAGAGACAAGAATCAGACCCTGCCTGGGCAGACCCTGCTGATAAAGGCTGGAGATGCATTCCCTCCTGGATCAAGATTAAAGAGATCCTTAGGGAGCTGGTTATAAATTCCTGACTCTCAGGTTGCTGCTATTTCCTGAATTGAGCTAGGGGAGCACAGTACTAGCTGGCTGTGGGTAATGGGATATTTTGCATTACATATGGATTGGTGAAACTGGTGATGAGCCTACCTTCTCAACACTCCCATACATCCCTTCATCCCCTTATTCTGGTGCTGGGTGAAATGGAACGGGCATAACTGTGCAGGCCACCTTTCCCTAGAATACAAATATCAACTGAGCAGGTGTTGCTCCAGTTTCCATCTGTTGTATTATGAAGGGGCATAGAACTGGTGAAAGCAAATACGATGTTTCTCTAGATATGCTGGTTTTGATTGTTGATGCAGTTTTTAGAACAGTCTTAATCATGCAGTGTTCTGTGATTTTAGTGCTTTTGGGTATTAACATTTCTGAGGTCTCAGTGTGAGACTCAATTATTGAAATGGCCAAGATTCTGGCAAGAAACCACAGGGAAGAAATCAGTTCTGTGAGGAAGATGCCAGGAGGCAAACATTATTTACATAGAGTACGGAACTACAGAAATATAACAGTATGTAAATTTCTTGACAGATGCCCTGTTTGGCAGATGCTCAGAAGCAAATTTCATTCTCAGCCAGATCTGCAAAAACACAGATCAGTAATCCAGGGTAGAAGTGACTTGGTAGAAATTTTGGATGACAACTTACAACTCCCCAAACTACTACTGAATTAACAAAGAAAAAATAGATCAGGGAACTGATAATCTTTGTGGGCCTGAATCAGGCAAGGTCTCAAAACATTAGAAACCTCAGTGAAGTTGTCTGTAACCTACCAAAAGATTGTTTGCCTGATTCTCTAATCTAACACAAGGTTATGCTGAAGAAGACACTGCTTGCTGGGTTGCCCTGTTAAACCAGGCACAAATCTGAGAACTACTTAAAACTGACCTAATTGTGTTGTAAAACTAAGATCAAACTTTAGTTTATCATGTCTGTTTGGTGCCCTCCAAAATTTTAATCTGCATAGGTGTGCATCTCACATGGCTGCTGATGCTACCAGGCACCTTTGCTGCCAATAGAGCAGACATCCAGTGTGAACCATGGCTCAGATGACAGATAAGAGCTAAGGGGGGAGTTTGACTTATTCACAATCATATCTGTTCCATTGGTAAACTTAAGCCTTTGTTTCTAATAGTATGCACTGAAATCTGAACTTTTATGTGATTTAAAAGGAAATTCTGAATTGTTATCCCGTTCTTCATGAAATGCAGGAGAGAGAGGTGGTGGAATTGCAGCTTAAGATGGTGAGGGTTTACAAGTTTTTAATCATATCCTGAGGGCCTTTGAGTATATTTAACCCAGGATACAGCTATATCCAGTCTATTAGTAGGCATCTTCATGTTATTAACAGGCTGATATGGTTCACTGGGAAGGTCTCTCTGAACTATGACTAAACGTTCAATACACCAGTTGATTGGCAAGGGCTGCTTGCATTTGGGGGAAAGACATTTCTATTTTTGCTTGCCAGAAGGTCTCTGAGCTCTGCCTTATGCAAATACACAGTGACTACAATATTTCTTTGAAACCAGCAGCTTCCTGCAGTGGAACATCAGCATGAAAATTGTGTGCACTCCTATCCTGGGATGCTGGGAACACAGACTGTGTTAGGCATCCCCATGGAGGCTACAGGGCAGTCTTGCCCCCGGCCCAGGTCAAGAAAAACTAAAGCAATATCAGTGCAAATCTCTCAGGTTTTATTCTACAATGTATGCCAGGCAACACTGCCCTTCAGTTAAGATAACTGCTTCAGCTTTCAGACAGTTTTTGCTTTGAAGCATCTCTGTTCCTGCAGCCATAGCCCTGGGCATACTCCTGGCACATGTGCCCTATCCTGCCACCCCTATCCCAGGTGAGCTTCTCCCTCTTCAGGCAAACTATTTACTCGGCTATAGAAGCATCCTGCCCCAGTCTGTTTCCCTCATTATCCCTTCCCACCGGCCAAATGTTACTTTTTAACTCTAAATAAACGCTCTCTGCTCTGGCCAGGGCACATGCAGCACAGCTGCCCTGGGATGCAGGCACGGCATTTGCCTTGGTGTGCGGTGAGCAGGATGGTAAAGCCACACCAAAAGCTGAGAGCAAATCAGGCGATAAGTAGCAAAACTGCATTATCAGCAGATCTGCGTTCAGGATTTCGTGGTCATTTGCCTTTATTTATGCCTCCTATTAACCTTACTCAACCATGACATGTGTTACCCAGATGGGAAAGCCAAAGCAAAAATAGGCACAGCGGTTTTCCCAGCCCGTGCAGAACAGCAGCAGGAGCCGAGCGGGAGCACCGGCCGGCCCTGGTGTCCGGCGGTGTCGGCGGGCAAGCGGCTCAGGGACCGACCCAGCCTGGGAAAATTACAGCCGCAAGGACAGAGAGCATCCACGCTCATTGGTGAGACCACCGGAGCATTCCCCTGAATCCCAGCCCCGGCACCCACGGGGGTCCCGCTAGATGGTGCTGGAGGGACGGACAGACCGCGGCGGGGACAGAGGGAGGAGGGAGCATCCCCCGCTCCCCTCCCTGGCTGCGGCTCCCAAAGTGTTTCCTCCGGAATGCCTGCCTGATGATAACAGGATCCCTTTCATATATATTAGGCAAACACGGGCCCAAGGTGGGTAAACATCATGAGCAGACTCATCTTTCTGCTCGACGCCGCGACGGTGAAAGGCCGGTTGCACAAAATAACAAGCTGCCGAGTTTTTTTTTCAGGCCACGTCTCCAACAACAAAGCAGCTTTTGAATCACACCGATTACATATTTAAAAAAGAAATAGTTACGAGCCAGTCATCTGAACCGTCCTTCTGCACCAAATATAAGACTTGGTATCACCCATAAAAGCAATGTCCTGCATATGCTAACCTGAATATTTATAGATGCAAAAAACCATGCCAATTATGTAAGGCTAAGGAATCGTGCACATGCATGAATAGTCCCTTGTAAAAATAAATAATAAAAAAGGCTCTGTCAAGATATTAAATTAATTTTCCTTTTCACTTAGGAACCTTGTATTTAGCTCTGTAAAAGTCCTCTTGGCAGCCTGAAATGTATCCTGTTTAAACAGGAGCTTGTACTCAAACACACTTTTTTTTTTCCCCTGAATACTATTCCCACTTAAGCCCTGCACAAAAAGCATTGAGAAAGCAGAAAATGGGAATAAAGTCATCTTTGTTTCAACTTTTCCTGTCCCTTTTTACTTGAAGGGAAAACTAAGTATCTGATGAATGAGCAATCCTTATGTGACAGGGGAAAAGAGGTGAGTGACCTATAGACTTGAGGACTCTTAGCTGTTTTGTCCTTCTTCTAAAGGCTGAATGATAAAGTCACATAAAGTTACTGAAACAACTTTTTTGAAAAAGGGAAATACTTTATATGTTTTCCATAAAGATCATTATTTTGTTAAACCACTAATTTATGCAGAGATTCATGACACTAAGCTCAAGTCCATTGGAAATGTTCTTCTTTCTGAAAGTCCAAGCCAATTTATCATTTGAGGGATGCTCTTCTTACTACTCTAGCCAGGAGTGAAACACAGACATGGAGAAGCAAGTGCTGTGCTCTTTTTTCCACAGTGGCAGTCACCATGTCAGGACCACAGTGGCAGGATGCACTTCAGTGCAGGAGGTGTTAGGGAAAGGAGAGAACACATGGAAGAATTATGATGAAAAAGGAGCAAGCTGCAGATGGAGAAGGTAGCTGTTCATGAAGGGGGGGTTATAGAGCATCTCTCTGAGTGGAAGGCTTGGAACAAAATATGTTTAAGGAGGCAAGAAAAGTGTACATGTCTGCATAGCACATGGGAGAGAGGGGGGCTCAGAATAGTGTGGAAGGGAGCATGCTGAGCTGTGTCTGAGCATTTCATTCAAACTGCTATATTGTTAAGACTCTTGAGCAATAAAGCAAATTTTCATTCCAATTAAAGATTCAAGGGTTTTAGAACAATCACCAGAAGAAAGAGAGAAAAAAGGCATATCCTCAGAGGACTTGGTAATGAATAACAAAAACAGTTCTTGTGCATTGTCCAAAATGAATGGTATTCAGTGTAACTGCTGAGAGAAGATTTAATGCTACAATCCACTGTGGTGCTCTCTGTGAGTAGATGTGGGATGGCCCATGATTGACAGAAATACTCAGCCCAGGTCAGTATCTTCTGGTCAATGTGTAACACAGGTCATTCTTGGTGCCGCTGCCTTATTGTTGCTGCTGGGGTGGCAAACACTGGAAGGGGCAGAGCCTGAGGGAAATTACCAATTGCTTAAAGCTGTTGGGATGAGTTCACTCACACAACATGAATCATATTGCCCATGCATATGCTTCTCTGTGGATATGTGCAGCAGTCTATCAGCCAAGCCTGCAAAGCCACTGCAACGGAGCAAAGGAACTACAGCCTGAGGACAAAAAGAGGATCAGGTTGGAAGCTCAAGGATGAAGCACATGTTGTTGGAGGAGGAGGAAAAGATATGTACACTTCATAACTTGTAGCCATTGATGGGCTAAAGCTGCCCTAAATTCATGCATAAGCCATGTACAGGATAGAAAAAGTGGTTCAGAGCACCAAAGCAAAATTTACTGTTTTTACTAACTGCATATTAAACTTTTCTAGAGGTAGAGCTACAAGACAGAAAGACTGTATTACAACTCATCCCCAGCTCTTTCCTGGCCCACAGTCCTATGTCTTCTTTCTGTGGATATCCCCTTACCTTTTATTGGTCTATAAAGCCAGAACATAGCTGGGGCACCAACCATGTCCCAGACCTCTGGCTGAGAAGATGCCATTTAAAAGGGCAGCGGATAGGAAACCTCAGGAAAACTCTAAAGGCTGAATAGGACAGCTCTGTGCATTCCACAACTTTACTAGCAGGAGCAAAGAGGAACACCTCAGTGCTAACTCCACTGCCCTGCAGCTGGGAGCCTGCTCTGGCCAGCCTGTGCCAGCTGTGGGCTGCTGCCTTCCCATGCCAACCCTGCTGAAAGTGCTCTCACACTCATAGAGTTCAAGAACTCAGATTAGCTATCTTTCCTGTAGCAGACAAAATTCTGGATTAGGACTCTAGAGGCTTAAATTCATTTGTCAGGTTAAGCACAAACTTTGTGTGCAACCATCAGCAAGGTCTTTAATCTGCCTGAGTGTCGATATCCTTTGGAAAGGGGCAATAATTCTTCCCTAATTCCTGAGGGCTTGAGGAATAAAATTGGTAAATAACAGAGCAGTGCTCCACTACTATGAGGAGGCTGGCACAGCTCTCCTGGCTGTACTGAGTTCCCTTGCTAACTACCCAGCATATGTGCTGCAGATCTGGGGCACTCGCAGTTAGTATTTTCATGAAACAGAATATAAAATCAGAAGGAAGCAGCAGCTACAGGGAAATTGCTCGTCCTCTGACTAGCACACCTTTAAGCACCCTTCACTGTTTTGAAGCATTCACTGGGGAGCTATGCTCCCCAATTACATCTGATGCCTAAACTCAGTCAGATACCTTAGGTGCTGTACTGCTTGGGTACGGTCGTTCTCTCCACAGACACACGTGGAAGCTGTGATAAGGATGTAGAAAATATCAATACCAGAGCAAGGCTGCTTTAGTGGCATTTCCCAGAAGCAAACTAAAAATTGAAGTGGGTCCCTCTTTCACCAGGTTTAGGTTGCCTATTCCTTCTCTTTAAACTTTGCCTGCTCCCTTTTAAATATTTCCCTTTCACACATTTTCTGCATGCAGGTCTGCAGGTTTTTTTCCTGCTGAGTTACAAACTCACTCCTGCTTTATTCCTCTACTTGGCACCTCCCTGCCTTGGCTCAGAGCACGTAGGCTTCATCCCCTTGATGATCAGCTGAGGAGCAGATGGAGGACCAGAGGAGCTGGATGGCTGCTTTATGAGGTGTACCCATGGCAGCATTCATGGAAACAACCAACAAATGACCACGAGCCAGGATTTCAAATGCTGCAATATCAGAAGTTGAAGTGCAGGGGAAGTCATACTCAAAGTCATAGTATCAGGGATCCTGCAGTGTTAGATTTTTCTCAGCTTTCATTTAAAGCAAAGTTTCTAGTGTTCATATTCTCAAACAAAAGCTTGGAAATGGGAAGCCTTGAACATCAAAGAAAATAAAAGAATCCAGAGCTGATTTTTTTTTTTTTAATCTTATGATTTTGCCATCAACCTCACATTATGTTGGAGAGTAACTCGGGATTTTTGAGCATGAAAGTCTGGCAGGACTACAGATGCCTCAAAATCATAATGAATTGAGGCCACAGTCAGCTTTTGAAAAGGCTTCTCCCTTGCAGCTAAGACAATACCAGGGTTTTGCAGAACAGTTCGGTCCTCCCCACACAACCTCCCACTGGTGAGCTATCACCGGCCATCACAGGCATGGATATTTTATTCTTTATTATCCTAGTTAAAGAGGAAAGGTATATTTTAGGTTCAAAGTGGCTGTCACACCCCACCAGTACTCAAGGCTTGTGCAGATGCCCTGAGGATCTCTCCCAGGCTCGCCTACAGGGCCAGCACAGCTTCTTGAAGGGACAGGAGTCCTGCATAGCTGCAGCCATATGTTGAATATAGTGAAGGCATATGGAGCTAATTATGTAAATAAACATCTCGGTCCATGATGATTCTAAATAATGCAAAACATAAAGAGGCAAAACACTAATGTTCTAACTAATGAAAATAGATTCTTAGAGTGATTAATTTACAATAAAGAGATTCTGCATATGTCAAAAATGGTGCGTCATCGTATGATTTAATATAATCAGGCACAGCTGCATTGCTCTTGATGTTGGCAAACAATGATCTTGTTCACCTCCTCCTGCATCTGTACCACAGTATTAAAAGGGAAGAAAACTGCACACCAGAGCAGGCAAACAGTTGTGAGAAAAATATTTTTAAAGCATCTTGATAAATATTTACCAACCTTTGGGATGTTTGAATGCTGGAGGTTGTGTCAGGAAAAAAAGCATGGGCTGATATCCTCAAAAAACAACACAAGTGGTCAACAGCCTCCTTACAAAAGGGACTTGCTCAATACAATAGGCCACTGTTGCTGTGACTCTCAGTATTGTTTACCTCTCACAGAGCTTCCAAGTACAAAGCACTTCAAACAAACTACACTAAGACTTTAAACTGAATCCACCCATCAGGTTAATAAAACAAATATTGATTGGGTTTGAGAGTCATTACAGAAAACAAACCCTTTTGGATTGAAAGAATTTCTTTGTTCAAGCAGTATTGTCCAGAGCCTTCAAGCAACATATTACAATCTCAGCTTAAATCCTGAGGCAATATTCTACAGCATTTGCCCTCAAATCTACTTTTATTTGTATTATATGTATAAATACAGATACATGAAAAGATAGGGGCAGGCATTTCATGCACACAAAGGAAAGAAATCATACACACCTCAAAAATATGGTGGAAATTCTAATAATGAAGAGCAAAAGTAAATTTTTTTCAAGTGCATATATTGATTTTTACACCTAGATCTCATTCCAAAAACCACAACTTGTAGAGATTTTTACCTTGACCTCTCTAGAAACCCAGCCTCTGCAATGCAGAAGAAAATCACGTGAGCCTGCAAATGCCATTTCACAAGATGTCCTGCAAGATCTAATGGACTAGGAAAGCATCTTTACATGATCCAACACAGAAAGGCAACCCAGATGCTTGAGAGCAAGTGCAGAAACAGCAAGAAAGCAGCACACAGAAAAGATTTGCAGAGAATTATTGCCTTGGGTGCAGGCTGATCTGGATTTTTCAGAATTTGTTGCCTGATTACTAGACAGGGAAAAAAGACATCTAAATGATTTTAGGTCCTCACCCCACTTTCAAAACCAGTGTGAGTTCTAAGAAACTTTTGTCAGGAGATTATGTAAAATGAAAGGAGTGACCAGGAGCTTCAGCACTGCCACCCTGTGCAAGTGCTTCAAGATGTGGAATTGAGAACGTCAAGCCTCTAGCAGAGATTTACACAAATGTGTTCAAAAAGGAATAGTTCTCCACATTATTTTGAAACTTTCATCCACAATCAAACCAGATTTATTCCCACAAGTAACAGCACAGGCTACAAATTCAAAAGTAACCAGCTATGTTGATTTTCTTATTCTGCAAAACCTACTTCATTCTCTAAACACAAAAGACACTTTAGAAATATAAGCACAAAAAGAGTGACCAGTAGGTCACTAACATGTTTTAGTAATGATATTTTAGCCTAGTAATGCCAAATCAAGAATAGTTCATACTTGTCAGAAGAGTGTGAAAATGCAAGTAAAGAATCAAAATAAATCAATGAATAAAGAAGAAAAAAAACATTGTGAGAAGTTAACTAAGGTATTCTCCTAACTAAGGTAACACTCCCATACAAATTGATTAAGCTCAGTATTGCTGACAGTTCCTGTTAATTCTGCCAGTGGACCAGGCTCACCGTTCCTTTGGGTCAATAAGGTACTACAGAGAAAAATGGCAAGAAGACAGGGAAACATCTCAAGAGGAGGATTCACCAGAGATTTGAGCAAACCATGGCATAGGAGCTTTAAATAGCATTCACTGCTACTCTATAACTCCATAAACACATCAGTTAAATAATCATTTATTCTCTGTTCCTGGCCATGTAAAGCAAGCTGTGCTGAGTAGATCAGCCCAGAGCAGACACCTGACCACAGCACCCAAACCTTTTTGCACTCTGAATTTCTTCTTTGGCATTCAAACAGGCCCTGTCCGGCTTTTCCTCACCAATTTACAACGTTCAGGTAATTCTTGATAGAGAATTCTCAACAGAGCCCACTCAGCAGTGGAGACTGGTGACTACTGCAGTTGTATTCCTCTAACACAAGGCACAGTTTCTGAGTGACAGAGAAGGTATTAAGAAATTACACCATTACTGAATGAAAGTTCAACACATACCCAGTGCTCAGCATCTACCCTAGCTTAAGGGCACAGCATCCTGCAAATCTTGTAAAATCAGGTGGTTGATCTGATAAGACACTCTGCATCACTGGGGCTCTCCCTATCTGAGGACAGAATCAAACCCCATGAGCTTTGCTCAGAGTATCTCACTCGCAGCTAGACTTTTTGCTGGAAGAGTTATACAATCTTAGTTTACATCTTATCACCAGCACTGCAACAGTCAGACTTGAGGGTTTGTTGTCTTGCAGGCACCCACTTTATTCTCATTGCTGGGGAGCAGCATTAGAAACACAGCCTCAGAGTGAAAGAACAACAGGGAGGGAGTGAGTGATAAGGAGCAGAAAGAGCTTTCAGAGTTAGCACCTGCACAGCAGACGTAGCTGAAGCTCACTTCATTGATGTGGGGCACTTCTTGCATCTGGAGCGTAATGATTAAGAGAATAAAATACATGTTCTACCACACTGAATGCCAGAAGTAACTGTCATGTTCACTCACATTGCTCAGCTTAGGGATAATATAGGCTATTAGGCTTGGTTAGGAAAAAACACATAAGAGATCACTCAAAGGACTAATGAAATGCAGAAAACAAATTTCTAAAATGGAAAATAATATTACATATCCTTAATAAGTGAGAGGTTCAATTAAGTGCTCTACCTTTTTACAGTCAAGACAGGACCTTCTTTAACAAGTATCTATGTCCAAACAGCAACACATACACTGAGGCTTTTGCAGACTTTTGCATTCAAACTCCCTGAAGCTGTGAATTTTCTTTAACATTCTCAGTTCTCATCATGGTGCTGAACAAAACATGTTGAGCTTCTGAACCGTTCCCTGTCTTCCTTGATGACCAGAAATAGCTAAAATCCCCTTAGGTGAGAAGAGGGAAGTCCCCCCTTGCCTTACCCCGTACCATTCCCAAATATGTGACCTGTTGAAGGTGGCAAAGCAGTGACCTCCTCTGCTCTTACTCAAAGTACTGGAAGTCCTTGATGTTGTCTCTGCCTGTAGCTGAAACTGTGGGTGCAGCTGAACCACAATTCATGGCCAAAGTTTTAGACAAGACTACATAGTTTGAAAACAGAAACACATTTGCATAACCAGAACAGTACTAGGGAATCAGTTCTGTCTGCTGCTGTGCATATTCTTGTCCTTCCAATTTCCAGCCCTGGTTCCAGTGGGGATTGCCCAGGGTCAATCCAAAGTAGGGACTTTCTAATGGAATTGAGCTTTATGGTCCCATTTTCCCCCAAACCATGTCAAACCAGCAAAAAACAATGAACAAACACAAATCTAGACCCATGCATAGCCATGAGAAACTCAGAGTCTGAGGAACAGAAAAGCTTCCGAATAAAATACAAGGCTGCATGTCAGTAACAGAAAACAATGTATTGAAGGCAAATTTGGTATTTCTTTTATTTTCTTAGCCACAGGAAAAAACAAAATCTTTATTTTGATCAGATATGGAAATAAAGGGATTAAAAGAATCAGACGAGTGATTTGTAATTGGTCTCCAGACTGCACCTCTTCCTCTAGTAAAGTGCATGCAAGTGGATAAAACTGCATGGATGGACTTTATTAGCTACAGCTTTCCTTCCTCACTCTGGGATTAGAGGAATACTTTAACCTTGACACATTCATCTTATACTCACAAAGCTTCACTTTTAACAGTCACTTCTTTCCTCTTCACTTGTCTGGTTCTGGCACATAGTTTTCTAAATTAGAAGAGGCTACTGTTCTGTCTTAAAAAGCAAGGGAATTCTTACCTATCTTTGTTAGCAAGAGCACGGAGAAATTCTAGACGATAACTATATCCTAGAATTCTATTGCAGAGGACAGAAATGTGGCAAAAGCAGAGGTTTGTATGAATAAGGCTCTTGGGAGGATGCATTAGGCTGTCCTTTAAATACACTAAAGGAAGAATATCAGTAGCACGGTTTTATTTATCAGATGATAATGTAAAAAGAAGTATATTAACTCACATTACTTATATATGTTAGTGAGAAACCCTATTTTTTTTAAAGCTTCCTTTATGCTAAAGAAGTTTGCAATGGGATTTTCAAAAGCACTCAGCACTGCCCCAGCTCTGCACTGAGCAGGATGTACAAATACTGCTCCTGCTGTTTCTGCTCCTGCCCACAAAGGCAAAACTGGGCCATTACAGGGCATCCACAAGAAGCCCAGAGCTAGGGGAGAAACTGCCAGGCAGCACTACTGGCACATACCTATCACTCACAGACAGGAGGAAATGTGTCTGTGGAAATGAATGCTTATTCAGAGGACTGGGGAATATGAGAATTCAAGGAAGTTTTTTTTATGTGTGCATGGAAGAGGGTGTTATTAAGCAAAACACTTGAAAGTTAATTGCAGAATAAAAGAATATACCTCAAGGGTACACACTTTCTCAGTACACTGATTTATTATAATTACAGAGTTTACCCTCACCTTTTTTCTTTATCCAGCCACATATTTGAGTTGCTTTAGATTAAAGTGTACGTCTTGTTAATTATGGCATTTACTTCTCAAATTGTAATTGGTGCCTGGTGCTAAGCTCCTATAACTCTTCTTGTCACTGTTTCAAGGGGGCCTGTTAAATTGCCGGAGGTAAACTAAAATGGAAAGTACCGTCTTATTTGAGTAATATGAGATATTTCTTGTGGCTTTAATGACCAAATATTTTACTGTTTATGGGGGGGCTCAATTAGGTGAGGGTGTCTGTGTGACAATGGGCAGTCCTGCTTGCCAAGAGCTAATCAAGATGGATGCTGCCATAATAGTTTTTAGGGATTTTATTACGTCCTTTAAGCAGATGAAAGTAATACCACTTAGAATAAACAAACACCTTTAGACATTGGATAAAAATCATTACAGTGAGCTACTAGGAACTTTCCTGCTATGTGCTCCTTTAAAAATATCTTGGAAGAGTGAGGGAGACTGAAACTCTTATCCTGCCTAATTTTTTCCAACTGTTTGGGAAATGCATCAGGGACAAAAGCTAGAGAAAGAACTTAGTGGGTATTTGGGAGAAGAGCACCTGACAACTTTTGTAAACCCACACTACTCAGAATGAATGCATACTGTGTTCCTCAAGGCTTTCCTTTAGGAGCTTTAGGTATTGTGTGATAATTCTTCATTCAGTTCAAGGTAAATGGGTATCTTCAAGTTAGATTCCAAGGCTGTATTTCAGCATCAGGCAGATTTGCAAGGCGCTTAAGAATTTTCTAAATTTGTTCTCCCAGTGGCAATTTACCTCAATAAGCGTTTTCTCCCACAATTTCCCATTAAATTAAACAATTAGCCTGTTTTGTAGCTTTGAGGGCCTACTCTTTCTGCATAAATAAAGTGTGTGCTTTTTTTTGCTTCTATTTCCTCTGTCAGCATCATCCCCCACACATTTTCTGTGCACCAACTTATCAGTACAGAGAGATGGTTAGACAATCTAAATAGCAAGTAAAGTCACTCCTGTGTTTTTTTCCCAAGAAACACATACTAGGCAGGAGCCAAACCTCTCCGCCTCACATTTACATGAACAAGTTTTCCTGCTTTTGTCTCATCACAGTTTTGCAGCTGAAAGGAAATCACAAAAGCCCAAGGTAAGTTCCTCTTTTGTTCATGGAAACACTGATCTTGGCAGTTCCCTCTTCTCCTTTCTCTCCTTTGTACTTCCCTCTGGAAGGCAAGAGGTTAAAATATCTCTCTTTCTGCTTTGGCTCTTGATGGTGTGTAGCAATGTGACAAATTATCTCCAAATGTTTCTAGTCAGAAATAGGTTTCCAACAGGTATTTTAAGCAGGCTCACACTTGAATTGCTCTAGTTTCAAAGCAGCAATAATCAATTCTTTGGTTCACAGTCTTTCTATATTCCCTTCAGGTAATATATGCATCATTTTAAGAGCACCTCAATTTTATGGAGCATTAAGGCCTATCTATCTGAGGTGCTCTGTTTCTTGTTTATACCAAAGGATAAAAAATCATATTGTATTCTGTTCCTTCTCCTCTTTCTTCATCCAGCAACAGCCAAAGGAATCAGGGCAGCCATTCACTGCTGTACTTCATAGTGCTGTCAGTGAAAAAGTTACATTTGCTTGCTGCTTCAAGTCTCTGCAATCTTTCCCATAAATAAGCTGTCAAATTTCCATTAATCAGGAGTGGGTTCTGCTAAGGAAGAGAAAGAAGCAGCAAGACTTCTGGGGCCACTGAGAAGTGAAAGAAGTCTTTCAACCAGGAAGCCCTTGCACTAAAAGATTTGCCACTGCGGGATACAAACAAATGGGCTCTCCTACAATTTGAGATGACAACTCTGGGATGGACTGAGGAATTCCAGAGGTATCACGAGATTCTTATGCATGACTTTTGCATCACCTTGAAGCCAACAAGATAGACAGTCCGAATCAGAAACAGGCTATTCTCTTTGTAGTTCTTTGGAACTAAGACATTTGTCATCACCATGTTTTTCATAGTTCTCACTTTGCCTCACATGGAGAGAAACAGCAGAACTGTAGTCTTGCTGAAGGCACAATTGTAGCCTACTACATCATTAGTCACTGGCCACAGATTTCAATTTCACAAGCAGAACAAGAAAGCTATTGTGGCTGTTGTTAGCTGGGTTGCGTCTCGTACTGCATCATATATCTGAAAAATGAAACTTTGGTAGCTTGGTGAGAAATTGTCTCTTCTGGAGATGATGAGGTGGAGGGGGATTTTTGAATCAAGTAAAAGGTGTCCCTGCCCTTGACATGGGGATTGGAACTAGGTTATTTTACAGTCCTTTGCAACATTTTGTGATTCTATGATTTACTTCACTGACACTCAGGAAAAGGTCTGTTTCACTGAATGAATGCAAATATATAGAAAGAAAATTTATATTTTGGAAAACCCTACAAGCACATTTTGTCATCACAGTTGTTATTGAGAAACCTACTGGAACCTTGGGAACTCAGCCACATCAGTATCATCTGCCAAGAGCAAACACTCAAGTCCCTGCTGAGGCTGGGGATGACATCTGTGATAGTCTTCATTTAGCAAGATACTAATTCCAAGACACTGAGAATCATTTCTGGAAAGGAGAAGAACCATGGAAAATACAGAAGCCTGCTGATCCAAAGACAACAATTATTCTTATTTTATTCAGCAAGAAATGAAGAGACTTTTACTCCATGTCCATAGAAGTGACTTGTACAGGCTAATGAAAGAGGCTGTATAAAGGAAGTCAGATCCAGTTTGAGAGGTGTCATTTGCCAATGGAGACACCTTTTTTTCCATAAGCCTGTTTAGTAGGGTCAATACCACTCTGTCCTATCTCTGACACTACAGGAGTCATGATAGTGATACCTTTGGAAGTTACAAGGTTAAGTTTTTGCTATAGCTCTGTTCAAAAAGTAATTCCTATATTAAGAATGTCCTTGCAGTCAAGAACCCCTAAGAAATAACCCTTTTTCCACAAGTACTTTCTGCAAATAGGAATGTATCTTGCCTTTGCTGGTCCATATAGAACATCTCCTCCCCTTCACCCAAAACCTGACAAAGAGCTTGAGCCCCTCATTGGCAAAGAAGCCCCAGAACAATCCCCACAAAAAAACATGCCACACCAATTGTACCAAGTCAGAAGTCAGTTGGTATAATGCAGCATGTGGTAGTCATAAGTGCCATAACACCAATCTCAACACACTCTTCATATCAGCATCTGCTGTACATTGGCCATACAATGTTATTGCTGAGGGAAAACCTGTCATGAAATTAGACTCACTCAAGCATATAAAAAGCAGATCATTGGCAAGGGCACTGCAGGACATGAAGTGATGCTATTTAGGGAGACCAGTTTCTCTGGTCTCTTTCCCTCTTATCTGTTCAGGAACTGCAGTGGTGTTAGTGCTAGAGGCTATATACTCCCTTGCCTGTTCTTTTTAATATCTCTTTATAGATTTATTATCTGTGAATCTGTCTAATCACCTTTTGAACCTGCTAACACAGTGCCTGAAAAATATCCTGGGTAAGAAAGTCCAGAAGTTCATTATCTGCCTTATCAAGGATTATTTTGTCTTTTAAATCATCTCTGACTAGTTTCCCAAAATGCTTCTTAGCTTTAGTGTTACAAGATGTACTAGCAGTTTGTCATTTAGTTTAGACATCACTTTCATACCCCAATGTACACCTCAATCATATACTACTTCAGCCTTTTTCTTTCCAATCTGAAGAGTCTTTGTATTTTTAATCTCTCCTTGGAAGACAATTGCTTTCCTGTGTCAATCATTTTAGCTATCCTCTTCTGGACATTTTCCAGCTCCACTTTTTTATTATTCAGGTGCAGAGACTGGAACTGTGCCCAACACTCAAGATGCAGACACATCAGTTTTACACAGGAGCAAAATGTTCACAGTATCATTGCTTCTCATGTCCAAAACTTCATTGGCTTTTTATCAGCTTCAGCACATTACACCAAGAATTTCAGGGAATCCCTGGTAATGACTTTAAAATTTCTTTTATGGAAGTGATAACATACAATTTAAAGTCCAGCACAATGTAGCGTGGTTAAGGTCAGTTTTTCCTAAATTAATTTCCTCTTATTTACCTGAAGTGTATCCACCAGCTTTTTGCTCATTCAGTTTCCTGAAGTTCATTGAATGTCCTTCACCATTGGTTTAGCATTTGATTTACTCAAAATGCTTATCCAAAAATTATAGATTTAACTTTTCACTCTCAGTTTTGTCACTGATTATGTTCCAGAATCAAAATGAGCCCAGTAGTGATCTCAAAAGGGTGCTACTGCCGACTTTTCTCCATTGTGAAAAGTGGCCACTAAGTGATTCTAAACTTCCTCATTTTAATCAGCTCAGTTTGAAAATGAACCTTTCCTTTAACCGTACAACAATCTTATATTGCTAAAATATTCTCTTATGGAACATAAGCAGTGATCTTCTGAACATCCCAGCATAACATGTTGGCTGGATCCCTTTTTACTGCAGACTTACTGAAACTCTACAGAATGCTGTCAAACTCCCCCTCACAGTGGCCACACTGGTGCTTTTTCAGTGGGTCATATTTAGCCATGTACTCTTATGAATGTGACCATATTTCTTAGAGGACTGACTCTAGTAGAGTCAGTGGAGACTACTAGAGTTGGTGGAGAGGCATCTGCAATCTGAAATTTCTGCTGCATCAGAAATTTTGCAATGAATTGTGAGTATTCTGCTTTCCAGATATTCTTCAGCAAAGTTTCTGCCTGATGTTGTGCATTCATGTGTTTGCCTGTCGCACGTTTCTGAGCAACTTTAGAAATTATTAAGGAACTAAGTACCCAAGTTATAAAGAGAAAATATTAAATTGGTGGGGTTAGAGCCCTCCTTCTTAGACGGCTGCATCATTGCAGATGGCATCATTTTCAGATACTGATAGGAACAATCCAGTAAGCCTCTGTGCCAAAATCCAGACAGGCATACTTTGGATAGCTCAGCTTCTACCACAGCTTTCTACCACAGAAAAAGGACTGAAGAGCTGATCTTCATGGCCTTTTCTCCACGGGATTTTCATGCCAATAGACTTGCTAGTACATAGAGGCGTTTAAAATTATTTGACAAGTCATGTTCAACTCAGTGGTAATTCTGAGTTAATTGTGGGAAGTTGTACTTATGCCTTGATATACATCAGTCTAGAAATGAAGTCCCTAATGCTTCAATCAAGGTATTTATAGCGCATGACAGACAGAGAAGTATTTCCTACCCTTGCAGGAATCAAATACAGTTGTCCATGTTAGGTTTATGAAAGCCACAGGTCATTCCTGTGATTCTCTTAAAATACTCCCCATTAAACCCATACGAATTACAGAAGTGAAATATTTCGCTAGATCTTATAATGTTTTTAAGCCAGTAAGAACTCCTAGCAGAAGTGTTCCCAGCAACCTGCAGCTGCAGGTGTGGTCCCAGACTGTGCTGCTTCATTGTCACTGCAAGCTGGAATATTTCCTCACTTTGTCTGTTCATGCTGACCGTTCAGCCAGCAAGACTGACTGTCAAATAATCAACACTGCTTAGTGGTTCCCATTGGCATTAGGGAATAGCCAGCCAAGAAATTGTCCAAGAAGTTCACTTCATTTTTAACATGACAAAAAAAGTTAGCTGCTCATAATGCATGGGGACACTATCTTCTTATTCCCAAGCAAACTAGTTGACACTTTTGTTATCTTATTATACTGTCTCCAAGACAACATTGTCATGAAAGTTGGCCTCATATTGTGTATGAGATCAGCTGAAGAAGTCCTAAAGGAGTTAATTACTTACCAGGATCCTTGGCATAAACAAAAACTCCAATATTATTTCTTTTGAAAATGCCCAAGAAATCCTGATTCAAATCCCATACTGATAAACACAACTGATTTATTGGAAATAAATTTAAAATTTTATCTAGAGAAGGCTTGAGGTGATTTTGTTCTCCTCACAAACAGCCAGTGTAACCCTCTCTGCTCTTTATCAACTATGAAACTTTACAGACTCTTGGATACTGTCACATCTGACCCTAGGATCTCCTTTTAACTCTGGTGATTTTAAGAACTTCACCAAAAGCACACTAATTTGAGCTGTCACTATCATGCTGTGCTGTCTCTAGGCACATGGTCTGGTTGAATGTAAGGTGCAACCAGCCAAAGATTTAATCCTTTCAAGCTGTTATTCAGGGAGACTGGCTGATGAGGCTTGCGGGTTTCCTCATTGTTCTGCATGTCACTCCTCATCTGACTTGCACACAGCCACTGAAGCTGTCCCATTGGACAAGTTATCAAACCATGCCTCACTCGTCGCAGCCCCAATCTAGCTGAAGGATTGCAGTGCAAGCAGGAACAGGTTTTGGATTCATCTCTTACATCATCTACCTGGCATCCCTTTGCAGTGTATACGAGAGTGTATTTGCTCAAAGCTAGGGAGCCGTGCCAAAGGCAGACCCTTCTGTTATCAAGGCCACTGCACTTGACTCATTCTAAGTGCAGATTGCCAAATGATAAGTTGGAACTGCTGTGTCAAGTGGTTGACAAGACACCTGTCTTTCAGCTCTTCATGGGCATCTCTCCAAAGTCTGGGACTGCCATTGCATTCACAGTCTGATAGTCCAAGCTCAGCAAAGTTCGCAGACTCAAATGTGTAATACTTCTTTCTTGTTGAGGGTTCATAATGAGTCACAGATCTCACCACTCCTAAGAGAAAAGAGTGCAAGTGAGAGAGAAACTAAATTTGTTTCCTTCGGATGGAGAGTTACCACCTATAACACAGGACTTCAAGATTTGAAGCTGTCTGAAACACCTACCAGAGGTTGTTGTGCTGTATGTGGGGGATACTGTTCCTTGTTTGTGCAAGCACAACTCCTGCCATGACCTGTTTCTCTACTTCTCCATTCAAGCAGAACCCAGAAAGATGGGGGCAGGGTAGGGGGAGGAAGGGGAAAGTTGTTTGTGGGGGTATTTTGCTTGCGCTGAGGAGAAGTTACATGCACATGCACAGGGTGCCCCTAGTCTGTGTGTTCTGCTCCACAAGCACAACAGTGTACATGCAGGAATCCACTGGCTCAAATATATGCAGAAAGCTGTTTTAGGGACAGCTTCTCTTTGCTTTACCCATGAATGACTTCTTAGTGGGATTATTCCACATGAATAAGGAAGGGTTATCTGGTCTGTAAGACCTGCTTTCTTTTGAGTTTTGCAAGGGAAACAGTGGAAACTCTATTGTTGAGTCACATAAAACTGGAACAGACAAGTTGTGACGGACAAGGCTGTGTCATTTAGACTCAACCCCTCTGGTGGGAGTCATGTAGAAGGCCCTCTTGTTATAGGCATTTTCCCTTCCATGGCCTCACAGTTACTAATTCTGGTAAAAGATTGTCTCTGTCTCCCCAGGCTGCTGGCCAAACTGGGACAAGACAGCCTGCTAGTGGCTTGTCACTTTATTCTATTCAGAGTGCTGAATTCACTGTGAGGAGCAGGCAGGAAATACACCCTTCCTATGTCAAAAGGAAAAGGCAGCATTGCAAAGGGAGGACATTTTTCTTCATCCCTATCCCTTCCAGATAGCCATGTCTAGGAGAGGGAGATGTGAGCCCCAAAAAAAGCATGGAAAAAAGCCCCAGGCTCCTGAAGAAGGGATGAAAGTGAAGTGGCATACGGGGCCATTGTTTTCCCAACTGTGACTGAAACAACACCAGCTTTGGTCAGCTGTCTAACACTCTAACCCTCCCAGCTTTAATTCTGCCTCCTTGCCCCTCTCACAGATCTCTGTGGTTGCCAAGAGCAGCTTTTTGGGCACTATCTATTTGTTTCTGGATGTGTCATTATATTCTTTAGCTAACCACCTCAGTTTCAAGGATCAGTCACACAGTCACCATATATAAGGCAGACTCTGCCTTTTTAATTACTAATCTCAGGCAGCACAGCCCTGAACACTGAAACCAGGATCATTTGGAGAATAGTTACACAGAGAATTGTGCACTACACTTGTCCATGCACTGGTGCAAACTTTTCCCTGGGTTTACGGTAATTTCTACTATGATGGTTTAAACAGCAAGGAACAGGCCTGCTGTCCTTAGTAGCTTGGTAGACCTGGTGGCCAATCTGCTGGGAACTCGGAACACTTTAAAGCAGCAGCTACAGCAAGGAGTTAAACCTCATTAAGCTCATTCCAAAAACCTAGCTGAAGGGCTGGTGCACTGTTTGGGTTTGAATTAGTCACTTGACCTCTGTTTGTTTTATTCATCCCAGCCAGAGAACTGGTGGTAAAAAACATCCTTGCCACAGATCTATAGCAGGTTCAAAGAGGGAAAACAGAGCGCACTAAGAGAAAGAACAAAATCCACTTCACGGTATTTTCATCAGTGCAACAGCTTTGGGCTTCAGGTACCTAACTATCTCTGAGTTAGATACCAAATATTTCACCCTAGACTTGCCTCATACTGCATTCAAACCTGAATCCCAACCATATTAATGAAAGTCCAGAGGCACCATGTTCTCAGAGGTCAGGATAAAATGTATGGCTCTGCTGGATACACACCCTTCTTTTCATCACAGAAATCTTGTTGAGGTAGAATTTCAGAACTCTGGAGATTTGTCTGGGGTTTCTGGATCTACAGACCCCTCAGAGCAACTCACCTCCTCCAGCACGTTTTGGATACATGTACTGCCACTGCAGAGCCCTTGTTGGAGCATACCAGCTCTTTCTAGACCAAAATGTACTGTTGTGAATACCCAAGGCTTGTTAGCAAATTCAGTTAAATCTGTTTTACTATGTGCACAACTCCACGTACTTCAGTGGTGATACACATCAGCCAGAGACCCTTCTCTCAGGAGATCTGAAGAATCAGCTCAGGGTCAATACTCATAACTATAGTAAAGCATGACCTACAGGGCCAGAATTGGTCACACTGCATTGTGCACTGTCCTGCTGCCTGTTTGGTCATACCAAGTCATCTGGAGCATCTCTGCACCTAAGAACATGTATAACCCTATGGACAAAAGAGCACTTCCAAAACTCACTTGAAAGTTGTAGAAATCTCTCTTCTCTGCCTGCTGATGTTTGGATAGCTAAAATAAGATCCCAAATTCTTTCTAGACAGTCAGCTTCCTCTGAAGCAAGGTTTTAAGAGATTCATTTTGAATTCTAGAAAGCTTAATGAGTTGATGAACATCAACAGCGCAAGAACATAAACAATACACAAATGTACTGAAAGACAGCTGGAAAAACTCCATTTAGAAGCAAGAACCAATTATATAAGGGAGGATTAATTTGCACAATATAGTTTATATTCACTTTCCACCTTTTCAAGGATGTGAGTTTACCCTTGTTTTACTACCATCTTTCCATTTGCCAGCACATGCACCCACTTGCCTCTCTGCATATAAAACTCCAAAAGCTTTCTCAAGTTTTACAAGGACACGCACATCCAAACAACCTCCTCTGGGGGTTCAAATGGGTGGGATTAATCCAAATAAACAAATAAATAAATAAAATTATGAAGAAAATATTTTCTGCAACTGTTACTGGGACATGGCATTACACTTAGTTCTAAATAAACGGAGTGATCTCAGGATCTCTTTGAAGTCAGTAACACATGGTCACTGCTGACAACTGAGCACTTGCTTGTCCTCAAGAAGTAAATTCTGTCTTTGTGCAATGGATGAGTTCATTCAGGCTCCAACTGAAGCCTACCCAGAAGGCTGACATGGAATTCAGCCAAAGTTGACGCCCTGTACCAGGTACAGTGCCATGACCCACGCTACCCATAACAAAGACAGATAAAACCAAACTGACAGGCAGAGAATGGATTTTTCTACATGTTTCTTTTGCACCAACATACAATGCTCTAGTCCTGGCAAGCATCACATGGTGATATTAGCAACAACATCAAATCTCTTTGTCTAAGAAAAAAACAAGAATGGAATTCTTACTCACATGCACACAATAAAATTTTAAAGCTATAGCATAATAAAATAATTGCAAGTTCTGACTTTTGAAACCCACCTTTTATATTTAATACAAAATAATTTTCTTATTACGTATGATGAAATTCAGGTAATCTGAGAAACCCAGAAAGGGATTCTTGAACTTATCTCCCTCAGGCTACTCATAAACAAAATGATGTACAACTTTGGAAAGTTTATTTCAAAATCATTATAGATTCTCATTTTTAAGAGCTATTCAGAAGCAAATTCCAGCTGAGGACCTAGAAGTACTTTATGCAAAATTTGTTTCAGGAACTCTTGTCCTTCTAGCACAGTTTTAGCCATCCAATATACGCCAATCTGCCAGGCATTGACTTTACCAGATTTATGCACCCCTTTTGACAATTTACCCTGTGAGAAGATGGAAATAGAGCAAGACTATTTTGAATAGTGCATGAAGGACACATCTTTCAAGGAGCTTGCCCTTCCTGCAGATAGGTGATGGTGACCACAGAATGGCACACCAGCACACGCAATTTTGATGACTCTGCATGTAAATATGTGCACTCTGTTATTGGATTTTACATATGCAAATGTAAACCATTTTCATAGATTTATCCACTAAGGCCATACCAACAAATTTATCCTCAAAGTGGCTAGGGGGGAAAATGAAAATCAATATTTTTTTTCCAAATTTTGCTTTTAAATCTTTATATTCAGAATAATGGATAATACTGCAACTCCAGAACCTCTTCCATGATGCTTAATTAGACATGACTTCTATGATGTTGAATGGTATCATTAGACAGAGGCTACTTAGAGCTTTGCCTTCTCATATTCAGCAAAAACAGACTTCAACATGCACACAAGTCTAGTTTTGAATCTGTCTGCTGAGTCAGCCATGGGGGACCAATAAATACTAGTTGGAAATCAGACTCCAGACCGCCATGACTGAACAACTCAATAACAACTACTCAAAACACTAGTTCTTTCTTCTCTTTCTCCCTTTATTACATACATATTTCACTGACAAGTGAAATGCCCAACCAGGTTACCACCCTCAGATGCTGGTCCAGTACAGGGTACGTGTAGCTCAGGAACCAGTTTCCAAAATCCTACAGTTTTCATCACAAGGGAAGAAGTGTGATCTGAACATGGCGGTCACTGGGAATTCCTCATCAGAACTGCTAATTTCAACAGTTCTGGCACTCATTCGGGAGCAGAACAAGACTGAGAAGGACAGATAGCTGGGGTCAGTAGCAACACCTGCTCCTTGGTCTGAATTGTCTCCATCAGCCTATCACTCCCTTGGGATTCATAAGCTATTCAACTTTTCCTCAAACCTACATATTTCTAATGTAATCCTGTTCTCACATCAGCTAAACTTAGATTAGCATGCACTAAGGGCACAAAAACCAAGACCTGATGACAAGCAAAACAAAGTGTATTTGCAGCTGTGTTAGTGTAAATGGCAGGAATCTCTTCCCCATCTTCTTTCATGGCAGATTTACCGTAGCGCAAGTCCTTAAAGCCACGACAAAGAGTCTTAACACATCTATCTCCAAAGCTAGGGCTTTTTAAACATAATGATTCTCCAAAACTCCAATCAACCATTAAAAATTACAAGCAAATATAAACAAAATATATATGGCCCTGGATTTCCTCCAGAGGCCTGTGGTACACTGCAGGCAGAGGATAATGTAATTAAATATGGGCAGTCTGCCGACTACTCACTGTCAGTTTTGGCCGG
Organism: Zonotrichia leucophrys gambelii; assembly: GCF_028769735.1. NCBI lineage: Eukaryota > Metazoa > Chordata > Aves > Passeriformes > Passerellidae > Zonotrichia > Zonotrichia leucophrys. Next base: position 28,259,170 of record NC_088173.1, on the reverse strand, counting down.
ATGTGAGCTGAACAAGTTTGCCCTATTGCAAACATTTGTTTTACAGTGCTACAACTTAATTGAGCTTGGAAAGCTTCTGCAGGCATTAACAATGGCTTACCTCACTAATGAATAGGGATAATACAACCACTTTGACTTGGTGGGCAAAATTCCCCCTCATATTCATTTTGTAAAGTCACAAGTAAAGTAGGCACTTACGGATATGTGTGCTTAGGGAAAAAATGAGAGTGATAAAATAAGCTTAAAATGGTTCTCTGCATTGAAAATATACTGCTGTGAAGATGATCTTGGCTGCATGATAAATTGAATTTACAGGCCCAATTTGCCAAAAAGTCAACAGGGAACTTCCTCTACACTGCTGCTGCTCACCTCCTTTCTGAAGTTGCTTAGTCACCTACATCAGAAAAGATTTAGCCCAGAGAATCACAAAAGGGCTATTGAAATATGCTTTTGCAATAGACCAGGTTGTACTCAGTGACAAGAAGCTGCCTCTTGTTTTCTGACGTCTCTCTGGGTGCCATATTGACCTAGGCAAACCAAGCACTCTGGCTCCAACATACTCAACCAACTTCCAAAAACAGAGTGGGAACATTTTCAGCAAAGTTTATTTTCTGGGTGGTGCTGTTTCTTTCCTTGATTGGGTTATGAAGCAGCATTTATTTTGAATGGAAAAACAAAGTAGTACATTGCCCAAACCCCTCCTTCTCCCCTGGGAAGACAGACATTCTAGCCACGAGCTTTATCCCAGACTAAGTCTGGAAGTCTCTTGAGGGAGTCCCTTGTTAAAAATATTGGCAGTTACCACAAAAATGGAATTATGGTGCTCTGTCTCTCTGAATTTCACATTGTACAATCTAGTTTGAAGCTGCCTAGAATGGCTGCAAAATACAGGACAGATATGAGCGATCTCTCTGCTACTGTAAGCCAGATGAGACTGAATAGTTGCTTATCTGTTCTACAAAATGGGATCAAAAGGTTTTTCTTTAAAAGTCCATGAAAGATAGCAGTTCCAGAGAGTGGCTGAAGCTCCCTGAAGTATGACATTTTGCCAGATTGTGGCTGGTTTTTGAAAAAAGACCCCGCATGTTTGTCTCTCAGAAGGTCTTTTCACAATGTTCAGTCTTATACTTGGACACACACAAAGAAGGCAGGAACAGGAAGGAGACTTGGCTTGAGCTCAGGATTCCCCAGTGGTTGGGACTTCACTGTTATTTTCATTCTGTCTGACTTGTATACTGTAATTGAACTGGGGCTGCAGATGACAAATTAACTTATGTTTACTGCTATTTACAGGTATTTGTTTGGATTCAGGGTGTGATTTTTTTGCACATAGGGATATGTCAAGCATGTGTGAACTTTTCATTTCAGAAGATAACAGTAGGCAATGCACCTGGAAGATGACATAGCCTGCAGCACATTGCCTGCAAGAAGAAACTTCTAGAAAGCCATGTTATATATAGAATATGGCATAAGGTTCACACAAAATGCATCCTTAACAATACTGCCAAGACATATTTGGAATGAACAGAGCAGACAGTTCAAAGTCAACTTGCTCTCCAGCATCATTCAAGGAGAACCTCCTTCTGTTTATATTTGTACATAAGAGATACCAAAACCAGATAGTGTCTGCACCTGGCTTGCTTCTGACTTTCCCAAGTGACTTCCCACATGACTCACCAGGGTGGAGTGGAGGATGGCAAGCAAACCACCAGTGAGATCCCTGTAAGAAGGCGCAAAAACAAACAGCAGCCTTTTTACTATTGGGCATGAAAGGCCAACTTTTACCTTGAATAACTGAAACAGGAAGACATTTGACTTTGTTTAGCCTTTTGCAGGCAAAGAAGGTATGCTCCAAGCTCAGGCCAGGCCTGGGGTCCTCTTGAGACCTCTTTGAAGAAGTAATATCATGGGTGAGTAGAGTACCAAGGTAAACTTAAACACTGAGTACCAGAATGAATGCCATACCTGGCAGGGGGCCTTGGAGCAGGCAGCTCCAGATCAGAAACCAAGCATTATTCCTGTTCTGTATTGAGCTCCAGAAGAAGTCCTTAGCAAGGTACCCTACATGCGTCTGCTCTTTTTACACACACATATACACACATAAGAACAGCCATAAACATCTGACTAGTGGCCTGACTTTGACAGTGGCCAACATCATCAGATACTTCAACAATACTACAGCTACCCAGCATGTGCAGCTGACACTTTTCTGGAATATGTACCTAAACTCTGATGTTTAGGAACACGACTAGCTAAACACTGAGTTCAGGAAACTGCCATTATTTGACACATTCCTCAGTCATTCTTCCAGCCTAGGACATACGATGCAGAAGACCAAAACGTTGCAGCAGCAAGGAACATACAGAACACAAGCAAAAGGCATCCTTGTTGTTGGTGTAATTGGGCACAAATTTGCTTTGAGACAAGAAAAGAAAAGATGTGGCACAAAGCTCACTGTTTTCTGTTATCTTCCAAACATATACACATCCTACATTAAGTGTAACTCAGTGAAATGGAGCATTAATCTTTTTAAAGTATTCCTCTCCCTGTACTTTGAAAAACAATTTAATTCAGTAGCTGAGGTACTGTTGGTAAATGAATGTTGCTGAGCTCCTGGACACCTGCATATATCTAAGCAAACAAGAGTATAGACAGACATATCTATAGTATAGATACAGAAAAACAAAGACAAACTTGTTTTCCATATTATCAAGAAAACATTTGATCTAAATTTTGATGGAAACTCAGTTTGGCTTTGCTGTTGGAACATGCTGATGATAGTGGGTGCTTCTGGCAATAGTGGCAAAAACACTTGTTGTGAACAGAGACATATATTTTTCCTTTTAAAAGTGAATTTTTCCAAGTCTCACAAAAACAGGAACTGCCCTGCTTACTGTCTTAGAAGCTGATGACAGCTTTGTATTACATACTCATGCTACAGCAGCATATTCTGACCTCAGCTGGACCCTTTGAGCTTAATAACATAGAGAAAAAGAGCAAATGATAGTTCCTGTCTGGCAGAATATCTCAGTATGATCCAGCTATGCCTGCTCCTGAGATAAGGGAAGTGTGCAAGATATCATGGGATCTCCTGCTTCTCACAAGTTTTATGTGCAATTTCCACAGATAAGTTGCAGTAACTTATCCTACAGGTGGGAGAGAACACTGTGGGTCACGTGAACAAGAGCAACTCCTGGAGTTTATTCCTACTGCTCCCTTTCCCAAAAGCCCCAGTGCACACCTGTGGCTGAGTGAGTTTTTGTGGTCCATTCATAGGTTTGTTCAGCCAGGAAAAGAGAAGGTTTAGGGGTGACCTAATTGCAGCATTCCTGACCTAATTGCAGCATTTCTTACAGGAGCCCAAAAGAAAAATGAACAGGAAATTTTTATGCAGTATCAGGGCAAGGGGGAATGGCTTCAGACTGAAAGAGGGTAGGTTTAGATTATACAGGTAAAAATACTTCACTATGAAATTTATCAGATGCTGGAACAGGTTGCCCAGAGAAGTTATGGATGTCCAATCCCTGGAAATGTTCAAGGCCAGGTTGAATGGAGCCTTGAGTGACCTGGTCTAGTGTAAGACCCATGGCAGCAGAGCTGGAACTAAATTATTAAGGTTCCTGCCAACTCAATCTATTCCATGATTCTATGACTTGTCATGGCACAAAATCTGTAATTTGGGTTCCCTAGTCTCAGCATTAAGTCTGGCAAGAACAGAATTCTGTGCCATGTCAGAGGGAGGGAAGAAAAATAAGTCACTTCAGTAGAGCCTGACAGTACACTTAGTCTACATGGATGAGTATAAATCCAGATAACAGCAGGAGGGAGCTTAACTCAACACCAAACTAGTAGGAAAGAGCAATCTTATTTCCCCTCACCCTCTTGTCTAATAGTTTATTTTTTGCTCATATCAGGGCTACTCACACAGCTTTCCAGGTTAGTACAATAGGAAGGAAAAAAAATCTTCCCACATAATATTATTGTTGTTGATGAATGAAGAAAGAGAAAAAACTAAGCCCAAAGTTATGAGTCACCTGAATGCACTTAAGCCAGATGTAGAATTAAGGAACAGGCACTGACATGCAGTCATGAGAAAATAAAAAGTTGCTTTAGCCTCTCTCAAAACGAATGCTGCAGGGCAGTAGGACTAAGGGGAGTTTAAAAAATAAAGAGAATGGGGGAGGGGGGAGGCTTCTTAACATATAAATCACAGTGTCAAAATCCTTTTATCTTTTGGCGCCCAAATCTCTCATCTGCCTCAGAAAATGCTAAACAAGTCACTAGCAATTCTTTGTAAATTTTTAATTGGTGTTTTCACAACCTTATTCTTGATATTTCTAAGAGAAATTAGCAGATGTTCATGAGAGGAGTTTTAGAGAGAGGAAATCTCTCAGGGTAGGGGTGAGCCTCAGAAAGAGCTGGATGTCCTCTAAAAAAACACTGGCTCAAATAAAACCTTCTTGCTTCTCTCAGCTTCTGAATATACTCTCCAGGAGTATAAAAAGGTGGGCAGAAATTGCCTACATTTGTGGGAGTGTTAGGTTTTATGTACAGAATCTGCAGCGCCCAGTCTTTAGCTTGTACATGGCAAGGTCACAGCAAGACAGAAGTTTGAACCTTGTCCCTGGTGACAACACAAAACTGATAGAGGGCAAAGAAAGAAATGAAAACTTTAGGATATGTAGCAAACAGTCTGCAACACCATTTCAAAAACTTCATTTTCTGATCTCATCTACTGACTTGACAGAAACGTCCTTGAAGAAGAGAGTGTTAGGTCTGATCCTGGAAGTGGTTTATTAGATGGCTTATGAATAGATACACAAAAGACACATCTCTTGGTAAGTTCTTCAAAAATTGTGTTTTGTTCAAAAGCCAGAGAACAAACTTGACAAGTTTCACACTTCAAAGATGCTGAAATTTTTTTTTCAAAAATTTTAAAACAGATTTTTCAATTGTCATTGTGCAATGCTGCTTTCATTTAAAGTTTGCCCTATGTAAGAGTAAGAAAGAAAGCTAAATAGTCAAAAACTGAAATCTTTTTGTTTGAAGATGAATGAAATTGTCAACATTTACTCTAACACGAATTTTCTCATATTGCTGCTACACCAATAGAAAGAAAATAAACCATTTTTTTTTTTGGCCTAACTCACTTTTAAGGTAGCCACTGAAACAAAATATCCATTATTGACCCAACTTGGCCAAATGACTAAAACCTCCTGTTGCTGGAACATGTTGGGGGCAAGAATAAGTTTTAAGGAAAAGGGAGGGTGTGCAGTCAGTACATTTTTGAGGCTGAGGCTTTGAGTACATTTTTTGAGGTTCCAAATACTGTGTGGCTGAGCAGAAGTGTGAAAGGAGCCATTAAGTTGTTCACAGTGCCGGAGCCAGGGCTGGATTACAGCAGCCAGAAATTCTGTCATTATCTTACTGTTTCTTCTTCCCTGCTTCCTACTTCTGCATCACAGACTTAAACAGCAAGTTCCTCAGGATAGCAAGCAATATTTTTTTTGTGCCTGGGCAGTATCTGCCTATTCCATTGTAAAGGCTCTTTGCCACAAATCTGTACTGCCACAGGAAGAACAATTTTTCTCAAATGCAATATTGGTTTTTTTATTTTCCTAAAATAAACATGATAAATTGGTTGAAACAATTTTATTCCCCCTTCTCACAGTTAAAATATTACTTTTAACAAAAATAAAATTCTCATTTTCTGCAAGTTTCAGCATCTAGCTCTTTAAAATGGAAGGGGAAGCCCAGGCCTGCACTACTGAATAAAGACACTGGGCTTTTGCTGCACTCATCTACTAGTCCTTCATAGGAACTCTGGTTTTAGGAGAAGTGGAACTTCAGGTCCTCAGAAAAATAAACTGTGAATTGCACAGGTATAAATCAGCTACATAATTGGACCATTCTCATTTGGATTTGTTAGTTCTAACTGGAATCTCTGAAACTATGGATATTTCAAGGAAAATCTAACCAGATATTGTGATTTGCAATTGGTATGTATCACAGCTGCACCATCGAATCTAGCTGAGAATAATCTGATTCTGGTCATTTCGTGTTCCCTAAGTTCATCAGCTTTCCCTCTCCTCACTCCTTATTGTTATCCAAGCTGTGCCTTAAAGGAGCTCAAGAAAACAACAACAAAAAAATCCATGTGTTTGGTAGGTTTTCTTTTTTTTCACACCAGATTGAGAGAAGGGGAAATAAAGCACCCTGAAATATGAAAGAGCCTTTCTGTTTCTCACACATCTGTAGCTTATTAAGGGGACTATCATAACTGAAGACACTCTGACCAAGCAGCTCCAGGTTTCCTCTGGTAGGGCATGACCAGGCTGAAGTGTCAGAGGCTGACAGGATGCCAAGAATCACCAGCAAACTTGCAGCAGGGGTAGTAGACAGTGTGGTGTGAAAAGGGTTCTTTGGTGCAAATAGTCCTGGAGGACTGAGAAACTGCCTAAGAACTCTAAGTCATTTGAAGAGATTGTGGCATGTTAGAACCCACAGAAAATTGTTTCTTCAATGCATTATTTATTGCTTTTCTGTATTTATATAATATCCAGCTTCCTGAGAGTAATTTGTTTTGGATTGTGTAACACTGGGCAGAACATCAAACATATGTTAATCAGTGGTAATAAAACACTGAGTTTTATGGTCACTGAGGTATTAAATATTGCTAATAAATTATAGGGCTAGCATTTAAAATGAGCTATAGTTTGGAGAAGAGCAGTAACACCATGTCTGAGAGCATTAATTGCCATTGCCCGACTTCTTAATTACCAACAGTTTCAAATATGTTTTTAAACCAATACATCACTCTGTTATACTTGCAATGAAATACAGCTGAAACTTGAAAAGCTACAATAGTGCTAAGAATTTTACCCCTTCAAAGCACTCTATGGACATGAAAACACGGCACCTCTGTGAAAGAGTTAATTATTACTCTCCCCATTTTATACATGGAGGAAGCAGAAGTGCAGCGAGGTTAAAAGTCTCCACTGAGACCACCCAGCTTGTCAGGGTTTGCATGAAGGGAACACACATACTCTTGAGCCTTAGAGCACAAGCAGCAGGCACTGCTCCCCTTCCCCAGATGCAGCCTGACTGTGCAGGAACAGCAATCCACTCATAGCAGTGGCATCCTGTCCCCATACTGTGTTTCTTTCTTGTGGAAGGACTGGAAGACTGGAAGAGGGACAGGAAGACAGGCAAGGGACTGGAAGAAGCATGAGGCACTAACCTTCCCCTGGAACAACTCACAGAGAGGGAAACCATACTGCATATGACAGGCTCTCCTGCTTTCTGCGCGTTACCTATTAAAAGCAACATTTTTGGTGACCGACTGTCCTAGCCATTTGTCACAAGAGCACCTTGTCCCACATGGTGTGCCCATCAGCGGAGATGCCACCACTGGTGTTGCACAAAAGGCACAGTGTGCACATGAACACCACAGCCCTGGGGGAAACAAGGATCAACAAAGTCCAAAAGGACCTGCCAAGTGTTCTGCTGTGGGCTTTTCTTAACACAGCAGTGAGCACATTCCATGGGCTGTGGGGCAGGTGTGCTGCTAGAGAAGCAATCCAGGTGCTCCAGAATGGGACGTTCACCAGGGTCTTGAGGCATTACCCTTACACCAGGTAACAGCCTCCCCAGTGGAATGGTCCTTACTGAAAACTGCATGAGGGTCATGTTTCAAAGCAAGGGGCTTTAGGAAAGCAAGAGCTGGGAAAGCCTGACACATCTTTTCAGAGGAAAGGGCTTATGCTCATCTCAAGAGGACTGGTCAAAAGAGCCACAAATAGACAACACTCAATAGGTTTGAGATACCTGGAAGCATTTAAGGATGAACACTGTTTGTCCTCTGGCTTCCATTCACCTTGTTTTTCACACAGCTCCCACTCTGAATGAAAAACAGGAGCCATCTACCTTCTGTCACTGTCCTTTATATTCTCTCCAAGCTTAATCCCAACAATCTAGCCTCGTGCTGAAGTGCCTTCATCTGCAACCCTGCCTTAAACCTGCAGGCTACTTTCACAGAATCACAGAATCATTTAGGTTGGAAAAGACCTCCAAAATCATTGGGTTCAACCTTTTCCTGATCACCACCATGTCAACTAGACCTGAGCACTACATGCTACATGCAGTTGTTTCGTTGAACACATCCAGGCATGGTGATTCCATCATGTCTCTGAACAATCCATTCTAAAGTTTAACAACTCTTTACATAAAGAAATTCCTCCTGCTATCAAACTTGAACTGCCTCTGGTGCAGCTTGATTCCATTTGCTCTTATTTTGCCACAGGTTGCCTGGGAGAAGAAGCCAATCCCCACCTGGCCCCAGCCTCCTCTCAGGTAGTTATCGAAAAGAATAAGGTCTCCCCCAAACCTCCTTTTTGCTAGGCTGAACACTCCCAGGCCCCTCAGCTTCTCACGCAAGTTACTCTAAAGACCCTTCAGTGGCTCCATTGCCCTTCTCGGGACACATTTCAGCACCTCAGTGTCCTTCTCACTGTGGAGGACCCAGAACTGTACAGAGTAGTCAACATGTGCAAAGTACATCACCAGTGCAAAGTACAGGGGGGACAGTCACTGCCCTGTTCCTGCTGGACACACTGTTCCTGACACAAGCCAGGATGGCCACTGGCCTTCTTGGCCACCTGGGCACAGCTGGGTCATGTTCAGCTAGTGTCAGCCAGCACTCCCAAGTCCTTTTGCACCAGGCAGCTTTACAGACACTCTTCCCCAGCCTGTAGCACTGCCTGGGGTTGCTGTGACCAAAAAGCAGGATCCAGCATTTCTGTATTGAACCTCATACCGTTGGCCTTGGTCCATCAGTCCAGCCTCTCCAGATCCCATCCGCAGCAGATCAACACTCGCACACAATTTGGTGTCGCTGAGATTTCAGACAGCTCCAGGCACTTTGCTGCTCACCAGACCTTGTATTTTGGGGCAAGAGAAAACAAGAACAGCTAGCCCTGACTCACCTATAAGTCACAGGGGCTACAACCAAACACGAAATATGACAGCAAGACCGCAGGCCATGAGTGACTCATGGAGCCCAGGAGGGGCTCTGGCTTGCCCAGCATGGCCACATCTGGGTGAGGGTGGGGAGACAGCTCATGCATGGCAGTGTGGCACTGCAGGAGCCACAGGACGTGTCTGTTCTGCTGGCCTGCTACTGCCCCTCTTCCAGCTGCTCCTGCAGCCCTGTTCCCTCCCTTCAAAACATGGAGGGCCGCAGAGCCTGCCTGTACACCCAGGTACCTGAGCCCTCACCTCCCCCGGGCGGGGCTCTGGGTCCTGCTGCAGTGCAGGGCCCACCAGGCCTGGCAGCAAACCTCCTGCTGGTGTGGCAGGGCAAGGAAGGGGCTGAGTACTGAACCCTTGCTGCAGGATGTCCGATGAGGCACACAGAGCATCAGGACACGATATTTGGCAGCAGGAGCCTGCCTCTCTGCTTTGTGGGCTCTTTGCTGGCTGCCTTGCACCTCCTGACGTAGGCGCTCTGCGTGTGGCGTAGCCCAGACTGCCTCGGGGGCACCAAGGGGGCCAGCCGGGCTGGCATCCCCTCCCTGGCACTGCCGTGGGTAGCAGCGCTCCCACTGCTCCCAGAGGGCCCTGCTGCCATCACAGCGTGACCTGTCAGGGAGCCTGGCCTGGGGCTGCAGCAAGGGGACACGGCTGGGAAAAACATCTTTACTCTAACAAGGCAGCCGCTTTGCTGCCAAAAAAAGAAAATTATTTAATTTCTCAGGACAAAAGGGAGCTGAAAATTGGGATGAGAAGAAAGACAGAAAAGAAATAATGCAAATCAAAGCACATTCAGACATTTCACAATTGTGCAGTGAGAAAGCATGAAGAGCCTTCACAAACAAGCAGTCACAGACATGTTCCAGCTTCAAAATCAAGGATGACACAAAAATTGCATTTAAGGAAAAAACATTTATCAAATGAGAAGCTAAATTCTGTGAAGGAAGATCCCTAATCTTCCTTCAGAAAATATATGTAAACTCCTAGGATGTTTCCAATTTTTTTTATTAACCCTCTTATCTTCCCATTCCTTGCACAGACTTATTAAAGAGAACACAACCTAGTACACTGATTTGTAAACTCTAGGGTTTGTAACACTCCTGACTCTCATGATCAATGGTGTTATGTGTTGAAAAACTACATTTTTGCCTCTGAAACACATTTAAAGTTATGAATAATTTGCAGTCCATCCTGCCCCTTATCTCCCCAATCTTTTAGTTGCTGACGACCAATGTATACTCTGGCAACCTCTTGGAAAAGCCATGCAGGTGTTTCTTGCAAAGCTCTGCTTGAATTCTCTGCGAACAGTGAACATGATATGGCCTCAGGTCATACTAACTGGGCTTGGATTCATAATAACAACAAATTTGAGTGCCTTCCCAGGAGGCTGCAGCCTCAGTTCAACTGTACAGTGCTAGAAGCACATCTGGTCACAAGCAACTTAAAATTGCACATAAGCAATGCTTTCCTATTCATATATCCTGCCAGCATGGGCAAAGCCTAAAACCTTTGGGTAGTTGCTTCTGTCTGGTGGTCTGATGCTTGCTCACTTGTGGTGGGTGAATCTGCTACCAGTGAACTCAAAGAGACTTCATAGGAACAGGATCACAGTGTGGCAGAGTAACAAGATAAAGCCCTGGAAAACTCTGCCTGAATTTCTTGGTGCTGTGCTAACAGTGAGCCCAGTCACAGGAGCAGAAACTGCCCTAGAAGACCAAATGCATTTGAGGGGCCCTCACAGGCATGACTGTACTTGAATATTAAAATTCTGAGGAAAATTTTCTCCATAGGCCACCCTAAAACATTTATTTATTAAAGCTGCTTTCGGAAACTACAGAACACAAGTCCCATTACAGACCTACTACAGAACTACTTCCACATCAAAATAACCTGACTCTTTCACCATATTTGTAAAGTCTCAAATCTTAACCCTTCTGAAAACCAAAGCACCACAAATATTTTCTTCTCTGTCCAAAACACACCTTGGTTCCTGCTTGTGTTACAGGCAACACCTCTTCAGTTGTGCAACAGACAGACACCACTTCCTTTTTGCTCCCTCCCCATGCTCTCCCTTTGGTTTCTCTGGCTCCAAATTCAAGCACAGCCATCCATTGCACTTGATGAAATGGCAAGTAAAAACTGTAACTACATTACTTACTGTAACTGCACTTGCTGAGACTGCGCATAAAACTTCTCTTTTGTTCAGTCCAACCTGTTTCTTCTGAGTGGAGTAGGAAGAGCCAATAGATTGGCACTTTAGCAGCACTACTGTTAGTCAGCACTGGTCACCTTGCTTCTGATGGTGACTGTCTTTACAGAAGATATGAAAGCAGTAAAAGCATTTTGGTTTGCTGCTCTGCAAGACTCCTACCAAAAATTGACAGTGCTGTTTTATACTGATTGTCATTATCCTATATCCCTCCTCAGCAGCTGGGGAACAGATACTTGGATCAAAATTTGAATTGTCCCATAATTCAAAATGCGCTTCAAAATGTTCAAGTCCAAGTTCCTACTCTTCTGCTATCAAAAGAAAGGGAGATGGACTTGGGTATCTCTTCTAATTACCCTTTCTCTTGGTTTTACATGGATTCTTTCATTTCTTGAATATGTATCTGGGACAATTCTGGACATACTTAATGCAGATTTTCCCTCCATCCATTTTTGCTTCCTCACTTAAAACAGTGTGTCCTCTGCTGGTTCAAATCCTCCGGAAGAACCATGTGTGGAGCTGCATCATTTCACTCTATAATCCGAGACATAGCACACCTGCATATTTCCGTATTTCTTGCAGTCTAAGGTAAGGCTTGCAAATAGCAAGGCTTTAACCAAATATGCTTAAAAGTGCATTCTTCCAAATGGTGGCTATTAGGGATTTAATTTGAACCTATTTGGGACAAGGAATCCCACTTTTCAAATGCGGGGAGGTGTACACAAAGATCCTTACGGGTCCCTTCCAACTTGAGATACTCTGTTATGAAGTTATAAGGAAAAATAGACTGTCAAATGGAAGAAGGGAATGTTCTGGGAGTTCTGCAATTATTTTTGTTGCCAAGAAACCTTTTTGGTACCCACATGCTCAGATTTTCTGTCCCATTTAGTCTACAATTCTCAGACAGTTCTTCTCCTTGCTATGCCCCAAAGGAGAGAAGTGCCAAACCCCAGCAATATAAAGCATATAAATGCCTGAATAAAAATACTACAAGGATGAGAAAGCTATATTGGATTAATTTTAGTCTAATTTGCCATGCAGAGAGGTGCAAGGAGGAAAGAAAAACAGCTTTATCTAAAATACTTATATGATCCCCATTACCGGAGCATCTTAATTCTTTACAATCTCTAATGTATTTATGCTAAAAGCACACTTGTGAGGGAGGGAAATACTATCTTCTGCATTTTACAGATGAGGAACAGGGATTTAGATACTTAAAAAGTATTTATGAGTAAAACTCTCACTGATTTCAACTGAAGCTGGGTCTGTAAGTTCACCTGAGAAATCAGCCCAGAGCGGGGTACAACATGCACAAGTAACCAAATACCAGTTTAAAAAACCTGACACTTTCTGAGCTCAGCTGCCCAGAGGCATACAAACCATGGAGCACAAGTCCCTCAGTGCACTGCTACCTACCCAGTTCTGTTCTCCCTGTTCCAGCAGCTGTTGCTCCTGGTGCTGAGTTTGTCTTCTTCCTTACCCCTGCTGAAAAACATCCTGCTTCCTCCAGACCATGCTGCCAATTCATCAAGATCATTTAGACTCCAAAGCTCATCTCTGAAGTGTTCACTCTTCTTTTCTGCAGCAAGGACTCTGTACTCCATCATGTAACTGCCTACATTAACAATGAAAGCCATCAAGCAGAACAAGACTCATCTCAAATCTCGGCTATGCTTTACTTATTCCTCTGTCTGACAGGGAACTGATCATCATTCTCTGAGCACAGTTTTGCCCCCATTTTTTCATCTTAAGGCAATGACATTTATGCCCTTAAGAATGTCAAACACTTTAGTAAAGGCAAAGTAAGGTTAAATGGTGGTTCCTCTTATGAGGTGTATTTTCCGTACCTGAGAAGAAACCAGATCAATTTGACACAACTTTGAGAGAGAACATGAGTAAATCTACACCATACAGCCACTTATAGACTAGAAGAAAAAATTTAGGAAGTCTACAGTAATAAGAATGGGAATCAAGACCTGCTGAACCTAGATGTTTTCCATCTCCTCCTAGAAATATTAAAAAATAAGATTCTGAAGAATATTCCTGTTACTGCTTTCTGCCATAGTTGGTTAAGAGATATTCAGATATACATGATTTCTCTTGTAATTTGGCCCCAGACAAATGATTTATTTTTCTCAACCCAGCTAATACCTTCTGGAACTGCTAAGTGACACTTTGATTTCTCCATTCACTGTTTACAACGACTTCATAAAAGAGGTCCTGTGAAACTACTTTTATTTTAATAATCATTATCAAATTAAATCATTATTTGGGAGCAAAGTCACTCAAGTATAAGTGTACCAGTGTCACTAAAATTACTCTTAAGAGAAATTGTTAATGTGCCAATAAATTACTCTGTCTTCCTTCAGTATGTGCCATTGTGTTCAGTCTTTGACATGCTCAATTCACATCGTGCAGATGTGCTTTTGGAAATGAAATCTTTCCCTTTTCAGTTCATTAAATTAAGGCAAAGTCTTTTCTGCTTTGGTCTTAGACATTTGCTTCCCTCCGGTGTTTCTGATGGCTCTCACACAGACTGCAGTGGCAAAATTGTCAGCAGTTCCTAAGGGGGCCAAATCCTTTCAGATGTTGTGTATAAGTTTTAGGGCTGTTTTCAGATTTACTTCCTTTCTTGTTTCCTTGCAGATATCCCTTTGATCCACAGAGTAGATTTGGACATCAGATATACAATCAGCATGTGGGACAATTTTCCTACAAACTGGCCACATTCATAGTCATGACTAGTCTGTTGGATCTCCAGAGATCAAAATGAAATGTATCCAAAGTCTGCATTGTTTTTCTATACCCTAGACTGTAACAGAAAAGTAGTCCTGGAGCCAAACTTCCTTAAAGTTGACAGGACACCCGACTTGAGTCATCTGGGCACCAGACTGGATCCAACTCCAGTAGCTGGAGATGAAGACAAATCTTTTTAATTTATCATAGAAGAGATTAAAAGGTGCTGATCAAAGTCTAAGCACTACTGTCTTTGTCTGGGCTACTATGATTACTTCAGTTAAGCTGCCACTCACTGGCACCTCAATATAACTTCTTTTTTAATTCTCTCCAAACATGAAACACAAATCGGCAAAACTTGTACAAGGCTAGAGGGTTTTGGGGTTTTTTCTTTGTTTATATTGTGCTTCAATTTTTTTTAAAGAATGATAATCAAGAGAGTGGAAAATTACAGTCTGTGTTTCTTACAGTCAATGCACAGGGTCTTCTGGTTTTGCTCCAGTGCCCTTTTTTGATCCCTGCCCTTGCTTGGCAGGTAGGAGGGAGTGGGAGATGCTCTCCTCATAAGGCAGTGAGGAGGCTTGGCTCGCTCAAAGAGAAACCACCATGGTCTAGGCTCGGACACATCCATCTGCAAACCCTCACTGCCCTCCTGGCTGGAGGCAGCAGTGGCAGGGAGGAGGTCTATAGGGTGCAAAGGGAGGGGAAACCCTTTAACCATCCAAACAAGCAGCAGCAAGGGCTACAGGAATGGCACATCACACCTTTGCTGACTGTAGCTGTTACTCATTGGTGATTTGAACAGATGACATACACCATGAAGTATGGAGCACAGACCAGAACAGCAAACTGCAGTCTGAGGCACACATTCCTGCAGGAGACAGGAGCCCCAAGCCTGCAGTCCCTGTTGGGACTCCCACAGGACCATGAAGCTGGGCCAAAGGAAGGACAGGCTGTTCTAGAAGATTTCTTTATACCAGGTGTAAACCGGAGAAGCAGATGTAGCTAAGCTTTGGTATGAAGGCTTGAGCTTTCCACAATCTTCTGTACTCTCACAGCTACTTCCAGTGCTCCAAGCTATTGTGCATCGGAAAGAAAAGCAGGTGCAACAATTTGACAGCCAGGGCCACAACTAGAATGGAGCCCCAAAGAGGGAAGAGCTGGACCAGCATCTTCATGAGGAGTGCCCTTGCAAGTGAAAACATTGAATCCTCCTCATTTTTAAACCAGTTTCTCTTAGGTTTTTTAACCATTTTACTAGTTTTAGAGATTTCTTCAATTCCTGGGTTAAGAGGTTAGCAAGATTTGCTCCAGCATTTATTTTTTTTTTATAATACAGGAGTGTGACATGAGAAACTGAGCACAAATCTTCTATAATTAAGACAGGGAACCTCCTGAAACTAGTCAAGTTTCAAAAGCAAATATATATTTAAGCACAATCACAGTATTCCAGGAAAATTTTAAAAGCTTTAATGATGAGGAGAGGGTAAAGGCACTTTTATTTCAGGCATAGTTCAAGCATCATCCATCTTCCTTCCCTTCCATAAAGGCAAACGTTCTCAAGTTACAAGTTTTGAAAGATTTTTCCAAGTCTCCATTTTCCTTGGAGCTTAATGCTGTCTTTAATCAAGGCTTCCTTGGGGAGCTCTACAGCATATTCTACAGTCCTTGTAATCAGCATTATTTCTAGCTATTCGCTTTTCCAGCTTCAGTAGTAGAAATCAAGAATCATTTTCAAATTTATGATTGCATCAAAAATATAATTAAATTTAAAATTATTTAATTTTTCATGCTAACTCAGCTAAATTTTCCTAGCAAATACTGTAACTAAAGTTCAGCTACTAAGACTCTTTCTAGGAGGAATGCTCTTCCTTTGCTGCAGAGAATTCTGGACAGTAGAAGAAAAACATCTCCTGAACAAGTTCCTGGTTTAAACTTAAAGACAGCTCTCTGGAAAGGAGCAATCAAAAGACTCAGGGTTCTGAATATATCTAGCAACACATATAAATCCTACGCATATTTGTTTAAGAGTACATAAAATGTAATTGATATAAACCCCAGAAAAAAAGATAAAGAAATAGATACTTTAGGTACCTGTTAGAAGTATTTGAGATATAGGAAACTCATCCTAAGTTAATAAACAAGAAGAGTTTCTACTGTAAAGAGTCAAAGGTGTTGTTTCATGACAAATACAGCAGCATGAAACTAAACTACAAGCCATGCTGACTACAAAGAATGAATGACGAGAGTGTTTGGAGCCATCTGCAGCAAGGATGAGAGGTGGGCCCCCACCCTGCAGCAGTTGTCCTGTTGCAGGGTTACATCTCAGAGGAACTGGACTGAAACACCCTCCTGCCTTCTGCCTTTTGTCCCGATCTGCCTGGACTGCAGCAACAACTCTCAGAGGTACACAAGTCTCCATTAACCCTTTCCAGACTGCTGCTGGGCTTCTGAATAAACCTATTACGAGCAGAGAAAACTGTATTTGTTTTCTGGACTCACTGCTAAGCACAGTTAGCAAATTTGGTAATGTTTCAAGGATATTAAAAGAATAACCAACTGGGGACATGATAGTGCTTCCCAGCTGTGCCTTCCTTCTTCAGGAATCAACTGCTGGCAGTATTGATTCACTTGCTAATGTGGAAAAGACAATGTGAAGGCTTTAAAAAATATTTTTGAGCAAAACAGCGCTAAGCACATGTCGTGGTTTAACCTCAGCCAACAGCTAAGCCCCACAAAGCCACTTGCTTACTCCTTCACCAGCAGGATGGGGAAAAGAATCAAAAAGTTTAAAAGGTCAAAAGCTTGTGGGCTGAAATAAAGACATTTTAGTAGGGAAAGTAAAAGCAGTGCACACAAGCACAGCAGAATAAGGAATTAATTCAGTGCTCCCCATAGGCAGGGAGGTGTTCAGCCTTCCCCAGGAGAGCAGGGCCCCATCACACGTAAAAGTGACTTGGGAAGACAAATGCCATCACTCCAAATGTCACTCCATCCTCCTTCTTCTCTCTACTTTATATTCTAAGCATCATGTCATGTCTGGAGTATCCCTTTGGTCAGTGGGGGTCACCTGTCCTGGCTGTGTCTCCTCCCAACATCCAATGCACCCCCAACTTCCTTGCAAACATGGCAGTATGAAAACATCTTGGCTCTGTGTAAGCCCTGCTCAGCAGTAACAAAAACATCTCTATATTATCAAACCTGTGTTCAGCACTAATCCAAAACTTAGCCCCATCTTCCCTCTGTGCAGAAAGTTAATTCTAGCCCAGTCAAAACCAGCACAGCACAGAAAGCATTTACAGAAATTACAGTTTGGGGTAAATTTAGAAAAAAATCAGTGTGCAATCCCCACCAATAGCAGCTGTATGTGGTCAAGCTGATAGATAAATTACCAAACTGGGGAGATCCTGTTTCCTAGAAAGAGGAAAGTACAGCATCTTTCTTCTGTTCAGACAGCAAGAACAGAGTTCAGCTCTCTTGTCTGGATGGATC
Organism: Zonotrichia leucophrys gambelii; assembly: GCF_028769735.1. Lineage (NCBI taxonomy): Eukaryota > Metazoa > Chordata > Aves > Passeriformes > Passerellidae > Zonotrichia > Zonotrichia leucophrys. The sequence continues at coordinate 28,241,703 of NC_088173.1, read as the reverse complement.
CATGCACTGTTACATTTTTGTCTTTTTAGCAAGAATATATTACTGAAGTATGAATGAACATACCAAAATAGTTGACAGATAACAAAGGGAAGAACAAATCACATGAAGATGTTTAGAGGAACAACATCTTCACCATCAAACAAGGTTTGCTATTCCAAATGTTTCTTGTATCAAAACATAAGGAGATTTCAGAAGAAGATCTGAAGGAAAGATAGGTGACAGGACAGTTTAAGGAAAGTGTTTTCTGAATTTAAGTGATGGCCAGGGACATAGAGGGAAGAAGAAGCAAAACAAATAAGGAAGAAGACAAGCACAGTGTGGTGATAGCTGTTGTCATGAAGCTGGGCTCTGTGGGTTCATGAGGCAGATTTTTCTGATGAGGCACTACAGAAAGAGGGAGGGTCAAGGAAAGACTGAAGAGGAGAGAAGCAATAGCTGAGATCACTTAAGAGAACAGAGAGCAGGGAGAGGATGCCGAGAGTGACAAAAAAGTGACAGACATTAATGGATTGGAGGTCTCAAGAGGGCAGGGTGAGGCAAGGGGCAGAGGGTAAATATGCTTTGTTGAAAGAAGTGAAGAGGTGAGAGAGAAAGCCATGCTCAAACCGATCAGAGGAGGACCAGTGTTTTGGGAAAACAGAAGCAAGGCTCTTTCAGTGAGTGGGAGTGTTGCTCTGGGCTCCGTAAGTCAAGGGGGATGAAGGAAAGAAGACAAGGGGCTAGGAGGTCAAGCAGGATGTCAGCCAAGAAGGCAAAGGCAGCTTCAGATGAGATTGTAAAGGAAAGCAGGAATCATAACAATTAGAGGTGGGATGGGAAAGCAGCCATGATTCAGAGAATGCCTACTCACTAGTACCTCCCTGCCATGGAAGAGGCTGGCCAGGGCTCTTTGACACACTCTGCAGGAATAGTGCAGGGCCTTCACAAAATCTGGCAGTCTTTTAAGTCCTGGTCTCTTCCCACCCACACTCCACCAAAATGAATAGCTCCATTCATTTGGGCCAGAGTATTGATTTCAGAGTCTTCTCTAACATGGAAATTCATAGAGGCCTCTTTGCCTTTGCTAAACCATTTCCTGAGTGTTGCTCCAAGATCAGAGCGTGCCTCCTCCTGACCCCAGGAAGACAGAATGCTGGCAAGGCTGGTAAACGAGCCAGTAATGAGCACATCAGCCCTCAGACACAAAGGCCAGCACTGCAGAGTCCTCCCTCCTCTTTGTTGCCAATATGTGAACAAGCCACTATCAATCCCTCTGTCCCAAGGAGTTTGCCACCAGTTTAGACAGACCAAGGATCTTGAAGCACAGCCTATGTTGTAAGGGTACAAACACTCACATTTAAAACTCCTGGAGGAAAGTGCAGCAGCCTGACACCGGTTTGTGATCAAACACAGCGTGTGTCTGTGGCAGGAGCGGTACAACTGCTGCGAGATCATTATCAGGGCACCGCGAGCACAGCGCTGACGGTTTGACAGCTACCGCACCAGGACCTCTGCCTGCCACCCTCCTGCTTGCTTGCTCTCACAACTCTTCCTTTTTCTCAGCCTACACTTTTTTTGCTCTTTGCTTATAAGTGCTTTTTCAACACTTTAAGACTGTGCTTTTGCTCTTATTTAGGGCACGTCTTGTATGGCACTGTCTGGCAGGGAGGGTGTACAATAACATAACGTAATTGACAGCCCTTCTCCTGAGATGTTAAGTACTCCTTATGGCCTGCATGCAAAAGAAACCACAAATGTACAGTGTTTTTAACTTAAGACACTAGAGAATTAGAAGTGCTGAAATAGATGCTTCATACTACAGACAGCTGTTGCCAGCTGTGCCTTTGAGTAGAATTTCTAACAAAACTGGCCTCATGAAAATAAGAGGCTTATTGGTATCATCCCAGAGAGCAAAAAGAAAATTACTTGGCATTCTGTCATCTTTTTACCTGCTCTTATTTGCTAGAGTAATCTTATACAACTTCCAGAGATTCTATAATTTTCATAAATCTTACACAATCCACATCATCATCCAAGAGATTGATGGTTTACTGGATGTAACTTCAATGGGGAGCTTTGAGTCTGAGTGTTTGGCAGTTCAATTCAATAACATCAGCTCTAGAACTGAAAGCAAAGGGTTAAGAGACCTTGGGCAAAGCAATCATGCCAATGAATTAATACTTGTACTAAGAGTCTAAAGAGTCAATGTGTTACAGAAGCACCAACAATACTAGATGTAGATTTTCTTCATAGGCCTTTTGTTTTTAGGGAAGTACAGATGACACATTACTCATTTTGAATTTTTGCATGAAACAGCTGTGATCCTTTCCTGAAAGAACTGGTAGAAGCTTTGCCCTTCAAAACCCAACAAAGTTCACACACAGAAGAGCATTGCTTGTATCCTGAGCCTCTCTTGGTTATCCATACACTTACTTTTCATTGTACATAAAATTTTTTCTCATCAATTTTAAGCAAAGAAAAATGCCAAATGACAGACAGCTCAGGTGCCTAAGTGTGAATGGAGAAAGACTTAAAGAAATTCATGTTGGTATTTTCAGGGGGGGTGTGTTCATCAGACTTTCAACTAATCTCAAGGAAGTTTTAAGTCTTGTATAATGAGGCTCACAAGAGGTCTCTTGGTAGTTTTCAGCGTATGCATTACCAGCATCACAGAATTACAAGCCATGAAAGAGCAAGAAAAAGGGACTGCAGGAAGGTAGATAGCAAGAGCTCAAGGATTCAATTCCATTCAAGCAGTCAGTATGAAAGTTCTTGTAGACAGCAGTCATATTTGTGTTGTATGATAATCCCATCCAGGTTTTAATGTGTCCAAAGAGACTGACAACTAGGAGAATTAGACTTCAAGCCAACTTAAAAGTGAGCTACAGGGAGAACACAAACACATGAGTCACAGCATCTGTGGGGGATTGCACAGAGCTGACCTGATTAGCACTGAGGATGAAAGAGCAACCCACAATAACATGCTCCACGCTACAGAACTTGCAGAAAACCACCTTCAGGGCACACTTGCATTCTCTTGCCATGGCTGGCACGGTCCCTCTCTTAGCAGACACACTTGCTGTGGTGTCAGACCCACTGAATGAGGGCTACCTCACTGGGCTACAGCCAAGACTTCCATGCAGACCACCCAGCCATGCTGCATTCCCTTCATCTTTGCCCAGCTCAGCAGTCAGGTATAAATGGCTTTGTAAGGACCTCATGCCCTTCTCTTCATGTCATGGAGAAAAGACTTGCCACCTGTGCTGCTCATGTCTTGCTCAGACCAGAAGTAAGTACATTCACACTGTACGGATTCACTCTGGAATCTCTGATATCTGACATCCAACAAATGGTGTGCTCCTGGTATTTCTAGCTAGCTCATTTTTCTGGTACTTGTTACCATGTAGAAATGTATTTTATAATTGAAAGCAGGATTAACTTTTACAGGTATTTGAACACAGAATTTAATAGAATATTATGTTCCATATTTCATTCTACATATACAGAGTTATATTTAAAGAATCCATTTCAAAAGAGTCCTTTCCCAACAGTAGAGGACCCTTCAGTAAGTCTTTACAGGAATAACAATAGGATTGGACAACAGGACCCTAGAGGGTACTCTGTGATCCAGACTAGCACCATATTACAGATGAAATTTTCAGGACACCTGGGTCAACCCAGGACAAACAGGCAGATCATTAGTTCAAGCTTTTCACAGCCTTTATTTCCAAGCATGTTATGAAAATAACATTACTGAAGCATGTAGAAAGGAGACGAGAGAAGATCTGCGCAAGGCCAAACATTAAATGATGAAATAAACATTATTTTTAGAAACTTCCACATGAGTAAGATCCCTAGAGGAACAGGATTTCCTATCTTCCAACTGTATCCTCCAAGAGACCAAGAGCCAAACACCATTTTCAGAAGAGATCAGAGAGCTTTGTGGCTGACGAGAATCACTACAGCAGGAGTTAAAAATGAAATATCATTAATACGATAAACAGATCAGTTTGGAGGGAGTACAAATCTGCCAACTCTTAGGGCATAAGCCAACTTCTAAATGGTGAGACTAGGAAAAAGAGAAAAATCTCTGCTGCCTATTTATCCCACAAATGTCTCTGTAAAGGTGTTTGCCAAAGCTTTCTGGAGGCAGTTCAGTACAGCTGAGCAGAACTGGCTGTTAAAATAACAGGTGGCTCCCAAGGTAGTTGTTAAAACCCCTATTAGACAGACAAGCATCCCTCTAGTTGTGCCCATTCTCCTCCTCATTTCCTCTTTTTCCCATTCTTCAGGCTCAGACCCAGAAGGCTGTGACTCTCCATCACGATTCTGCAACCAGGTGGTGGTGTAGCAGAAAAACCCTCAGAACCTGAAACTTCTTTTGGATTTTACATCCCAAGAGAATACAGAACAGAAGGTGGCTGAGTACCACAGCACTTGTGCTCCAGGGTGACTAATGTGGGAAAGCTACCAGGGTGGGGCTAAGCAAAGCCATCTCATTTACTCCTGTACATCCTCCAACAATAAGTGCCACACTTCAGCTAAGAGCACAACCTAAATAGTTAAAAAACAAACAAAACAAACCCCCAAACCAAAATCAAACAATCCAGTAATGAAAAACCCATAAATCTCTTTACCACATAAAAGTTGGGAACATAGAGAAAGTTAGGCAGAATGCCAACTTCCTGCCACTTTGCAGACAAAGCATGTCACACCTTTAGTTTGGACATTCATAAATAGATTCAAACTGTTGATACTTCAGAGGCCAGTGAGCAGAAACAAGGAAATTTCTTTTTAAACTCTAATGACCGTATTCAACTGCAAGACTGCCATGTGGGCAGCAGATGAATAGTAGAGTTTGTGAGCCCATGTCTGGCCTCCCACCCAACACTAGTGTCTGCTGTGAGCAGCAGCATATACTGAAAGAGTCATCTCCTTATATCTACGGGGATATTGAGGCAAGCTAGGAATGTAACAGCTTCTTAAATGAGCTAACAAATTAGTTAACCCTTTATTTAAAAATTGTCATGAAAATGCACCCTACAGTCTAGCATGAAGGCTATTGGCATCCAAGTTTGGAGATATTGAGTGCTAGTGGAAAATATTTAACAGAGTCTCCATTGTCTTGAACAAAAGCAAGAGCAGCCTTTACTGAGGACAGAAGATTAGGAAAACACAGTTATCAGAAGATGCTTCCCAACCCTTATTCATACTTGTGCTTCTTCTTTTTCAGTTTGTATTCTCTGTGACCAAGGAGAGTCAGAGATGGGAAGAAAACTGAGCTTTGGCATTTGTCAAATGATCCTCAAAATGCGATGTTTTCATTAAACCGTCTTCTCAGTCCCCAGCCAGTCCAAATATTCTCCTGCCTGCCACCTCCAGTAAGCATGTCCTTGTGCACAGACACATCCAGCTGGCTTGGCACACAAATGTTTTACATCACTGTGCTGGAGCAGCCTGGTCTTACACAGCCCAAGCTCTGCATAAACCAGAACAGCTGCTGCCCAAAGGAGACAGCAGGGTCTTGTACACCAGAGACAGGTTCAATTCCCTCTCCCTAACAAGTTACTCCATTATTGCATCCTGCCATTCTCCATCTGAGGAATAACCCTCTTCCTCTGCGCAAAGTGTTGAAAGACTAGAGACTGGTAGGAAGTCTAATATTAGAAGAGCAAGAGAAATGTGAATTTCTGAGATGCATTTGCAGGAGCAGAAACAAATCTGTAATGGCTCTGAGAACTGCTCTGAGGTCGCACAGCTTAGACTTAACCGGAGCAATTGCCCTTTTTGTATCTTTCAGAACAAGGTTTTCTGTATTTAGTCAAGACTTCAGGGAAGAATTTGGGTTTAATTGAAAGAACATGCCTGCTTAAACCTTGCTTCTGGGTGGAGTAATCAGAGGTGGGTTCAGTTATTTTATTTCTCCCATAAATTATGCAAGTCTAATGTGTCAGTCTTAGAAGTTCTTCCATCTGGAGATGGGACTTGTGCCAATTATGTCATAATTTTTCTTGCCTCAAGTGCCTCATTTATTGTATAGGAATCAAAATCCTAAGCAGTTCAGGTGGTGAGTAGATTTCCTTGTGACAATGAAGCATATTTTATTTTAGAACTTTAGGCCAGCTTCCTGCCACTACATAACAAAAATATGATTTATCATACATAAAATCCACATTTTGGAATAGAAATAGAAAAAATGTTACAATGGCCCAATTTATCTGGGGAAATTTTATTCTATCATTGCTTGATAACATAATTTTATAGAATAAAACACTTTGTACTGAGGGAATTTCACTTGTGTTAAAATATATTTTTACTGCAAAATGATGTAGGAAAGGCTTGAATTTTAGAAAAGATTAATAGGCTGGATAAGCTCATTCTAAAACGACATGCCAAGACATTTTTTACAGATGGAATTGTAGTATGCATCATGTTATTTTAAATGAAAAACAAATAAATGAATGAATAGACTTTATGCAGGGTTGGGCTGGTTTGGGGGTTTTTTTTGTGAATAGAATAATACAGAATTTTATAAATTATAATGAAATCATAGAAATCTGCAGTGAGGGAAATCAGTAAAACATTGTACCATCCAAATACACATGGCAAGTGTGTGCATACAGAATGGAAAATACTTTAGACTTGAGGAAGAGATTTTTGCCCAGACATCTCAGAGAGCTTTCTGAAATGGGAAACATCATCTTGCAAGGGAGCAAGGCAGACAGAATCCAGGGAAGTGGCCTTTCAAGTGATCTACATAGTCAAAAAGTACAGGATATAAAAGAGTTGTCCTCACAGTTTGGTCTCATACATCAAAAATATACAGCTTACAGCAAATACACATTACTGAGTGTGTGGAATTTTTCTTGCTAAAGAACACTGATACATTGCAATATAGGGACTCTTACCCTAGTTTCCAGCTGATACTGCCTTTTCTGGGAATTGAAGCAACTTCATTTTGCTAGAGGAAGACTTCTTATTCATAGGGGAAAAAAATACACTTTCATGTTAAGGCCAGTTGATTTTTGCACTTAATTTTGAAAGTGGTTTTGAACATACTGCTTTTCTCAGCGCTGACTATTAAGTAGGTCATCCTTGTCCACAGATAATTTTTAGGCACCCTCCTGAAATATGACAAAGTTTTTCAGTACAGCAGAGATAAAAAAGGTAAAGCTGGAAATGCCACTGGAGTGTTCAAGAAAGGAACTTGATTGCTGTATTCAAACCTTGGGTATAACATACATTTAGTTGCCAATATTACAAAGCATTTCTGCCTGTATGTGCACTAGAAGAATACAACTCTGTAAAGAACATAAACAATAAATCCTTGGCTACTTCTCATTGAGAATTTCCTTACATCTTTTACAGGATTAAGAATTTATCAGAATGTTTTTACAGGCCCTACAGTTCAGTCATCTCTTGACTCTGCTCATATTCTCCTGTACAGAGTCCTGGCCACTCTGCAACACTCCTACAGCCAGGGGTGAACTTTCTAAACCTTATTCCTGCCTTTTAATTCCCTTACAATATGCTAGTAAAACAATTACAAGAAATAAAGAGTTCTCTAGTACAGACAATGCAAGTTGTTCCTTTACGAAGACAGAATAAGCCTTGTGGTGAATAGTCTGGAGTAAACACCAGGGCTGAAACAGCCTCAGGTGTCATTAAACACTTCAGTGTCAGCACTTACAAAAGGTACTACTGATACTATTTCACATCCAAAATTAACCTTCTGGTCGGAGCCAGGATGAAATTCTCTTGCCTGAGTTATGTTTTAATAAGTTCTGGGTGAATTTGGAAGTGCTCTGTAAACTGAAACCAAGCTGAACACTACGATGCTTTGCTGCCAACACAGGCTTCTCCCTTAGCTCCAAATGATCGGATATCACAAGTGTAAATCATGGTTTAGTTGTAAATGAGACCAAACCCAAAATGCAATAGGACAGTCTCTTTGAGTGAGAGCACATGCATAGTAGAGTTGTGCTCTCTATGAAGCCCATGAAGACTTTGATTTAAAAATACACCATTAGTTTTCACTGTCTTCAGCTGGTCAAGCCAATTGTGGAGTGGAATGTATGTGTATTGAGCTCCTGGTGCCTGGCATTTCTGCGTTGCCAAATAAAATGAAGAAAAAGCAGTTGGAAGAGAGTTACTCAGTAACATTTCTACAGGGATTTCCATCTGGCAATGGAACAGGTGAACTTGAGCTTAAATGAAGGGTTTAAGTTCAGAAGTACCTCCAAAACCACAAAGTGACTATTTACTTTGTTTGACTGGAAAAAAAGAAATCCAAATAAAATCTAATGGCTTACAAAATTCTTTTCAAGGTATCAAAACAGTTATGTGAACATTTGGTGCTGGACTTATACCCTTCACATTAGCAGACTCTCTTCTGTCATTTTCTGACTGTATTGAAGAACCTGGCTCTAGCCAATGGGCATAAGAACAATTTTTTTTTAATTGTACAAAATCAATATCTGATCATTGCAATTATCACCTGCTATGTACTGTATGACTCTTTCTTCTGAGTGGGGGAGGAAGACAAGTCAGGAGGAGTCTTGTTTGGAAAATAACAAGAAAATAAATTCTTATAGCCTAGGACGCATAGGAAACCCAGTAACTTTAAGATCTTATACTCCTTATAGACCAGTTATAATAAGCAAATGAGAAGGCAGATTGGATTCTTGTGTTTGTCTATTTCCTCTTACATTTGGATTGTGAGATAAAGCTCTGTGTCAGGCCAAAACTGTTGCACCCATCACAACATGTCAGCAACTGTGACTCAGAACACATTACACTCAGGAAGAAAAAGATGCAAACATAAGATATCAGGACTGAAATCAATACAGGATTCTCTTTTACATATCCCAACAGTCTCATTAACTTCAAAGTAGCTGATATGAATGTAATTAAGGAGCAGAACAAACAGCAAAAGGGGAAAAGAAACCACAGGGCCCTGTTTCAAGATCCTCACTAAAATGGCATAGCACAAGGCTGTGGTATAAATCACAGGATACACTCTGTCAAGCCCAACAGAATTTTTTTTCAACAAATAATGGTGACATTTTAAACAATGCAAATTGTATAAACGTGGGCATCGGCAGTTTAAACACAAATAAGCATTGCCACCAGGGAATAACTTCATACAACAACAAACAAGTTCTTGGTGCTCTAATGTGCTAAACCCAAATCACAGCTGGCTGCTAGAATTAAACCTATATGCTACCCACACAAGACAGTCCTATAAAAAAGGAGACCCAGGTGCACCATAACAGAGCTGGATACTGGAGGCTTTCCAAGTCAGCTCTGCAGGGTCACAATCAGAAAGCACCACTGAAACGCACACCATTGTTAATAATTAACACTGTTAACCTGTTGGGCTGCTGTCAGGTCCGCAGGCTAATGTGCAGAACTAAATGAGAATGCTTCCGTGTGCCACGGGTTTTCCAAGTCATGCTTAGAGAAAACATGTCCCTGGGACAGAATTCTAACCTCAAGGGCATTAAATGGCAGCAGTTGTGAAGAGAAGGCTGGGTGGGTGCTTTCCACTTGCAGAGGGCAATGAGCCTGGCTGGGCAGCAGGAGAGAGCCTGTGCTGCTATTCCCCCACCATCCCAGCCTCTACAGAAACAGGACAGCTGAGTCCCCAGGCATCAGGAAGGTGGCACTGACACATTTTTAACAGGCAAAGTGCAGCTACAGGGAAAAGGTGCAAAATACTTCAGGGGAAACATTTCTTCTAGCATTTTTCATAAGCTCTAAATTCCTAAACCCTCCCCCTCCTGTTCACCCCACAAATGTGAATCAGGGGATCAACAGATCAATGGGATAATTGCATGGAATGTCTTCAATGGAGCATCAGCCCCTGTTTCTTACATACATTACTGAATGCTCCTACGAAGTGCTAAATTAAAATTTACGGTAGTGCTAATTGAAGTCACATTTGTGTGTGTGCTGCGTGCTGTTAGGCAGGAGGAGATCTCTTTTGCTGGAGATTAAAACTTCAGTAATGTCTTTTTGTGCTTGTACCAGTTTAATGCAAAAGCAAAACAATTATAGGAGGCTGTTAATGGATTACATGGCCAGTGTTGCTGTCTAGCTGCGTTCCAGTTTTTCCTCTGTTGGCTCTGTACTGTCTGTTGTCATCTCCTAATTATCTGTTCCTTTTTCAGTTGGCAGCTTTAACATGTTGGGGGTATTATTCAAACCCAAATTAATTTGTGTTTTTCAGGAATTGCTTAAAGAGTAGGAGTTTTATTTGGAGCTTGATATGGCAATAAAATTTTTATCAGATGCAAAGGAGAAATGTTTTTTTTGGCTGACTTGCACTGCTATGAAACTATTCACATTGATCAGCAAGAGCAGAGAAAATGCTGGTGTTTCAAAATAAAATAAGAACTTCTGAAGTTCTTGGCAGATGATTTGTTTCCGCATGGCCTATCACCATCGGCTCCCACCTTATGGTATTTTCCGAGGGCAGAAAGAAGTGGCACTTGCCAAAAGCTTGGAGAGTGTGCCTGCTCAGGTCTTAACTATCACTTGACTGTTGCTGATGGCAAGCAAGTTCAAGGACATAAGGAAAGAAATCTAGCATTTAAATCCTAGTATTTTCATTCACAGCCAATGTATTAATAAGTAAGAACACATTTTTATAGTGCTAAATATATTTTTTATGTTTTAAATCCTGCTAGGTACTGCACATAGGCAAGTCCCTTTAGAGCATGCAGCATTGAATCCTTGCAGCCGTTCTTCCTGAATTGTGCCCTATTTAGCCACCATCCACAAAAATATGCAACAAAAAAAACTTGCTTATAGAATTCTAAGGAGGAAATAAGCAATGAATAGATTTCCTAATAGACATTGAGAAAACACGGGGTTTGCAAACTCCATAAGGACTACTTTCCAACAGGCTCTCTGCTTACAAGAAGCAGGCTGCACTGAAGAGTTTATTCCAGCAGTCCAGTGCCACCTTTTAAACATGAAAACTCCCCTGTATTCTGTCTTGAAAACCATCTCTTGGGAAAAGGGAGTAAAGAGAGGGAAATTAAGACAAAATAAACACAAAGAGTTAATCTGAAACTAATCAAATCCCATTTTCTTCCCCTGCCCCAGAAATCTTTTTTATTTCAGGGCTGAATTCATTTTCAAAGACATGCCGATCCTTTTGAGGGGAATTCCACATCTTACAGCTGTGCAATCTGCCCTGCAGTGTACGCCTCACTCGCCCACCTGCTCACTGCAAAACACCCTGAACTCCCCAGAGCTGAGGCTGAGCCAAAGGGGTTGTGCTTTAGACATGTCACTGACCTCCAAAGACTATGCTTAACCCATTATATTGTAAAGTGAAAGTGGTAAAATTCAAAACTGCACAAGGCTAGCAGAGCTCTTGTTACCTTGCAGTGTTATGTTGTATTATGCATGGTCATCTGTTAATAATGCATGGTTTTATACAGCAGTTAAAAAGCAATTTCATTAAACAGCTTCATTTTAAGAATAATTTGTTAAGAATGCAACTTTTGAAAAAGGCTAAGTTTTTTCCCCATTCAAAAATCTAACCCAATTCTGAGAATAAAGGAACAGTCATAATTTAAACATATGACAATTCATGCTTTGAAACATCATGTAAGTCTAGCCTTAACTACTTCCCATTTGATATTTTATTTTTGCCCTCTTTATTATTCTATATTCACGTTGACTCAAAAGTATAGACTAAAATTTTAATTTTATCACTTGCTGTGCATTTTGGTGCCAACAATGAGTTGAACTCTACCTGTTTAAAAGCTCATTTACCGGGGCAAAATGATGCCACTTTCTTCTCATAAGGGCTAACTTAGTTTTGTTATCATGAAAGATTAAAAGACACGACCTTTGGCACTGAAAAATATTGTGGCAACTCCTACAGCTTCTAACTTGAATACTGTAAAGTATGCTGGCTTTGCAGCAAGCAGAGCACCAGAACATGCACTATATCTGGCAGAGATATTTATTTTCAGCTTTCATCTCACGCATGCATTAACTGCTGAACTGACTATATTGTTGGTGGAACAATGGGTCAAGCCCAGACCTGGTGGAAGCTATCTGATGGGCAGGTGTATCTCTGGGAAAGCATTCATTTGAACAAAACCACAGGGCTGGAGTCAGAGGCAGGCCATCCCTCTGCCTCTTTAGTGGAACTCAGCCATCCCTCTGTGACAAGTACCAGTGCACAGCCAGCTCCAGGAATACAAGCACTGCCACTGAGGAGGAGGAAAACACGCTCAGCAGCCTGCCAAAAAGAGGGGAGCAAGACTGCTCTTGTGCAATGCAATCAGCCACATGTGCAGACAAAAAAACATGGCAAGTGGAAAGAAATACAAGGTCTACCTCAGCCTGCACTGCTTTTTTTTCCTTTTCTTTTTAACAGAAATCACAGTCATCCCAGGTTCAGCCAACCTCTACAGTGAGAGCAAGCAGCATAGTCATCCTGCACAGTTTTGTTTTCAATGCTGTGATATTTGAGGTCTTATTTCCACTCCTCCTCCTCCTTAGATCTCCTTATTTATGACACATACTCTTCTTCACTCCAGAGCTAAAGCAACTTTCTAACCCTTGTGGCCACAGAAGTGACCTCAGAAACAGCTCCTGTGGTGGCAGTGGTCACCTGACAGCAGTGAGGTGTGGATGCTCACACCACAGCCCTCCAGACCAGAGAGGCAGCCACTGAATATCCTGTTAAAATTCTGACAAAATGGAAGATGAAAGCAGCCTGCCAATAGAACAGTTCACCAACACCAACACACTGATAACTGCCAGCTGCACAGCAGGGCATGCCCACATCCAATATCAGCCACTGCTACCAGGCACTTTTGAGTAATCCATGCCAGGGATCACAGAAGTTAAAGCAAGCCCAGCCATTCTACTCCCCATGTATGAAGCATTTTTCTGCTGATTTTTCTGCAGGACAGTTGGTCTACTTAGAAGAATCTTTAATTACTTTATGAGTATTTTTATTTCTTTAAAATCAACCTTTTCACCTCTGCCTCCCCCATTTGGACAAAAGAGGAACAAGAAAATAAGGTAGGGCTAAAAGAAAAAAAGACTCTTTGGATTTCTGATCCAGACTGCATTTTCAAGGGCAGCCTACCAAGAAAAGCATTTGTTTGCATATCAACTCTGAAGGTGCAATAGACTGGAGCACAGAAAACATGGTTCTGGTCTTATGTTCACAGCCCCTTTCCAACACATTTTTACAGTTTTCTAAAAGACAACGTACAATCTCTGATTCTATATGCAGACTGCTCAAGAAGTCAGCATGAACTGAGCATTAGGAAATGTGGCTTAAAATATACATTTCAATTCATTTTAGAAATGTTTACTTTTAAAGAGAGAGACCATGAAAATTTCATCATAAATGAGATTTTCATTTTCATTCAGAAGATTCTAAATTCTTTAGTTTTTCATCTATATCATATACATCATGTTAACTGCATGCAAAAAAACCTCCCACATTTCGTTGAAATTCTGGTTCCCACCAGAATAAAATAACATTTAAATCTAAAATAATCTAAATATAATTAAATAAAGCTAAATATAAATATAATCTAAATAATCTAAAATTATATTTCTTGACCTCCCCCCAAAAATTTCAATGTGCACTTGCTAAACATCTCCCTTAAATACAGTTGCTTTGGAATACAAAGTCCTTCCACAATAATGTAGGGCAGGATTTCTCAGGTCACTATTTTTCCTCTTTTCTAAATGTCAGGATCTCACAATGGCCTACCAACAACAGGCATCAGAAACAACTTTTCATTATGGCTGAAGATCCAGTGGGAAATGCTGGCCACAGAGAGACACTTACAGGACACACCTGGACCAAATTTCATGGTTCATTAAAGCCCTATCATAGTTCAATGCTTTGTGGTGGTAAGGCACAAAATATACAAAAATGTCAAACTACATGAATTCATTAAATATTTACAGGAATTTTTAAGACAGCAGAAAATTAAGAAAAAGTCCCTTATTTTATATACTTCTGGTCAAGATAAATTAGCTCAGCTGAATAAGCATTCTTGTAAAATTGGAATGGGTCCCCTTTCGCAGGCAACAATATTCCCCTTCGTTTTGTTTCCAAAACAATGGTGCCAATTTATTAGTTTTTTTAAAGGAATTGCATGCTCTGTACCAGTTTCTCAATTAAGAATACATGTTCCCATGTTACCGTCTTGGTTAGAGACCCACACATTTTCACTAGTTAAAGCATGTTTTGCTTCAGCTTCCAGCAGTTAGATCCAGAATAGTCCATTTCCAAAATTAGTACAACATTAGGTCTTGGCAGACTGACCAAGATAATTCACATTATCTGCCTTTTGGTAAATTATAAAGTGAGTTTCAGCATTCCTACACACCCTAAAGGAGTTTTTCTCCTTGAGCAATCTAATCTTTTCCCTGAATTGTCTCAAATTTATCATCAGTTTCTTTGAATTGTTGACGGCAGAATGTGACACTGCAGAGAACTTCCAATTAGATCAGCTGTGACATTCTCTGTTATATTTTACCTTTCCTTGCTTGTGTCTCCAACTATGGTTAACATCTTAGAGAATGTCATGAAGTCACTCTTACACTGCTCTCTGCTAGAAAACTTCCACCACACTCTAAACTCATCACTTCTCCGGGAGTCTCCCATTCTGCTTTCAGAGCTTTAATATTTTTACCTTCATGTTCCATCCTATCTTGGTAGTATAAACATTCAAATACATTTCCTTTACCTTACCAATTCATAGACAGTAAGGTCTATGTCACAGGCCTCTTCATAATTCTTTTTTTCCCCCCAGTCTCATGTCACTTGCAATGATAATCAGTATGGATCTGCTGTGCTCCTTTGGGTCATCACTAAATATCTAATTCTAGTTTAGGACAGAAAGGAAACAGTCAGCAACTGAATTTTAACACACACACGCAAATTAAAATGTTGCAGAAGACATCATGTAAAGAAAAGTACACTTGCTGAATATTCATTATTGCATGTTGGTAGAATAGCAGCACTGATATAAGAAATGTGAAAATGAAGGTCTGGAGTTCTAATTTATAGCCTTTTTATTAGTAACTCACATTTTTTTCCCTGGTCCTCTTTGCATGGGAAGATATTTTACATGCACACTAAATTAATTAGACATGTAAAAGACATTTCACGCTGGCCAACTCAACTGCTTTGGGCAGTATTCCACCAAATTTCCAGACAATTAACAGCTGTAACATCTGGAAATCTGCAGACAAACGGCCACCAACCATGCAAAAACCAACTCCATATCACACAAGGTTCTGCTGCATCCCAGGAGCTCAGAGACACAGACATGACAGGAGGCAGGCATGCACAGGACTCACTGCAGGAGCTGCACAAGCGTGGATCATCTACATGTGCATGTCCACATGCTCATACAGAGATGTCGGATCTGCTCTTCTGAGGAGCACTGGAAGTTATGATGTCTTGACCATTTCATTGCTGAGCTTTTCAACATCACTCAGCTCTGTATCTTCCTATCCTATAGGAAGACAGGAGCAGGAGAAGCACTGATCCTTTTGTTTCGGTGTGGAAGGCCCTTTCTAGAGGCCTTGTATCCTCTAAGACGCCAGGAACCAAGGCAGTAAATACAGTTTGTACCCAGCTGCTTTAACCATTGAAAGGTTAAGTCTGAGTGGTGCTACAAAAATCCCAGTATTTTCTTATCCTGGCTGAGGTTTTTGAATCAGCCTAGGATTTTCAGAATCCTGGCTGAGGTTTTTGAATCCTGATGACCCAGAGCTGGGAGGCTAAAACTCCTGTGCACACCACCTCATCTAAGTGCTGAACACCCAAAATGTTGCTGCACAACAGTGCCTTTCTCAGTCAATAATTAGTGAATGATAAGAGTCTCCTCAGTACAGAGCTGGCTGCTGACTTGCATGCTGTAGCACTGCCTGACCCCTGTGCCTTTGTCTCCAGATTGTTCCTGATACCATATCACAAGAACAATGTCCAAGTCCTCGCAACTCGCTCTCTTAGAGGGAACAGCACTCCTACAACCAATCTGCCAAAAAAAAAAAAAAAAGAAATGAAAAAGAAAAAAAAAAAAAGCCAAAAGTCACATCTCTGACAAAAAGGCTTTCCACTTCAAGGCTTATTCCACAATTCTGTTCAGCTGACAAATGCAGAGATGAGGATTTCTCAACTGTGCAGTTTCCAGTAAGGGATGACCCACCCATATTGTGAGGAGAACTGGGAAAAGACAAGCAAACCCCTGAAAAGGATACAACTTAGAGGGTACCATCAAGACTTTGCTTTGGAAAAAAGTTACCACTACAAGAAGAGAGTCACACCACACAGCATCAGTTCCCAGGGTCAGCATGCAGGGGCTGAGCATGGCTGGGGACAGAGAGAAAAGGTACAGCTCCTTTGTCCTTACAGACCCATGGGAAAAAAGTATATCCAAAATGGCACATGATTAAATGGGGAGAAATGAGAGTCTTAGATGCCAAAGCTGTGGTGCATGTACACCACAGAGTGTGAGGCAGCTGAGTGGTGTGAGGGAAGACACAAAGGCTGCATGAGATGCTGAAAGTGTAAAGAGAAAACCTTACAGGCATGTGCAGAGTTCTGTCCATATCCAGACCCAAACAGCCACCACTCTGTTTATCCAATTACCATTTCATTTAGCTGAGCAGTGCTTAACTGAAATTCTTCAAGGTCAGGGCCCCAGGAAGAGCTGCTTTTCTCTGCCAATTCTTTGATTGACTTTACCTCCATCTCTCCAAATACCCTGGATGCCCCCAAACCATTTGGGATAAGCAAACTTGTGCTGAGTTTTCTGTCTGTCTCATTCATTCACTACTTAAGTAGGGAAAAAAAACCCCAACCTTTGCTTGTTCAGCTAGCTTAATATTGAGGGTAGGCAGTGATGTCCTTCTTCCATGAATATGCTAAAATTAATCCAATTTGCATGGGAACATATAAGCAGCAAATATTTATTCATGATTGGGAGAGAGCTGATCCAAATATGTATACTAAAGGTAGACATTTAAAAAAAAGCATAAACATTGATCACCATAGCTTTCCTACAATTAGCTACCAGGTATAATTAATTTGTGCTTGCAGTCATATTAAATCACTAACAAGCATAACATGTTTGAAATAAAGAAATAATTCCAGTAAAATGCAATTAGGGAGATCCAGTTATTTCAGTCTGGGCAAAGTGACCCTCACTCTACAGCCTAATAGTTAATGAAGCTGACTTGAAAAGAATTCCTTTTTCTCCCCATGAACTTTATCTTTGTCTTTTCCTAAACTTCATACCAAAGCTGCAAAGTTTAATTAAATATGCTACACAGTCTGGAGGAGTAAAAGGTAAGAGATATGTCAGCAACAGCAATGACAGCCTTCTTGTAAGCAGCTTGCCAGCAAAGGGAGTCATATGCAGGTTATACTTACTGTTATACTTGAAGAAGGAAGAGATTAAAAACCACATAACCTAGTAATTTTGCATACTTTGAGTATTGTGAAAGGTTGTGTTCCTTAGCTGAAAACATTCCACTGCAGGGGAAAGTAAAATTTCCAGAGTATGTTTTTTTTTTACTAGAAGACACGTGGATCTTTACTTCTAAAAGAGAACTCTTATTTGTTATTTTAGTTAATTTTTTAAAAAGACTCTTGGCCATGGGCCTAAGACTGTGTTTGATCAAAAACAGCTCAGGAGAATCAGTCAAAGTCAGCATCTCACTGTCTTGATACTTTTCTGCTCAAGCCTTCTAGAAAGAGAATTGCCATGAACAGGAAGCACTGGAGTGCTGCAGAGAAAGCCTGTGCCACTTCCACAAGCACTCTGAACACTTGTGCACAGATGATCCTAAAGCATTTAGCAGTGACTGAGGACCTGGACAAGCCCTTTCATCATTAAGTAGCCCTTTAGTCTGCTGGTGAATCTCTGCTGGAGATTTAGAGCCCTTCCATCAGAGCCATGAGAGTGGACTGCAGGATCATTCCTCGTCTGCTGCTCAAGCAAAGTTCTTTGATGGACAGGAAAGTTGATGGACAGGAAAATCAGCTTTTATCTGATCTTACAGGGTCTCATTTCCACTGACCACCTCAGATTTAGACAGCCTACGGGCATGCAAGTCATGATGCATGCATAGGAAAAAAGATAAAAAATGAGAGCTTAAGAAAAAAAAGAAAAATAATCTCACTAGTTTCTACACTCATCTAGTACCCTTTTGCCAAAATATTTAAGCACTTAACGAGTTTCTTCACCTATCATTCTGTGCACAAAATGCACAGCATTATTTATCCTGTCTGTGCAAAAGTAGAAGAAGGAGAGGAGGAAAGAATTTCAGCATAGCTGCACTCCTGAATCAGCAAATGGCTAAGATATTTGTAATTTGGTTCTGAGAAAGAAGAAAATTTAAAAAAAGAACTCCTGAAGCAGGTGAAGTTTAAAGAAATCACATAAATACTTTTCTTATTATTTCTGCCCTGCTTTAGCAGAGCAGAACCTTACACATAGTTTGTAAATAAGTGAGACTCATGCAATGGAGAGGGAATTCCTTTTGCAATCTCAGAAAAAAGGAGCTTCAGAACCAAGCAAGGCTGAGATGGTTAAACAAACACATGTGGAAGGCAAGCAAAACTTGACTCTACCCAAGCACCTCTGCTCCCTTCTATACCCTAGTCCTGAAATGAGGATTTGAGCTCCATTTCTGAATCCCGTACAAGTGATTTTGAAGAGAGACTGGGCAAACAAGTACAAAAAAAGAAACTCCTTCAGCCTATAGAAGCCATAGCATAGGGAGCCAAGGTAGATGATTTTCTCAGGCTATGCCAGGACTTTCTCTCTGGCTGCTACACAGGCAATTACCCTAAACCTTACATGAGCTTCACTCTTTCTACTAGTCTACGTCAGACCCATTTCATCTGCATCACCAGCAGGCTTTTGCCCCTTCTTTTAAGGCTTCCTTCCATGCATACAACCTCTTCCTAGCCAAAGCCACCAACAAAAATACCTTTATTAGATTACATTAATTCAGTCGAGATCTATCTGTCAAAACCCAATTTATTTCTCAAAGAACAGGCATTCATTTGCTCCATTAGGTTCCAATGGGTTATGCTCTATCCTACTGCCCACGCTGGGTCTAGATATTTTTCACTTGGGTAGCAAATGCTATGAACTGCCTTTCCTAAATATCAGTTCAGTATCAGGAATGGTAAAAAAAAAAAAGACCCAAAAAAACAAGCACGCCACAAAACCCTACCAAGCAAATAGAATATTGGGATTTTCTGTAGTTCCTACCAAAGAACACCATTATGTCATTATCATGTATAAAAGTACAGGTTTTCTCACACTTTACCTGCTCTGGGTTATGCTATCCCCTCAGTGCAAAGAGGTCTCACAGCTCAGGCAATGGTAGCAATGATAAGCCCAGGTGGGGAATCAGGGGGATGTCTCCCTTGGGTTCAGTGTGGAGGAAACTGGATCTTCCAAGCCTCTGTAACATTTTTCTGAACTTGCTTGCCTTGGACACAGAGCATGAACGTGGCAGGTAGTAGCACCAGGCCAAGCATCACAAGTTTACAGTGTCTTTCAAAGCCTTCAGTGGCATTTCCCCAGCTGTCCCCAAAGCCACAGGGATGCACATGATGCACTCAGCATGAGCACACAAGCAGGCTGCAGGAGAGTCATAAGGTCTTGACAGCCCACTTGACCTGTGATTTCACTTGTGAGTCCAATGGTGAGAAGTCATTGTGCAGCAGGGAGATGCAGCCTTCATTTTCTTTAAGATTGAAAAAAATAGACAGTGTTGAGAGACAAGCTCAATAAATGCATTACAGAGGTTTTGGGCATTTGCTTGGTTGCACACTTGCCCTCAGTGGGCATTTTGCCAGAGCTCCAGCTTTTGCATAAATGGGCATTTAAGCCTTTCAGGTAAAAGAGGGGGCACACAAGAGGAAGCTACAAAGTCATTTACAAGATAATGGTCACTTTTTAATGCTTTCAAAATATTATAATGGTATAGATTTATCTCGTTAATATTAGCTTTGGAATAATTATCTACTACTAGTCTTGTGCTGCATAGTACCATTCTCAAACTTTCGTTCTATTTTATATATATACATATATATATACACATATGTATATATATGTATATATATGTGTGTGTATATATATATATATGTTTATATACATATACATATATATATATATATATGCAAACAGAGACATGATTTTGCTGCCAAATGCTCTCCAGGATTCCCACTAGAGAGAAAGCATTACAGCCCTCTTGTATGCAATTTAAAGGACAGCAAAGCAGGCTGAGACTTGTCAGTCTGGAGAGGAGGCAACCTGAACAGGCAGCACACAAGAGAAGTCAACAAATTAAAGAGTGTCTTTTAAAAACAGGATAACAATTAACTGTATGCTGAGTCTTTCAGCTCAAAAACTAAGGGACACAACATGAAATGTGCAAGGACAAGGCTCAGGAAAAACAAAAGACAGCAGTTCTGTGTGTTACAGGACTCCTTGGAAAAGAATATCATGGATGGAAAGTTTGTACAGGCTGATAGGGAACCTGCACCAGAAACTTGAAGAAACCAATATTTTAAGGCTATCAATAATAAAAAAACACCCATCAGGTTAATGAAATGTCAGGAATTGGGAGTGTACTTGGAGAAAGTACATTTCTTTCCTTACTTTTATTTTTCCCTGTGCACCTTCTTGTAACCACTTGGATAGAGGCAAACAGATGTTCTGAAACTCTTGAATTTTCTGTCTTTCACAGATAACCTATACTGGGCACCTGCTCATGTAGTGCCCTAACATCTAGTTACAAGGCAATCAGTAGATGAGCAGATATTCTAAGTTCGATCTCTAGAGTCTAGAACTAATATTTTAACCACACCAGAACTTTCCTCTGTGATAGCGAGCACGCTGTTGCTCCAAGTCCTTTTCTAGAGGAAAAAGTATCCTGAGATGTGGCTTACAGATCCAGCAGTTCACAGATTTACAGTACATTAACTATGGTCATGGGAAAATGTTGGTTTTTTCTTCTATAAAGAGGGTCTTGTGTAATATGTAAATGCCACAAGGGATTAGCACAAGAAATTATTTTTGCAGCATGTGAAAGTGTGCTGTGCCAATTCTCAGAAGGTCCAGCTCCAGCCAAGCCTCATGACAGACCCAGGGGCAAGTGCACAGCCCTCAATAGCACTGCCCATTAGAGACGGGCAGAACCAGCTGAGAAGTCACAGGCAAAAATAGTAATTCACAATAGCTGCATTGCCCAACCTATCTGAACTAGCCCTGACAGAAAACAGTTCAAGCAGAAAATCCCCTTTCTTTTTTTTGTAACATAATATTTTACAGATATTTTGTCCTTATAGGAAAGTCCTACAAAATTAAAATGAGAAGAAAGCTCATGAACTTAAAAAAAAATAGACTCAATATTTTCCTGATCATGTTACATAAGCTTCTATATGAAGACAGACTATGTGAAATTGTGAATGCTGAGACTGAGTGTAATGAGATAATTCTACCATGTATGTCAAAATAAAAACCAATACTTTTTTAAGTATAGGCTTACATGAGGCACCCATTTTGGAAAAATTCTCTTAATATCTTTTTGACAAATTAGTTCTGCTTGTTGGGGGAAGACCCATATAAAACATGGTCACAATAAGACCATGAGATCTTTGCAAATACATTTTTGAGCTTGGTATGGGTTCTGCACTTCATATAGGAAAGTAATATAAAGGGACTAGAAGATGCATATAGGTTGGGAATGAGATTATTATAACATATGCACAAATATTCCAGGTTAATCTAAGTATATTTGCAAGGTTTGGATTCTTTCTTGTCAAAATATGAAAAGTGATGGCTAAGACTAGACTGAGAAATTATGAGGATCATCCTTTTTTTATTTGCTAGAACAAAGCATTTTAAAGACTGGCTCATCACAGTCCCAGACTGCCTATTAATTCTCAAAACAATGATGCAGCACTTCAAATTTAATCACCTCCTATCTTTTCATATTCTAAATTACTCATCTGGGGTATGAGATGGTGACCTACAGATCAGACATATCTCAAACAGCAAAAGTCCTAACCAGAATAGCGAGCTCTTTTGCACATCTGAAGTTACCAATTCATGCTTAAGGCTCCAGATCATTATGAAAGAGACTGGAAAGTCCAGCAGACCACAAATGGCTTGAAAGAGGCTTGCAGCATTAGACACGGTTTGAGTAATATTGTTGAAAACATACAGTAGAGTTTAAATAAAAAGCAAACTCTAATGTGCATAAAAACTTGAACAGGAAGCAGACTGAAAAACAACTGCAAGCGAGGAGGGAAATGAACAAGTCTATTTGATCTCTCCAGCTGACTTAAATACGAACACTAAAAAAAAAAAGTAGTGACAACTAATTTGTGATGTAAAATTATTCCTGGTTTAATTAAATTAAAATAAATGAATGTAATTAATTATCTAGGTTGGGAAATGTGTCTACCCAGACAGAATTCCTCTCTCAGACCCATTACGGGGAAGCAGGTGGATCAGAATGACCTAAATTTCATCCAGTGTTGGAAATTAAGGGTCAGATTTTCAAAGCTTTTCAAAAGGTTTCAACTACATACTGTACTCCTGGCTTCCTGACTGCACCCTCTGGAGCATTGCAGTGACTTTTCTTCCATCCTCACTATTTTTTCCTGCTGCAATAGAGCAGGCAAATCCATGCAATGTAATTTTATTTAGATTGTCTCCTTTTCCTGTAATCATCAAATACTTTTACAGAATAAGAAATTATAGAAATTACTCTTCTGCTACTCCCCACCACACCACTCTGATTCTACCCTCAGCATCCTTTTGAAAGTTCACGAAATGGGAACAGGACATCTTTCATTCCTCCTGCACATATTCCCTACCCTGTATTAAAAATTCTGATACCGAGCCGCTGCCTTGGTTATGGAAGAATAGCATTTCTGATATATTAAACAAAGACAGCAGACTTTCCAAGATTTCTTTCTTTTTTTTTTTTTTTTTACATAATCTCCTGGCCTGCCAAGTGGCCCAGCACATGGTGTATACAGATGCACTAGAAGACAGACAACTTTCATACCATAAATTCCTTTGCTACTCTTCTGCTGTGAATGACAACAAAACTTTCTGCTCATTTCAGTGGCAATGATTCCAGCCATATCAAAGATTGCCAGGCTAGTTATCCAGGCATTACAGTAGTTTGTATTTTAGAATAAATTTTTCTGACCCTCTTTTTCATTTTAGTTCTTCACTCCCCCCACTGCATTTTTTTTTTCAAGAAGCAATTTGCTTTCTACCATTTGCTTTCTCAGCAGGGCTGTTATCAGCACTAGTCACTAAAAGAGGACAGCTGGTACGGGAGAGGCAAAAGTCAGATCCTTAAGAACATAACCATGGATTTAAACATACGAGCCTGCTCTGTAAATTGTTTTGTTATGCAATTTGTATCAAACTCACTCCATAAGTCAGGAGCATACCCTGCAGCATGTAAAGTTCATAGAAAAAGTGAAGTTGGACCAAAAAGCACACGTTGGAACAGATAAAGCAAACTAGGAGACTGTCGGGTTTTTCGGCTGTTTGAAGGGCCCGAAAAGGCCCGGAGTGGCCTTGGGGCAGCCCGCGTATCAAAGGACGAGAAGAGGCTTCAGTTCTTCTTTCGGTCTCTATGTTTATTAATTGTTTATCTAAAAGATGTTCTTTCAGCCTGACAGAGGTCTGCTCAGCAGTCAGCCATGAGCACACTGTCCTGCCCTCCGGGCAGCCACCTATCTTTATACCCATTGTTACGTGTACAGTATTTATCATTTTTCCCCAATACCATTTATTCTTATTGCCCGGGGCACTTTTAGTAATAACCAATCCAAAAGTGCCACCATCACCAAAGAAGATGGAGGAGAAGAAGAAGAAGAAGAAGGACAGGACACGCCCCAATTCCTCCATCTTACTTCTCTAAACCCCCCTGTACATAAATCCTAAACCCTGTGTCTCACCCTCTAATTAACTAATCCCTTCACCATTCACCCCGGTGAAGTCCTCCTATCCTCATGCAGGTGTCGTCTCCCGTGTAGGACCAAAGTCCAGCCACCAGACACTTCTGGCAACATTCCAGGACTCCCGAGCCCCCCAAGGGTGGTCTCGGTGGCCCGGCACCTCAGGACTGAGATCCTGAGATCCGACAGGAGACCATTTGTTGCAGAGCAGCTTTTGTAATTCTGAGAACTGGTCCCACATTCTGAAGCGGATAAAGTTGTTTGTAGAAAAAAAGATGAGACTCACAGCTGGAGGAAACACAGGTGTCAAAGTCTGTTGTTACTGCTTTTGTTGTGGCTCCAAACAGCCATACTTGATATGCAAGAAGAGAAAAGAAAAAAGAGAGATAATTGAGCAAGTTCAGCCCAGGACTAAATGGCTGCAGCAGCCAGGTGGGTCGTGTTTTCCTCAGCTTATCTTTTCCATGATTAAATCTTTCCTGGTGAAGACAACCAGGTCACTCAATTCAAGGCAAAGACCTGGACTGCTGGTTTGAACCCATCTTCAGCAGCAGCTTCAAAATTGACTTTAAAAGGAACTGCACTTACACTAGAGCTGAATTTGGCTCACTGCAAAGAAACATTTTTAAGCCCTTCTGCTGGTGAAGCTTCCTGGATATCACCCTGTTAGTTTCCTCTGACATATTCAGCGGGAAGATTTCAAACTGAAGACAGTAGTCTAAAGGGGAGCTGGAGAATGCTGAAATCACTGGCTGAAACTCAGTGTGTCCCCCTAACAAACCATTTGATACCATTACTGATTTTTCCCTTTGGTTCAAACCTGAACTGACTAGCAGACCTTGACAGCTGCCTCTGCTCTTCCCTATTAAAAAGCTCAAACATGGCATTGGTTTTAGAGGAGAAAGTGGCAGGGACTCAGACTCTTCACTGGCATTCCAACGGTTTAATTGAAGATGAACACTTTGTTCAACTCTTGCCCCTTTCCCCGGGGTGGCCAGCACTGCTTCAAACGCCTGCTGACTTAAACGGAGACAGCTGCAGGACACAGACTCATGTATCACAAGCTGCGTGCAACAGGAGATAGCTGAAGGGCAGAACTTCAAAGCCGTGCGCTGCAACCACCCGGGCTGCACGGGGCTGCTGCTGCTGCCAGCTGGGAGCTGCGAGCTCAGCCGTGGGGACGTGGCCTCACAAGCAACTTGACATTTGCCATACCTTGGAGGTGCTGGATATCCACCCCAGAGAGGCCGGAAGGCAGCGGTGAGGAGAGTGCTGATTGCATCAACATTTTTTCCCAGCTAGTCAGGCTTCTCCAAGAACTGACAGCGGTACCTCAATGTGTGGGGATTCCTCCCCTTTCAAGGAAAGGGCCACATTTAAAGTGAGGAAGAATTAAGATGGTTTTAGATTTCTTCCTCCAGCACACCAGCTTCAAACATTGTTTTAAAACTGGCATGGAATGAAAGAAACAATTTAAAAATTATTTCTCGGTACTTGAAGAGCATCTTGCAATTTTTCCACAAGAAATTATCCACACCCTGATCAGCACTAAAAGACTCGGGCAGTATTACCTGGGGAAGACAGTGGCCCCTAACACTGATTTGAATGCATTATTTTTTTCAGCCTTTTGCAGGAGAAACTAGCATAAAACACAGTTCCATGAACTCAGCTGAGATGGTATTTCAATACAGGAATGGGTGAGCACAACCTGTGCCTTATTCCTGCTGCCAATATCTGACACAGCATTGGCTGAGCCATTCAGTGTGCCTATACCTTGGAATCAATGGGTCAGTTTTAAACATGCCAAAACTTGGACCCATGTGCTAATAACTTCAGAAAGCACCAGAGCCAGTGAAATCCACCACTTCAGCCAAGCTCTACCAAATGCATGAATAAGAAAAAAAGACTAAGCAAACTCGGGGCCTTTATCTCACCCCTTTCACATTAGAATAGACTCTTAACTTTAACTAGATCTAAGAGGGTCTCCAGCAACCAGAAAGAGTGCAAGGCACTGTAGATTACTGCTTGTGTGGTGGCAGCACCAAAAAAGGACAGTAGACTGGCAGATCATGCTCAGAAGATGCCTTCATGGGGCTTGCCCAGATCACTTTACATGTTTCAGTTGTTGTGTACAAGATTCAGGTCTCCTAACCCACATGCATTTTATGTTTCCCGAAGCTGACACCAAGCCTCTCTCTTGCTCCACGATCTCTTGTGCCAGCTTCACCTAGCAGGGCCTTGAGAAAGGAGACAATGGTTCTCTGTGAGTAGGAATAGTTGGGTGCTACCTCAAAGGAGATGGGTTGGAAGGGGCACATTCCCTGACTACAGCCTCATGTTCAAATCACCACACCCCAAAACCAAGCTCAGGGAGAATAACACTAAGCAGCCTTCATGCTCACTGCTTCACCCTCACAAAAAGGCTGCAGCAGGATGGAGAACAACCATCACAAACACATTTTAACTGGAGAGACACAATCTTATGTTCTTATTTCCTTTCCAACTTCTCTTTCTAGGCTCACACCATTAACAAACACCCATAGTTCCCAAATAAGAGCAAATGGAAGGTATGACCACTAGAGCTGATGACTCAGTGGTGGTAGATGTTCTGCTTAATTTATTAACTCTCTTTCACTTCCCCTGCTGAGAGGAAAAGGCAAATTCACTCAACTACATTGGGTCTGTAGTGCTGTGGTTCAGATGAAAGAAGTTCTCAGGACTCTTCCACAGACCCTTCACCTTGCAAACTATTCAGGCACAATTTCTTCAGGAAATCTTCACACATCTATTTCAGAGGTACTCCATAACAACAGGCATACACCGATGCATGTTTTTTTCCAACAGAAACAGGGATGCTCTGGATATGCACCCATATGTTGTAATTTCTGTCACACCACACTTCAACCACTTCTTAACCGTGCAACACACTGAGAAACTTTCTTTACATATGATATTTAGACTCAGTGAAATACTTCTCAGCAAGTGTACCTGTCATAAAAAATTAATGAATGGTTTACAACAGATCTGTTGATAGAAAACAAAATCCTTCCACTGTTCCTGTTTGGATAGGAAGGCTTCTTTATTCAGGTAGGAAAGGACTATGATTGAAGCGCAGACATGAGGAGTCCCCATTATAAAACCAGCATAAGTGATTTTGCTGACTGACACATTACTAGTGGAGTCGTCTCCTACTTTCCATGTCCTGAAGAACATGGATCTGCTGCTGAGAACAAGGTCCAGCAGACTTAATTTATCTATTGCGGGGTAAAATTTTGCCTTCAATTGCATCCAAAACATGCTATTGATTCAGACAACAGCTGTCCCACTAGCCTTATGTTAACTGTTCAGGAACTGTAGAGTGAAAAATCTCAAGGTGTTGAAAGCACCACACACGTCAAGCCATCATAGGGTACTACTGTACAGTAAGAGAAAGCCATGCAAAGATTTCTCAGGACAAGGCAAGTTATCAGGGAGGAAAATATCCCTGTGCCACTTCTTTTGCCTTTTCTAAGAAGTTTCCTACTGTCAGCTGTCTGCCAAATTCCACGAGGCTGGAAACAAGCTGATAACTGCACTACTACCACAACACTTGAGGAAAGACCCTACTCAAAACCTTACTAAGATAAAGGAAATCCATCGACCATTATTGATCACCAGCACACTACTATTCTCAGTGTGAACTGCATTAATTTGAAGCCATACCAGAAATTCTAATAAATGCTTACTTCCAGTTCTCTAACTAAGCAATGGGGAATAGTAAAAGAACTACTTTTGTAACTGCAAATATTTCTCTGTCTGTTAAATTTGCCTTTCATTCAACTGATGAGGTGGGTGAAGAGAAATGGCCCAGAAATGAAGTACGATCGATGACACTGGAATTTTATTTTTTTTTTTCAAAAAGTGAGCATTAGAGACCCAAATATAAGGGAGCAAGCTACAAAAAAAAAAAAAAAAAAAAAAAAAAAAAAAAAAAAAAAAAAAAAAAAAAAAAAAAAAAAAAAACAACAACAACAAAAAACCCATCAAAAAAAACTTTTGACCATGATTCTAAGGCAACTTATAATTTGGAACAATTGGAGCTGGTCATAGTGCAATCTGCTGTAAGTATATACCATTCTGTATTCAGTCCTCAGGCAGCTGTATCAGTAGGGAGACACGGTACAGCCTTTATTTATTCTAGTCTGCTTTGTTGTTCTCTGTAGCACAGAGATCATTAAGAAGTTTTTCAGATACAGAAAAACATAACCCAAATTTTTAATGACCTCTATCTCAGTTCCCCCCTGCATATGCAGCTAATTATTTTTCAGTTGTACATATGCTGGGCCTTCCTTTACTCTGGTCAGTCAAGAACAACTAAGAGCTACCAATAAAAGGTGACCACTCCTGTAAATATTCTGGCACCAGGGGAGAAGACATATTATGAGTCCAACATTCTTTTGCTCTCAACCTTTGGAATTTTTGAAGACAGTGGAACAGAGGTGGCATGTCCTCTAAAATCAGAATTTCCTGTTCGAATTTGGATTCCAAATCAAGGCAGGAAGACCAGAAGCAACTGCTCCTGGGATTTCCAAGCTGCACCTGGCTATTTATCTCTTCGGCATTCATTCCACACACACAAATGAAGAGGACAGAACATGAGAAAGAGGAGGCTCTTTCAGAGCAGAGGGGAATTTTGCAATGCTTTTGGGGGAATAAAAGTCACAAGCATTATAACTCTGTCAATGATGCATTATACTTGAAAGGGTCTGGCTATATCTATCACTTAGCAAGTTACAGTCTCCCTTCTAGGGGAGTTTGTGAATATAAAACCCTTACCTGATTTGATGGACCAGCGCTTTCAAGCCAGTCAACACCTGCTCTCCTACTTGATATACTCTCAAACTGTTTTAAGTGAAGCCAAAGGATCAAAACTTAATTAGCAGAGAAATACTTCTTATACGGATGGGTTTGCACCAGATCTCCTGAGGGACTTAGATTTGTCTCTGTGTGGAATCCCCACCCCACCCTCAGCTGCTCGTTAGCAGCCCTGTGCTGTGTCACTCGGCAGACGCTCACCTGCCGCTCGGCTGGGACAGCGGAGCGAGAGCACTCCTGGCAGCCCAGGCTGCGTGGCTCTGGGAGCAGGGAGGCAAGTCCCAGCAGCTCCACCTCTTGTGAGCACGCTGGCTCTGCCAAGCTAAATAGACAAGGTGACATACTTGTCTTGCTGCTCCTCTGTAGAAAGACTCATGAGTTATTTGTTGGTCCCACGAGAGGGGTTCTATTTCTTTTTCCTGCGGGGATAACAGTTGTTCAGGTGTAACTCTTTGATTAAAAGGCTTTCCTTCTCTGAAGCCACAGCAGTAGGAATCACACCTCTGCTTAGGAAAAGGGCTTTGCTTCCAGCAGAAGTGCAGAGGTGAAGCCATCACAGGTGGGATTTTCACAGGTGGTGCCAGATGCCTGGTTCAGCCTCTCATGGGGCCTAAGCAAACGCTTAAGCAACTCAGGTAATACAAAGGTAAAATGAGTTGTTATAAAGGAATGACACTGGCAAGAATTCGGGTCATAAGGTTCTTAATACCTCTATTGAACAGAGCTGTCACTATCAGAAAATAGAAAAACTCCATCACAGCCTAGAATAGCTGGGCCTTGATAAGTTCCTCACTTGCTGTGGTAATGACTGGGGTTTTTTGTCACTTATACAACGCAAAACTAACCTTGTCATTCCCTTAATTTTTGCAAATCACTGAACACATCTGTCTAAATATCCATGACCTAGAGGGGGAAAATAATATATTTAAAATACGAAATTGGTGCCAAATCTAACTCATCAGTCTCTGCTAGGATTCCTGAAAGTCTTGGGAGGTGGGACCTCAAGCAGTTTATTTTGGCATCCTTCTCAGCTAGGGAATCTTTTGATTGCAGTCACTCTGGAAAGGACCTGTGCTGTGGAAGAGAACAGGGTAAGCACTAACAGGAGAGCAGAAGAAAGTCTTAGAGTGCAACAGCAGGGAAAAAATTATAAAATTGACCTGACTCAGTGTTTTTCATTCAGGGAGAATAAGAATGCAAGAAGAATAAAACAGTTTAAAGTTGCAAGAAAGTCCTTTTCATCTAGATAATCTCTTTGACCACACAGGATTGCTCTTCCCACAATCCAGGTGTTTTGTCCCTCCTTCCCTTCAGACTTCAAGGGGAAGGAAACAGGAACAATTTATTGGTGCTATCACTGTATTACATCTCTGATATTAGCAATGGAAGCATGCTACTTGCACTGGCTCCTCTAGCTGTACCCCCAAGATTCAGCCTCAAACACAAGAAACAAGGAAAATAAATACAAGTGTTTCCATGTAAGTGGAAAGCTCATTTACCTTTTGTCTTCTGCAATAATTTTATAGTCCAAATTTTTTTTTCATACACTGACAAGAAGTCTAGAGTCTTACTGAAGTTCAGTTTTCCTATCTTAAGCACACAACCAAGCAATCAAGGTAACTATTAATTATCTTTTTCAAGTTGCAGTTGTGACTAGGATGTCAAAAAAAGAACCAGGCAAAGGTTTTCTTGGCTAACTGTGGTTTCTTGTCTTCCCACAGCTATTTTGAACAACAGATCAGTATTTTTAGCTTTGTCTAGTGAAAATGAAATAAAAAAGGGAAATAAAAAGTTGTTGCTACATTTGTCAGTCCTCCAGGGTAGCTGCAGAGCTGTCACTCGGCACACCTGGGTACCATTTCTCCTTTGCCTGGACAGAGTTGGAGCCGCGTTCTGCAGGTATTGGCCCACCCACCAGGCTGCCTCTCTGTGCTCACACAGCCACCGTCCCTCCTGCTCAATCTGTGTTCTACATAGAATAAAACCCTCTTCAGGGCCCAGAGAGCAAAACAACTTCACCACTAAAAAGTTAGATGAATCAAGGTGAAAAAGAGGAAAAGGATTGCAGTCCCTGCTCCAGGAGACATTTACACTCTTAATTTAAGTAGTTGGTGTAATGCAGCCAGGAGCACAGATCTTATTCCTCCCAGGTGAGTGTACTAAGCCCCAAAATTATTCTTTCCATGGCCTCAAAAATATTTCAAGTATTTTCCCAATAAAATTACAGCAATAAGAAGAGTTAAGAACTCTCTCCTCCACTTAAATAATGCCCTTATATATGAGTGATATCAATTCAAATGTCCTCAAGGTGAGGAAAAAATGTAATCCTAGCCTCCCACACACAAAAAAATGGTCCTAATCACCAAGTTCTTGGATGCAAGATTACATTTACTTTGTCATTTCCTCTCCTTAAAAGGGCCATTAAGCAAAATGTTACATTTGACACTATTTTGACTTGAATAAGTAAAATCCATTTACATCCTAGTTGAAAAAAAAATGCTCTGCAGAAGTAAAACTTTTGTTTAAGTTTTCAGTTAGCCTGAGCTGAATTTCTTTCCTAATTCTTCTTCATTTAATTGCCAGCCCAACTGGAAATTCACATAGGCAGAGATCAAATTGTTGTTAATCAATGAGATGATTTAACTAAAACCTTCTGTAAACAACCTGTTTGAAAAACTAACACTTTTCTGTGTGGAATATCCAGCCCTCCTTTCTTAGGGAGTTTGTTTGAACATGGGAATTGAAAAAAAAAAAAAGTAAGTTATTGAGTGAATCTTGTCTTCTGCAGTCTCAACTTGTAAGGAATTTTGCTTAATTAATTGGCTAGAAATGTATAAATACATATCTACATGTTGCTTGAAAAGAGAGATCAGCTAGGAGCCTACCTGCGTTCCCTGCTTCCATTGCTGGAATAATACTTGCATTATTGTCCAGTCCCTGTATGGACTGCTGACACTTGTTTCACCAGGGAAGTGGGTTAAAAACCTCTGCCACCAGCCAGCTGGACTTGTACCATTAACTATACCATGTCCAGCAGGAAAGTTCCTTTTTTCAAGAGATGTGGGTTACACCCCTTGACATTTTCTCTCTCATTGTTAGCACTTTCATTGTGGCCTCTCACCTCTTCAGAGACCCTACCTGGGATCAGTCTCAATTGTCCTCTGCTATGACCCATCCAGCAAGACATGGAAATCATAAACCCTTCCAGGCTGGAAAAGGCCTTTAAGCTCCAGGGCCTCAGCTCCCACTCCTAGAGTTACCCACTGGAATGGCATCTTCAGAAAGATCATTACTAATCCACAATAAGACCACAGGCTCTTGCTGTAGATATTGACATTGTCCACTTCATTGGAAATTTTGTACTTGGATACTGGAAGTTGCTAAAAACATTCCCAGTTATTAAGTCAAGAGGGAATAAGGGCTGGGACAATTGATACCAGTAGAAATATCCGGGGAAATTTGCCTTTTTAAGTCTTGTTTTATATTCCCTCTCCTCTACTATGGATAAAGAGAATCTGGAAAGTCTTGAAAAAATTGTGTTCTTTCCCAAAAACAAAGGAGGGTTTCGGAAAGAGGACTGGTATTTTTCTTGCTGTCCTTGGGAAGCCAAAACTAAACTGAGTTATTCAGCATTTAAACAAAACAATTGGCATAGTTCACAACCACTAAAAAGAAAGAACCCAAGCTTGCTGAAAATGGAACTTCCATTCAAAAACTCTTTTGTATTTTAAATGATGAAAAGAGAAAGAAAAAATTTAAAAGTTTCCTACTCTTTCAGGTTGGTCAAAGTTCCAGGCAGGGACTTGACACCACCAGGGGGAAGATGTTGGGAATCTGGGACGCCAGACTGGCAGGAGCAAGCCTTCCTCCCCATCTATCAGCGAACAAAATGGGTTCTTGAACAGGACCTAGCCTGTCCTCACAGCAAAATGTTACATTTGAACATTTGGGCTGAATTGTTGAACCATCCTTGCTTCACAAATGCAGAGTTCTACATTCCCTCTGCAGCTGGCCCTCATGTTTGGCTCTCATGGGCAAACAAGGCACTACCTGGGACTGGTAGATGCAATTCTGCATGCTACCTGTACTTTACAGTACAAATGTGGCTCCAGAGGATGCAAGGTAGTACATGCAGAGTATTTTAGTGGCAGAAAAAGAAATAGAAATGTTATTGCACACCTAGTCAATGAATGATATCTTTTCCTGGAAGGAATCATCTTGTGTTTGTCTAGAGACCTCAGTCAATATCTGATTCAGGCTGTGCTTAGCACAACAAGCAGTGTGTGTGTGCAAGCAGATTCAGACTTGTTTGTGTGTAAACAGAGCTGCAGCCTCTGCCCCAAAGACCCTACATGGTTTCAGTGCTTTTAACATCCTTCATCACACCTATCACATAACTCTCCCTCTTAGCATCCTTCTGACCTCTACCAACTCCCAAGAGCTGCCCTGCTTCTTCATACCTGCGTGTTGTGGCAATTTGTCCCTCTAGGACTGTGGTGCCAGGCACAGATGAGGATGGTATGCCATGGAGATCAGAAGTGCAAAGACACTGGTGAGCTTGTAGGTTTATCAGATTTGTCTTTGAAACCCAAAGGCAAATCTGCCAAGCCACCTTTTTCCAGCCTTGTGTTCCTGTGGCCTATGGTTAGTCCCCATTTCAGCCCATTCATCAGCAGAACTAAAATACACACACAGTAAATCCCACTGCCATCATCTCCACATACAACACACTTTATTATAACAGAATAAGGGGTTCTGCTCTGCTGGACCAAATCAAGTTGGTCAGTGTTAAGTATCACATTTTAGATTCAAATCCCTGCTAAACCCTCTGCTTGTGCTCGTGGCTAACATTATTTTTATATCTGTCTTCAGAAATGAAAGACAGCAGCAGCTCACACATAGCAGCAACAGCATCAGCAGCTTTTAAAGGCCAACTCCATAGATTAAAGGGTGATACACTGAGCACCAAAATCCCACCATCCCAGTGTCTACTGATTAGGTTGGGAGAAAAGCTGAGTGACAAACATGTTTCCAAACTGCCTAGCCCATGCAGCGAAATGGAGCAATCTGGCCTGAAAAGGGATTTAGACTTTTGTTGTGCACAAGGGGAGAAAAAGCTGATTTAAATCCATCAACAATGCCCTCCCTCTTGGTGATCTCAGAGATAAGGAACAGAGTCTGGACATAGTTCATATCCTACCTCTCACCAGGCCCCACACTTCCACTCAAAGACAAAAGCTGGCAGATGAGGGCAAACGATGCTGCCTTGCTATTGAGCCGCCTGCTCACATAAAAACATGTTGTACAATGCGTGGAGCCTGCCCAGAGCATTTGATCTAGCAAATTTTAAGGAGAAAATAAATCCCCAAGCCTGTAGGAAGAGAAATATACAGCAGTTCATCAAGACCATTGCTATTAATATGTGTCTAGCACTGATGTGTAAAAAGGATATTTACAGACACAAAGGTCTTGCTCTAACCTGTTTGCAGCCTAAACCAAGCAGGCATTTACATCAGAGAATAACAACATACTATAGCCGATACAAGTGGGGTAGGCAAAGAAGAGACAAGGGGAAAAAAAAAGGAAAAGGAAATAAGGTTTCTAAAAGAGAGCTATTAGATCCCCTTACAAGGAGAGCAGATCACATGGTTGCCTTTATCCTGGTTATTTAATATATGCCATCCCTGTGCATTTCACTGTGACTGCCATAAGGAGTGAGTCATTACATTCTCTCTTTATCCCTTGTCATAAGGACTGAGAATGAGGTGATAACCCATTTTTCTGAAACCTTTCCAGACCCTTGGGAAAAAAACCCCAAAAAATTTTGTCTTGTTTTATCTGAAAGAGATGAAAATGTAAAAAACTCCCAACAATACTGGTTGCCTATAAGTAAATCTGCTCTTTACACATCTTTTTTAAAATAAAAGTGAAATGAAAGAGTCATGCATGGATGCAGGTGGGGAAAGTCAATCTGTGCAAAAAGCAGATACTTGTTTTCATGTGAGGAAAATGTGCCTGACAACAGTTGTGAAGAACACCAACAAAATGGTTGCTGGAAAACAGCAGCAGCAACAACAGCAGCCATCACCTCCATCACTCTGTGGATGCCCCTCATGATAGGCATTAGTGCAGAGCTTCCTCCTTCACAATGATTAAAACAGACTTCAGCAAGCCCTTATTGCCACCATCTTTGGAGAGCAGTATTCAGATGCAGATTGCCTTAAATCCCATCAATCCATTCAGGCGTCTGTATGCAAGTGTGTCTGCCCTGAGTGTGTATGTGTGCGGGTGTTTAGATGCATTTATACACACACACAAAATTCTCCCTCTGCACACTCCTTTTCTCCACCCTCTCATTCACAGGGAAAGAGCTAAAATTGTCAAAGATGAGAATGTGTATTTTCCAGGCTACTTTGTCAGATGCTCATGTGTGCATCTTATAAATATTTCATACCAAATATTTAACATTATTCCTTCCCCAATCGGATCAGCTTTGAAATGCTCCTCAAAGTGAATTCTCCCCTAACAATGGCTTGACGCAAAAGCCTTTTTTCTCTCTTAAGAAGAGAAGGCTGCACATGGTCTGCTACCATAGCAGCATGAATAGTTCTTATTTAATGGAAAATAAAAGATACTTTACATTAATTCAGTGGGGGATGGAAAGCTGGGCACATGCGTACCTTGTGCTTCAAACATGGAGGAGCATCATACCTTGACCTCCCCTCTCCTGGTCCCATGATTATTACCCAGCTTGCATTAGAACCGTAATGGGAAGTGACAAGTTTATGTAAATGATCCACACAAGGATTTTGCTCTTGTAAAACAGAGCAGTTACTCTGGGCTTTCTAATTATTTCATGCCTTGTGGTTCTGTGATGGGGCAGAGATGACTATTACTTGAAAAGTATATTGTGATTGACAAGCCACTGTCCCCCTGGAACTCATTAAGGCCTGTGCTTTGCGAGAGTGGGTAAAAAACCCTACCAGGCACACCACACACACATCCTCACCCAGCGCCAGCTCTTCCTCCAGATCATTTGTTGGGATTTCTGCACTGATACAGGACAGCACAATCTGCATGTGTCTCAAACAAGTACCACCTCCTGGCTACAAATTGACCAATTATCCTCTGCTTTCACTTTTTTCGCTTTCAAATCTGTAAGATTAGCAGCAACATACCTGTCAAACATGCCAAGGGTGTTTGGATTTCAGCACACTGTATGAAAAAGTCAGCGTTTCACAAGACCCTACCCAACACAACAGGGAGGAGAGGGGCTGGGACAGGGAATGAGGGCTACCCTAAAAGCTGTCACCAGTGCATTTCTGCTGCTCTGATTTGTGCCAGGTGCTTTCCTGGCAGTATGTATGAAAGGCCATTCTGCTGCCTCTGCATGACCTGTTTGCTTTTTTTTCTTAATTGATTTTTCTGGCCTTTAAACTTGCAAAGAAAAATGACAGTTTGGCAAAAGAGAGCCCCTGTATTTCGAAACAGACACTATGCTGCAACCATGGAGGGAGCAAGAATCCTATTCAGGCAGCTGCATTGTTTCCCAGTGTGGCAGTGGGTTTGAGTTCTGCTGCTGGTTTGGGATATAACACAGTTTGGCTCAAAATCAATTCATTGTTAACTCCATTGTGGTTGGATCTTATGGGCATGCAGCATTTCTTACTTTTAGTTATGTTTGATTTGTGATTGAAATAAATCCTCTGCAGATACTTATGAAAGGCACTTGGCCCGCTTCAATTCTTCCAATAGAAAACATTGGCATTTGGTTGCTTCAATCAACCCCAATCTTTGTAAACAATTAACAAAACCAATGACCAATCAACTTTTGACGGTTTCCATTTCAATTTGACCACTTCAGTACTTCATTCACAATCTTTCCAGTAACCCACCTGACTATTTCTGCAAGTATTCAACAGGGGAAAATTATACTTTTAGTGTCATGCTCCATAATAGCATTGCATTGAAGTAACAGTACCCATAATCTGTAATACTTTATCGTGCCTAATTTATCAGTAGATTTCCCCCAAAAACATGAGTCACAGATATTCAATAAGCAAGACAAATACTCAGGATCCAACTTATCAAGCTTAGGCCAAAAACTCTATGTCATTGATGATCAATCAGCATAATGATAGAAACACATGGAGAGAAGAATGATAAAAACAACAAAAATAAAAGGTGGGGAGGAAACCATAGAAGTGTTTCTGTGCTAGCTACATCTTGGAGCGGTGGAAAGTGAATACACTGAGGACTAGGGAGAATGTTGAAACACACTCAGCATTGATTTGATTTGCTTCATTCAGGGGACTCTGTGTTATAAGCCTCGTAAGGATAGACACAGGTTAATGTAAGGATTGTTGGGCTTTGCCTTTTGAGTATGTGCAGTTTGCAGGCAGCTCAAATACTCCCTCAAGCTGAGCATGAATTCTATGTCCAGGGACACCACTGGGCCATCATAAATCCTGTGCCAGTCCAAAATGGCATTTGGAGTGGGCCATCAGTCTGCAGGGAGGGCACAGGCCAGTATTGCCAAGTTTCTCTGACATGAGGTTTTATGCCCTCCATTCCTGTTTTTGCAGTGAGAGGTCACAGTCATGATCATCTGGTGAACTGCACCCACTGCTTCCCCTTCCTTGGGTCTTCAAGATACAGGATAGATGGCTCTCAGCCTCTTGACAAATCTGATACGCAGTTCATCAGGAGAGGAAAGTTACTTCATTTTCTTTTAAGTGCACTCACCTGGTGCATATCTCCATTCAGTCAGAGTTCTTGAGAATGACAGCAGGAGTGTCATTTGACATCTGATAGCAGGAAAATGCAATTTTACATGTAAGCTGAGCAAGTACAAACTGAGGGACTCATTTTATGAAAAGAAAAACTGTCCACTACTTGTTTAGCACCAGCACAGTACTTCTCCTACCTAGCAAATATTATCTTATCATTGCTCAACCCATTCAAGTTAACACCCCAGCAATATCTCAGCTCTCTCCTTGAGTGTCCTTCAGAGGCAGCACTGGAGAACTACTGTTTTTTTATGGAAGCATTTGTATAACAGCTGAGAATCTACTGCTTATGCATCTTCAATAGTAGAAAATACACAGGATGCAGATATGCCTTGTGCTACGATCCCCATCCCCAATTGGGTCGCGCTGCAATTCTTGCAAACACCTATTTTGAGTCCCAAACTCCTTGAGGGAAAACTCCTTGAAACTGCATCTTTTTTCAGGAACTGGGACCCTTCTGGCTCCAGGGCATAAGCAGACACTCATCCAGTTTTATTGAGAATCATTTGTCACCTCTGTGACCATTAGCCTCTGACCACAGAGATGTAAAAGAGTGATAAGTACCTTCAACAGAAGATGTTTCTGTAGACAAGAGCACTGTGGTCACTTCTAGACACCATCAGAACTTTAACAGGCAGAAAAAGAGTTGAAAACCAATACGAGGAATCACAGAACCAACAAAACATATGGAGTGTGAAGGGTCCCACGAGGACCATTGACTCCAGCTCCTGGCCCTGCACAGGAACATCCCCAAGAATCACACCATGTGCCTGAGAACATTAGCCAAATCCATCTTGAGCTCTTTGGACTTGGTGCTGTGACCACTTGCCTGGGGAGCCTGTTCCAGTGCCCAAGCACCCTCTGGGTGCAGAACCTTTTTCTGATGTCCAACCTAAACCTCCTCATGCCACAACTTCAGGCCATTCCCCCAGAAGAGGGGAAAAAACCCAAAACCCCCAACTAAACTCACCAAATTACTTTAAAGAGCAGGCAATTTACACAAAAAAGCCAAAATCTAGCAATTATGTTCATATTCACCTAGCCTTTATTTTAACACCCTCTTGCCCTATGAGGTTTTATTATCATTTGGGAGAAATATTGTGATCACGGAATCTGAGCTCTGGGAGATCTTGATCGTGAACACATAGCATCAGCCACAGCACTAAGTGTGTGGAAGAGGGAACAAAGAAACTAGCAGTTTACTCACACAACATCTTGGAGAGTTGTAAAGAGACTCAAAGAGGCTGAAGCATTTTCTTCAGTGCTGGTGGCAATCAGGCCTATTATGCTACACAGGAGCACTGTTGTCAGTGAAAGGCATGGCATAAGTGCCTACAGCCCAGGGTTTACTGAGTTTATATGATTATCTGTGGAAGAAGTTAAGATGGCTCTGTTCATAAAAGTACACTAGTACAAATATTTATGTAAACTGTGCTTGTAATATCTCAGTTGAAATGCAAGCAATTATACTTCTGGCATGTTTATCTAGTCTCAGTGGAAGTGCCTGACCTTTATGTTGCTTAAAGTGGATAATGCAATCTGCTGTTAATGACACATTTTAAGGTAAATTCTGCTTGTTTTGGAATGGAGCAAACCATATGGTGGAAGCTACATACTACATCTTTTCACACTGGTCATGCCTAAATCCCTGCCTTTTACTAGAAAGCAGCATACTGCTTGCTAAGTGCATCTTCATATGCATCTATTTTTATGTAATATAACTATTTTTATATATTAAACTTTGCATGCATAGCTATATATTTTAGAGGTGTTCATGGTTTTGAGATATTGCTACTTTGAGTTATGCAAGCTGGATGATCTTCCATAGGTTGTGGAGCTTGGGGGCCTGACTTGTGTTTTTCAATATTTAAGCAAATCCAAGGACTCATTACACAGGGTAAATCTTGTTCTCTCAATTCCATAAAACTGGGTTGAAAGCCTCCCCATGCCATCTCTACTTGCATTTTTCTCATGTAGTTTTTCTGCTTTCTGTATTGCAAAAGGAAGAAACAGTGTAGGCAAAGAAAAGCTGAAGGGAGCAGAGCAAATTTTGGCTTCAGCTTGGAAGAGCTGCCCCCTCTATAAACCACAGAGAACATGGCAGTGCTGTGAAGCTCAGGTGGTCAAAGCCTGTGCCTCTTATGGAAAAAGCTAAACTTATTCTGAGAGCTCAATCCACACAGCACCAGGGAATACAGCCAGAGGAACAGCTTTAAGCTTGAACCATCCAATTAGTTTAAACACATTACTAACAGCAGAGGCCGCATCTAAATGCATCAATAACCCAAACCTTACCTAGATGTAACAAGAGAAATGCTGTCAGCTTCAACTGCTGAAGGTTAGATGAATTCAGTATGAGTTACAACTGCATCCTGAAGGTCTCAGTGAAGAACATCCACAAAATATCAGTCTCAAGCACATGGAAGCACAACAGAAATTGTCCTGTTTCATCACAGAACAAAAATCATGCAAAATTTCAAAGCTAGCTACAACTAAATAATTTGGATCTGAAATCCATAGCTGTCTTTTCCTTATACATCTCTGGTCTTTACCTTGCCCCCATCCTGCTGTGAAATGTGCAATAATTGCACAGCAGATGACTTTTGTTTTCTAAGAACATGACATGGCCATTATTAATGTGGCCTGGTATTAGTCTCTTTTTCTTTTCATCTTTATCAGACATCTATATCTCTCTGAGAGGTCTTGTTTACATAAAACAGTGCACTTGGATGCATGGTGCTTAATGAGTTTCTGTATAATCAGAAAAGAGTGAGTAAAGTACACTACTCTTTCTAATTATGAATCATTTGACTGTGCTAAGAGAAAGAGTACTTCAGCAAATAGTGCCAGAAAGCTTCTTTCCTATTTTTGTTGTTGTTGTTGCTGTAAAGAACAGCCATAAATTAAAATTTAGGACAATGTTGCTTTGGCTCCAAGCAGAAGCAGTAGGAAGAGAAAAACCCCTGGCTGTGCTCATATTTCATGCTCCCTAATCAGTGAGTGTTCCTTCCCACATTTACAAGTCTCTGCTGAGGGTGGCATAATGAAGCCAACCAAACACTGGTCTCAGTGGGTCTGGCTACTCTCAGGGAACCCTAAGGGTACCTCCCACTTCAGATTCACATTTTCCCTTGGATGCTGATGAGACTCAAGTGCACTGTCCACCTGACACCTCCTGCTTTCTGTCAAAAGGAAACCCAGGGGAAGGGCAGTGATGGAGCTGTGGTGGGCCCGTGCTCTGACCTGCAGCCCAGCACAGAGCTTTCTGGTCTCACACACAGGGGAACCCAGGCAACCTGTGACATTGGATGGCCCTTGGCAATGTACTACACAATCCAAAAACTGAAGGTTTGGTGTGAGAGCTTGAATTCTCACTCTCATCCACACACCTAGGAGAGCAGCAAAGCTGAGAGCAGCTGGGTCTGCATCTTTCAAGAAAAGCAATTTCCACAAAAACCTACATCAGAGGACTTGATTTTTAGTCCAAATTTTCTCTAAACTTTTCCAATGTAGATGACTGAGTTCTTCCCAGAGGTAAGGCAGGCAGGGCAATGTTTGATAGTGCAAACTCCCTTGAATGAGCCCCGCACAGCACAGCCACAAGTTGTGCACATGCAAGCTCCTGTGATGCCCCAGCACAAACACACACCACAGGCTGCAGGGGCAGAAACAAAGCCACAGAACATGCTCCCAATTACTATTCTGGGCCAGCTCACTGGGACACAAAGCATCAAGAAATACCACAAAACTGGCAGAAGCAGCTGGCAAACAGAAAGCATGAAGCTCCTTTCAATAACTCCCTTTATCCCCCGCTACCTGCCTTTCCGTTCCCCCACCCTGGGCCAGGAGAGCCAGCCTGGTTCTGCAGGACCTCTGATGGAGTCCAGCACTACTGGGGTGGCCAGGGGCACGCTTTTTTAGTGTATTTTGCAGTACAGTAAAATGAATGTGTCAGATTAGTTAAAATTGGCACCCTCAGCCCAGAAGCCCAAATTGGATTTAACAGTGAACAAGAATAGCGATATCATCCAGTAAATAATGGAAAGGCAACTTGCCTGAACCAGAAAATTATTTCAGAGTATTATGCTGATACTTACTTTGGGGTAACAGAAAGCTGCCATTGCAAATCAGCAATGAACTTTGCTTTTGTCATCAAAATAAGGAAGGAAGTTTCTCATATTTTGAATTTTTACATGACTGGTAGGTAAGATATTCCTTCCAGCAGAATTTCCTGTTGAAAATCAAAGCCTTGGCTAGATGTGAGGACAAGGTAGATAAACTATCCTGAATTCCTACTTAACTTGCAGAACATTATGCCCTTGTTAGGAGTTCAGACTGTTGGGAATATCAGAGGTCATGCTACATCTGAGCACTCTGGAGTAAGAGACATATTAAAAGATGTCAGAACAAATAAGGGTCAATAGCAGAGAAGGAGTTAACTCAGTCATCTGTGAGAGAATTAAAATGCTCAGTGCTTTAGGAAATCTCTTTGGATCTGATTATAAGTGTAATTTGACCAGGACATTGTCATTCCCAGGTTAGAGCTGTATCTTTAATACTAATTGGTTTTGGTTTATTTCTATGTGTACCATCTTTTTCAGATTAAAAAGGTAATTGTTTTCTCTTAACAATACCCAAGTTTTTTCCCTGTCTGAAAACTGATACTTTATAAGCATTCAGGATTACAAGGCATGATAAATTCTTGACAAAATAAGAACATATATGCTTTTTATGTACATTTCTATATTATCAAGATATTTTATCAATTCCAGATAGTCACAAAACATTAAAATTGAACACTATGAGCTCATTTAAAAGACTCATCTTGCCTTGCAACCAAGACTGTCAGCACAGTGCAGATAGTTCTTTGTATTCTAACTGAGCAAGGAGCATAAAATTCGCAGGTTCTTTTAGGAAAAATATTTAGAGGGGTTGGAGCTCTCAAGGACATCAGTCCAAAAAGCATGGGAGACAAAATGCCTGTAATAGCCACCAAAAGTTAGAGCTGATATAGGAAAAAAAGCTGATGTAGAAAAAAAAACTGATATAGGAAATAAAGAAGCAAGACAGCAAAGAGTTCAGAGGAAAAAAGTCTTTCAAAAATCAGAAGATTTTTCAGCAATCAAAATTAGTAAAAGAAACATAATAAATACTAAAAATACACAATAAAATG
Source organism: Zonotrichia leucophrys gambelii (assembly GCF_028769735.1). Classification (NCBI taxonomy): domain Eukaryota; kingdom Metazoa; phylum Chordata; class Aves; order Passeriformes; family Passerellidae; genus Zonotrichia; species Zonotrichia leucophrys. The sequence goes on along the minus strand of NC_088173.1, from coordinate 28,198,886 downwards.
GTCCAGTTTTTTAACATACAGAAATAATTATTTTGAGTAGGAGCTGCTGCTTGTGGGACAGGAGAAGCCAGGGTTTTTATTGAGCTAATGGTTAATTCAAAAGCAGCCAGGCAAGAAAATTCAAAAGCAACTAGAAGAGAAAATCCAAGTGTATTAGATGCTTCACATGTTCATTTTAGATTCAAATGCTCCTGAGCAGTGCACTGCCCATTTCAGTACAGAAAAAAAAAATCTTAGGCTTTCTAGTCCAATAGGATATTTATTTCTGCAGCACACAGTCTGATTATTATGGATCTGCTCCCACAGGCTTCATGCAACCCCTTCCTTAAGACTATTTCCTATAGCTCCATAATCCACCACGCTGTTCCACATAATAGCAGGCTAATCACTGCCCTACTTTTGGAAATGCAAAGTTTTTGACATGCTGGGTAAGGATGTATCCCAAACAGCCAATAAACCTGTCCAGTAGGCCCCTCCTCTATTTCCTTGCTTGCTGTTATCTCTCTGAGCACCTTGTATTGTAGAGTTTCATTTAGATTGCAATGTCTTTGGGCCAGAGGCCATGCAAATCACCTATGGCTTCACACAAATATTAAGTAACAGTAAAATCTGACTTTGGAGGCATACGATGCTTTGCAAATTTTAAATCTAAGAAAAAGGCTCAAAGTTTTAGGCATTCCTAGATGGACAACTGAGAGACACTATTCCATAGGCTATCAAGTAAATAAGAATAAAAGGTGAGGGAAAAAAGTTTTTCACAGCCTTCCTGAGCATTTTTCCACATTTCCAATTAAGTCTTTGAGATATAAATGTGAGTTTATGATCATATGGACATATATCAATAACTCAACTCTCAACTTTATGAAACCAAAACTGCAAATCCTGGTTCTGCAGAAGTCAAAGTTAATTACTGCCAGAGAGGTGTCGTGTCTAAGTGACACAGGACTCTCATAGCAGTTGGCACCATGAACTCTGTCATTAAAGCTACTAATATTCACACACTGGCACCTCTTGGCACCTTCCTTTACATCATTAGGCTCTATAGGATATCCACATTTATCTGATAAATTTATATATTACCTTACAAAAACTACTAAAAGTCCAAATTTTACCAGGGTCTTCAAAAAATTGTGGCAGGGGAAAATAAACTGAAGCAAGGGATTGTAGTCCAAGTACACAAAAAAAGCATGGAGATCCTAAGGAGGAGGAAGTCAGAGACCTGCATCACTTGTGCTACCTCAGTGCCCAATCACATGAAATCAGGTTCAGGTGAAGAGGAAGAGCAAAATGAGTTCATTTCATCTTGAACAAAAAGTTTGATTGGGGGAAAATAAAAATTCTGCAGTGTCCAGACACCTGTTTTACCCATAAGGCAAGAAAAAACTTACTCTAGTAACTCAAGAGGGCATAACAGCAAAACAAAATTTACAGAAATTAGTTTTGAGAAATTTGTGGAATGTGCAAATCAAGTTTTCCCTTTGATCAGCCTTGTCCAAATTTTTTCCCTGGTGTTAAACAAAGGTGACATTTGGGGATGAGCCTCACTGATCCAGAGCAATATGCAGTGGGGGCTGCAGCTGTGGCAGGAGTTGAAGCCCACTGGTCCCTTTGCATCAGCTGAACTGAGCCTCTGAACAGGATTTTGCTCTCTGGGAATGAAATGGCAGGATGAGGTCAGGAGTCCTGCCCCTGGCTTTTCTTTGCTCTTCAGTCACAGGGCGTCATCCACCCACACCCCAAACATGAGTCACAGAGCAAACACAGCCATTGTTCTAAGCTGTCCTAAGGTCCTGAATTGCAAAGTCCAGATTTGGCTCTGAATACTTTTTCCCAAAAATCAGAACTGTTCAGACGTGGACTCTAATTTTGTTTGAAGACTGTGTAGAAGAGCTCAGTCCTGGTACACCACAAAGGCCTCCCATCTCCCTAGGGAGAATCCCACCCTTCAGACTGTAATACCCAGGAAATCAGGAGAGAGTTGAGACAAGCCATGTCTTTTGAGGTTGGACATACGCAAACTGCTCAGTCCTTGCTGTGTCTTGAGCTGCCTCCACATGGGAGCCCAGTTTCACCAAATTTTTACTGCTATGCCAAAATCAAGCAGCAGAAGCTGATATAACAGAAAGAGAACATGGATTGAGTAATTTACATCCTTCGGCTGCAGCACAAATGACTTTATCAGTAAAGTGTCTTCTAGGTTCAGCCCTTTGTCTTGGGCAGTTCTGCTTTACACAGTCTCATCACACATAAGCCATTTTTCACCAAAATGCAGTTAGCCTTATCAGCATATGCTGCACAGATAGAGATCAAATAATGCTTGTATAACAGGGTGTCCAACTCCTAGGTCCCTTGCAGTGAGATGGAAGCTACCTATTGACCCCAAACACATTCAAGTATTCCAGTACAAAGAGTTCTCTTATTACTAGTGAAATATGTGCATTGTAGTACCTTGGTAACTTGCTGTATGCTTGGGGTCTGCACTTTGAGATAACTGACAAATACTTGCTATTTTTTCTTCTTAGCTTTCTGAAACTGTCATGGATATTTGGCTCATTTAATGATGCCCCTTAAAGACAAGCAGTGGCCACAGAATTCATCCTGGATACCAGGCCCCTAGAAAGGGATGCATGTAAATGGTGCTCAGAGAGGCGAGTTCTGACATTCAGCCCCAAAACTCTGCAAGTAACTGCAATTCTGATCTGCTCTGAAGAGCTGATACGGTGCCTGGCTGTCTCTTTGTTGTAAGAGGCTGGGAATTTCCTGCAAAGCATGTAATATGCTTGAGGCATCAAGTTTTTTACATTTATTTGCCAAAAAAGGGTGTATTATTTGGCATTTTTCCATGGTGACTTAATTCAAGGGCTATGAACAAAATGGAAATGCAAATGGAAAACACCTTTCAGTTACAAAGTGCCGCTTGCACGCACTCTGAATCTTGATAGTGTAAACCACAATAAGCACCAAAAGAACCAAGATAAAGCACCAAAGAGATTCCTATCTGCATCAGCAGGTAACTAAAAGCATCATTTACCTAAACACAGCAGACCCTTTAGTTCAGTAGCCAATGCAATGGGGTCAGGGTGAGGAATAGTGAGGTTTGTCCCCATACTGTGATCCTGAGAGGAACAACACAACTGTGCCTTGTTTCAGCTTCTCTGTCACAGGCAGAAGAAATATACCTGCCTTGTTTTGGCCACAGGGTAGGATATAATACAATAGTACTGCAAAATTATCTTATCTCAAGTCCTGCACATAAAGTCTCTTATGGCTTTCTCCGAAGTTACAAGATGCTATAAAGGACCTGCCAACTAAGAAAGATTTCAGTGCTCTTTTGTTGTAAAGTGTGATGCCACGAGCCTTGAATGTCAGGAGAGCTAGAGAGGTGGCCAATTATCTATGAACTAAGAGCTTGACTTGCTTTGAACACAGATTACAATACCACATACAGGAGAAGTAGTTTTGAAATCCCTAAATCAAACCAAGTCTTCTAGCTATTTTTTACTTTACCTGTGATTTTTTTGTGATAAACTTGAGATACGTGCAAGTATTAAAAATCACAGCATCCAAGTGTTTAGCTTATTTTTCCCCTTTCAACATTCTCCTTTAAACAGACCCTATAAAAGGAGAGGCATTGTTATTGCTAGCAATTTCAAGAAAAGTCTTGGTCACAACTTCAATTCATGTTTTAACAGGCCTAAACATTGCAAATCCAAATCTTATCTACTAGGATAACACGAAGAATGCTTCCAGTTTGTCAGAGACTCACCTATCCTCAGTAGGCCAAATACAAAAGACCCTGTTCTTGAAGCCCTTCAAAGCCCCATTTCCTTCACCTTTTTAATTTTACAAGCAGGGGAAATTCATTTCCCTCCGTAGAAGGGCTAGTTTTCCTAGACTACCCAGAAAAGTGCTTTTGATTTTTGTAGCATCATTGAGGCTGAGATTGAGATATTTCACAGAAGGGTCTGGAAATATGAGCAAGGTAAAGCCAAATAGACAGTGTCCATCTGCAGGGACAGGAGCGCATCACTGGTTTTGAAGTACACTCAAAAAGCAATGCCATGAAAACAAGATGCATCTTCAGGCTCCTGGGACCTGGCTGTTTATCTTTAAACTTCAGCCTTGCTCCTGTGCTGACAATCCCTGCATGGCCAGAAACTCTTACTGGATCTTCCTGAAGTAACATTAATGTAACTAGCTGCATCTTATACAGAAATTTTCTGCTTAGTTTTTTTTTTAAAATCCTGGGCAATGTACAGAATAGGGTGCTCTCACAACATTCCTTCGCCCTGGAGAACCTGAACTCTCTTGCCTCTTCCAATCTTGTTTCTCAGATTGGAATTTCCTGCAAGGGATGGTGAAACCTGCTCAAGTCAGCTGCATGGTCCAGTGACATTTTTGTAGCCAAATTTTTGGTTTTGAAACCACACTTTGAGTGTCCTAAGAGAGATACAATGCCAGTGGGGCAGTCAGAAGCAGACAACAATCAAGCTTTTGGAAAATTTATCACATTGTTAATGCCAGAATTTGTTTAAAAGTGATCCTTTAATGCAAATGTTGAGTGCAGATTTCCTTGACATGATGTAATATTAAAAGTTCAAATGTGGCAATAGCTAGGCTGATCATTAGACAGCAAAGGAGGGAAGCGCATCCTCAGACTTCCTACAAATTAGTGCTCTTCCGGTTGCTATTTTTGTTGTATTACCTGGATGTGCTATTGTACCTCATCATACACACAGGTGTTTCAGAACCTTGATCAATATGCAGTTTTGTAGCAAAATGCTACAGATTTTTAGGAAAACTATTAAATTGCTGTTGTCATTGTCTTGACTTTTGTTGTCTTGTATTTCATACAGCCAGCTGATGTTCAAATGTGTTTTGTGATTTTAATCTTCTCCCTTAGGCTTTCCCACAAAACTCTACCACATACTTATTCAACAAATTAACTAAATTATTTCCTTCCCAAAGAAAAGCTTAGGTCTGCATGGGGAAGGCTGATGGCTTTTAGTAGAAAATTCTGGAATTGTTAAGTCACTGACTAACTGCAAATCAGCTACACCTATGGATCAAGGAAGTGTGGATTCAAAGAAGACCATAGCGAGACAAATTCCAATTTTTTTTATAATCTGTAGCTTCACTGACATAAGCTGAACTACAATCAGACTCCTCTAGTTCCTCATGTCCACAGCACACTTGGCTATACACATGCAACACTGGCTATTTTCACCACAACCAACCCATTAGGCAAGTTTCTTCCCTTTCCTAGCTATAATAGGTAGAGATTAGAAGCAATATACATTTTAAAGAAAATGCATAACTTTATGCTTCTTTAGAAGCCATTTACAAAACTTCAGCAAGAGCACCTATTCCGTCCTCCTGAACTAACACTGACCCACGCTCCCCTCAGGCCAAAGGTGCAGAACCTCTCAAGCTAAGGGAACCCTTCCCCTGAGGTTCCCCTTTTCCTCAGGGAGCCAGCAGCTCTGGGTAGACCCTGTGGGGCTTGGTGGGGCCCTCCTGACTGAATGGAGATCACTCTTCTTTTAGCAGTGGCAGGAGCACATCCTCACTGCACCTCCTCCATCACAGACAAGCAAGGGAAGAGGGAAAGTTGGAGAGCTGGTGTCAACAGAGCTCACATCACTCAGTGCTCATCTCAGTGATGTTCCAGGGGCTCTTAACCAAAACTTTCAGTGCCTATTGCTCTTCAGTCCTATACAACTACTGGGTGGCCTTTTAGGCAGATGCTGGAGAACATCCCCCATCACTTATCCTGGCGGACACATTGCCTTCCAGGGCATGCTGTCTGCACCAGTGCCAGGAATGATGATGGAAAGGGTCTCTGTTTTCTTCATTTTTAATGCAGGGATTTGAGTGGGAGCTGAATCCTGTCAAGTGTTTCCTGTCCTGCACACACCCTTGTCAAAGAGCTCTTTGGAGAATACAGAAAGAGGATTAATGCTAATAGCTATCTGCCTGTCATTTGAAAATCTCAAGCAGCACTTGCTGGATTTTCCTCATGAATCTCTAACACACGATACTGCAAGGACACCTGAAAGGAAACTTGGCAGGGAATATTCTCCCACCAAGCAACAAGGTGGACAAATGGCCCTGCAGGGTATGGGTGTGGATCACAGCTCACACACCAGATGTGCAGAAGCCTTTGGAGCAGGAAGGCAGCCTGCACTTGAAGTCATTTTGCCATCAAAGTAGCTTTACCCAACTCATTCCATTCAGTCAAGTGCCATAATTCATCCCACTGTGTGTTTTAGACACAGTCCCCCCAGGACTGCCCTCATGAAGCACTGTCAGTAACATTGCTTCCCAGACAGCCCCCCTCATCCAGCACCAGCACTTAGACCTGCAAATGAGTACCAGAGTAAACTTTTTGGATCAGGCTAACAGCTTCATTGGTCAGACCCTAATGAAGGATTCAGTCTTTATCCCATAGGAACCCCCAATAGGAGTGATATTTGTGTTTTACTTAAATAAATAAAATAATAACCAGATCATAGCCTTTGTTGCATCTAATTCTTGTAACAAGGAAGCAGAAGAAAACATAATTGTTATGATGACCAAGAGCTCACGGATCCAAAACATAGCCCCACACAATCTTCTACAAAGCCACCTAATTCTAGACCATCCAGGCCCAATAAACATCAGTTTTTAACCACAAAACTAACATTTGCATTATACTAACAGTGGAGTTCGTCTTAATTTCATTTGGAATTTATTTACTGGGTTTTGAGGAGGATTTTTGTAATGTTGTTTGGAGATTTTTTTGTTGTTTGTGGCTTGGATATTTTTCAACCTGAAAAACATATGACTTTTTTTCTGCCCCCCTTTTTTGTGCTCTTTAAAATGAAGTAAAAGTAAGATATTCTGTTTAACATTCCTTAGGATGTGTGTTTTAAAATAGAGAAGTCACCAGCCACTGAAGTTCAGTGCTATTCCAACGCAATTAAAAATTCCCAGGGCTTTTGTTAAAATTCATGCAGGTAAATAAAGCAAAGAAATAAAAAAAGTTTTACAAAACTTGCATCTCAGTGCCAGCCAGACTAGATGCCAGAAAGAAGCATGTGGATGTATTTCTAAGACACAGCTGAAAGCAAACATTTCACAAAGTAATCAATTGGGTATGAAGTGAAAAAAAGTGTCTGAGCCTTAACTGTGAAAAACCCAGAATATTCCAGCTGTGTCTCTGTAAAAACAAATAAAATAAAAAAAGAGAATGGAGAAACTGGCTGCCCTTATAGCTGTGAAGGCCAGCCTTCCCCAGCAGCCCCAGGCCAGCCGGCTTTTACTCTTTAATGGCTCCATGCCCTCTAATTAAGGTCTCCAAATACAACCCCTCTGAACAAATGTTTACATTTGTCTTGCTAATTCCCATTACCTAATAATCAGAGGCCCCTGTAGTTACCTCCACATGGAGAAGATGAACCAAAGATATCATTGTACTGGGGGTGTTGACATTTAAAAGTCTGATTTACACCAATGTGAACACTTGCAGGTGTAAAAAATGAATGAGTAAAACTGACAACACGCTTTTAAACTGCACCTAAAAATCTGAAAACAACACTGGTAGGATTGTAAACTCAGGTATGACATGGTATTCTCACAACATTGAGTGCTTTTTAGAATATATCTTGTTCAAATTTTTCTTTAAAAACAATGAGTAACACAGAAGAGAAGGAAAGTTGCCTTTTCCTTATGACTGTCATTTGCTGTCTGTGCTGCTGTCCCTTGAGCAGGTCATTGCACCTCACCTGGGCTCTCTTCAGTCAAATAAATGGGTCCATGTCCCCAGAGGGCTGAGAAGAAGCAGGCCCTTCAACAGATGTAAGCCAGTCAAACCTGGCTTTAGGGGACTGCAGAAGCACCTGGCAAGAGAGTCAAGCAGATGACAACCAGGGAAAGAGCTTCTATTTCTGAATTACTTCTTTCTCAGGACTGAGCACATAAAGCTGTGCCTCTAAGAAAAAGAGCTGACAGCTACAGAGAAACACAGAGGTGTGTGGGAATTGCTAACTCTGGTTTGTTGAATACTTCATTTGTGCCTTCTTGTGATGCTGAGAAACATCATAAAACAATTCTCGTTTTGCCTACTTTGGAAAAAGAAAACCAAAGTAAAAAACAAACTATAAAAGCAGAGGGAAAAGACGAAGCTAAAGGGGATGGAAAATGTGTCGTGTCATCTCAGGAAAGAGCTGAGGGCATGACAGTGCAGTGGAGACATGAAATGACTTGGTCAGAGGGCTGTATCACAGCAGATGTGGCAAGCACAGCCCAACTAACACACCAACACACAGGGCACTACTGCCAGCTGTCCTTCTGTCCAGAACAGCCAATGTGAGCATCAACCCCTTACCCCAGTCACCAGCAAGGTGAAAGACCTCAGCTTCCCACTCAGCCAGGAGAACAAGGGTTCCAGCCCATCTCAACAGCAGGCATACATTTATTTCCTGTCCACTAGGTAGGGCCAAGCCACAATGTTCTCCTCAAAATCATGATGCCCACTTTTAGCTTAACTTGTAATGGGTATTTGCATTTTTCCTTCTTCCTATCTTATACATCACATACCTGCCTAGAGCAAGATTTTATGGATAAATATAAAATTCAGATAATGAAGGTTTATTGTAAAAATGCTGGCACATTGTTACGAACACGGGACAAGCTGGCGCCACCATAATTGAGCAAACATTTAAATGGGCAGTAGCTTATTCAGAAGGGTAGACATTTGGGTGTACAACACCTGAGCCATTTCTCAAAACCTCCTTATCCAGCCACTTCCACAAATTAAGAGCAACAGCTGCTTGTTGTAGTAGCAAAAATGAAATACTAGAACTCTCACACTCTGCTCGCATGCTCCGTGCCAGGAGCCACATGCTCACCTTTGCTGGGAATAGCCCAACACAATGGCTACCAGCCCTTGAATCACAAAATGCAAGGAGTCCTTCCTCTAACTGAAGCTTCTGTTGTGACTCTGGGAAGCTAGGCCACCAGAGCTCTTCTCTGCTCTTTTTCCAAGGGTCTTGTTTATATCTGTTCAGGGCAATAGCTCTCAATTCTGCTGCTTTCAGCAGCGCCTGCCCCAGCCCAGCTGTGCCAAACTACTCCAGATCCAAACACATGGAGATCGAGGTGTGCTGCTGCAGGTCTGCCAAGAAATCCAACTTTTATGTGCACAGCAGGGACCACAGCTCCTGGGATATCAGGCAGCCCAGTGCTGGCAGCATGGCAAACATGCCTTATTCTGCAGAGTGCACTTTGCTGTACTGGCTGAAAATCCCCATTAAAGCCTCTGCTCTCATTTACCAGGTCCAGGTCCCAGCTCTTCCATCAAAGTCAGACCACACCTAGCCAGTGATCAGTCTGACAGTCTTTTTTTAAAAAAAATCTGGGGTAGCTTTTTGAGGAGGCAGCTTCCAAAGTACTAAACCAACTACTAACAGCTGTACAAACTGCTTGTTTGCTAGAATCAAGAGACCTTGCTCTGCATAAATCCCCTTATTTTTATTACTGAAGTGAAAAGCAAGGCAAGGAAAAATAAATTTACTTGCCTGAAACAATGTCTTGCTTGACTTACACTTTCTTAAGCCTTTTGATACAAAATGGCAATGTTTTAAAATGGTCTTAGAAGAAAACATTCTTTTACAAATATTTTTAAACAGCCAAACAAGACAACAAACTCCTATAGTATTAATTGGCATCACTGAATACCCATTTTAATGCACACTGTGAGGTACACCCAGCCCTGCAGAGCTGCTTTGTTCACTATCTGCCTACACGCTCATTTCCTGCAGACACTAACATAGGCAGGCTCAGTTTGTTCAGACACTGACATTCAGTCTTTATCCAGATAGGTGCTCCAGGGCTTCAAAGAACCAGCCACCTCTCTGTCTTGAGATGCTGGGCTCTTTTACCTCAAATTCCACTCTTGCATTTGCTTGTTTTTTCTTGAGGAGCTCTGCCTCTTTCTTCTTTTGGCATTGCCCCTTACTGCTTTTTTTTCTATCACCTATTTTTCTCCATCCCTCTGTATTGAACAATATCATTATGCAATAAACAGCCCAATAACCCAGGTCAGCATATGGCATTCATAACTTTTTATTGTGCAGCTCCAAATCTGTGACTGCCTTTGTTGAAATGACCTGAACTTTGCAAAGTCTGAGCTGTGTGATAAAGACAGGACCTCAACAGCAGCAGAAAATCCATCTTGATGGGCCTGAATAGCCAGCCAACAGTCAGAGACAAACTGTGAGGGCAGGCAGGAAAAGGGATGTCCAGCTTCACTGGGTCTACTCTGTGCATGTAAATAGAGTCATACGCTGCTCACCCCGCACAGAAAGCGGCCACAAAGCACCACCAGCAGCTGGCTGGCAGGTCAGAGCTCATCAGCCCCCCTGCCAGAACATCTGGGCACAGCTGCCACAGAGCACCAGGCAAGTGGCACAGCAGCACAGCACAGCCTGCACACCTGGATCACTGTGGTCATGGGAGAAATCCTTACTTTTCTCTCTTCACTCACCATTAATGAAGGAGGAATATTCTCAACCCACCCATAAGAATTTTGCAAAGCATTTTGTTATTGATCATTAGATGAAAAAATCCCCTCTTTAATGTGGCCATTGAGTCTGACAGCTAATTTAGTTGTAAACATGCAGGAAGTGGCAAAAAGAACAAGCAAGAGAAGCAAGGCACAATCAATTCCTGTGTTATGCTTGGTGGTGCTACACAGGTTACACTGGGAGCTGTATTAGCATATGACCTACATTTTAAAATTAATTTTGTTCTCAAGTAAGGTGTTCAGGGTTTTTTACTCCTGCAGGCAATTGGTGTTATTGTATGTGTATTAATATATCAGCTCCACCATGTGTTTCCCCTCCCCTCCAGTGTTTGCAAGGGAGGCTTTAAGTAGCAGGGGGAGGGTCCTCTCCTAATCAAGGTCCAAGCACTGCTGACTCTCCCGTTTTGCACACTGCAACACTCATGTCAGCAAAGCAGCAGTAACAACGGATGAGTGTTCACTTGGGACCACTCAAAGCTCCAAGGACAAAGAATAATCTGTATTGGAAATAGAGGAGGAGGAAGAAACTAAACGAGAAGGCAGAACCAGTTAAGGTTTGCAAGGCGAAAAAAAAGCAAAAAATAAACCCCAAACTATAAAGAAATCAAAAGGAGTAAAGATGAGAGTTGGAGGAGGGTTAGAAGAAAGGTTTCAGCAAGTCTTTGAAAGAGGTGAAGCACAAATTTTGAGAGTAAGTTGATATGAATAGCTAAAATTATTACCATAATAGATGTCTTTTTGAAACGCTCTAATGAGAAACAAACTTTGCATAAGTGGGAAGTGGTATTTAATTTCTGTTCAGTTATTTTACAGGCAAGGCTACATACGGAAGTGTTAAAAGCTAGGGTGACATTTCTTTTCATAAATAAATGGTTTGGGGGATTATGACACGGGGACAATTAGACAACCTCTGAGAAGCACATTAAAAGACCCCTTGGGAAGTACAAAAATATCAGGAAGAAAACACAGATACACTAATTTTAAAACATACAAGAACAAGTGATTATAGGAATTGTCACCCAGCAGAGCACTTAAAAATTACTTTAATTTCAGACACCGAGAAACAAATAACAGGAATTAATACTGGTGACCAATCCTCAGAGAGAACACCATACTCACTGACTCAGTACCTCACAGGACATTAGAGGAGCTGATACAAACTGAAATAGGACTCTTCCACAAGCCTTTTCTCTGAAGAAGAAACCCCTTTTTTCTCTCTCTGGGAAACTTTGCTCCATCTACTATGCTTCATGGGGCCTTGTGGTACCTTCATTACCTGCAACCAGCTCCAGGAATGTCCAGTTCCTCATGTTAGGGAATTACTACATCAGGTGTTAAATAGATGTTAAAATTTTGTCAGTGGCCGACAAGACATCCTTGTCACTAAACTGGAGACACATGGATTTAACAGATGGACCACCCAATGGATAAGAAATTGGCTGTATGGCAGTTGTGATCAATGGCTCGAGGTCCAAGTGGAGAGCAGTGACTAGTGGCATTCCACAGGGGTTGGTTTCTTGCAATGATTTTTAGTTTGCATTTGTAAATTTACACTGTGATTTTTCTCTCCATGGAATAAATAACAAAAATAATTCAGCATTAGCATAAATACTGAATTTAGTGGCAAAGCTATATTCAAAGTGGATAATTTGTTGATTCACACTGGCCATCATATTTAGGGGGTCTAGAGCAGGACACATCCCTTAGGATGTGATCAGAGGTTACTACCCAGTGAGAGATATTCCCTGGGTCCCTCCTCAGTCATTCCCTAGGCAGAGACTGTAAGGACTGCCAGGCAAATCAGATGAGGCAACCTATCACAGAAAAACTTGTTCCATTATATGGCACCACAAGTGCTCCTCATTTGAGCACTGCTGCCATCCTGTTCAAAAAGCAGGACCAGATCCCCCTGACCTTGTGACACAAAGGGATTTGCACAGTTCTAAAGGGGCAACAGGGAATAGATAAGCATGACCAGGGGACTGCTGAACAGGGAGCTCCAATAAGCCATCCCCACCACCCCACAGGCACCAGGATGATTTTTCCACTCTACACAATATTCTTGATGATGGGATGCCCTCTTGATCTATATGGTAGAATTCTTTATCTGCTTCATTCTTCTCTTGCCTTTTTTTCCCACCCCCCAATAAAGCTGAATAATCTCTACACCTTTTGTGGGAACTATGAGTCCTCTTTAATTTTCTCAGTTTCATAACTCCAAGATAAATTTAGCAAGAAACTCCTTCTGTAATACCCTCAGGATAAAAAGAAGAAAAGTGAGATTTAAAAGTAAATGGAAGATGACAGCTAAATCTTTAAAATCATAGAAACACTAATCCCTGTTAACTACAGCATCTCCAAATCACGTGAGTTCACTGATCAGAGCATATGATTTGTCCTTCAAGGTAGAGAGATGCATTTTGAAAAGCTCCAGTGTGAGCCAGTAGTATTGTACTTAGAGGAAATAATTAAAATAACTGTAATCACTACCCAGAAATACTTACAATTTAATTAAAGGCAAGGATTCTTTGTCAGTGTCTAACTACAGCTCTCTATGGATGTGATTTTCAGAAGCACAGAAATTTCAGAGGGAATAAAGTAATTTTGGTCATCGTCTTTGCAAAACTCCCAGTTCACGAGAAACGTTGACTATATACAAGTGTATCTTGTTCTCAGATGGTTTTTCAGGTCATTAAATCCAGTCCCTTGTTCCAGAAGTCAGACACATAGTTCTACATTTTTCACAGCTTTGCACTGAAACCAGTGCCAGCTACAGAGGTGTCCTGCAGCAGCAGAGGAGGTGCCTGCAGCCAGGTGGTGATGCTGGGCCGCTCTTGCTCAGCTCTGTGAGCACCCAGCGCCACAGAAGTGAGAAGGTGAAGCTTGACTCTGAAAATGCTCCTTGAAAGGCTTAAAAACAAATGCCTTTCCCTGCTTTTAAATGCCATGCTCGCGACACAAACCAAAGCAAGCAACGCTCCTGCACTCACCCATTATCGCAGCTGTTCTTGTCAAAAGATGATCATTATCTTTGTATATGGGAAGCCAAATGAGCATTAAACAAATTCAAGCTTAGGGCTCTCTTTTTTGCAAGATAGCATCAGATATTAGCCACCATTTCTTGCCTCATCACATGCTGATCTACTCAGTAATCAGGATTTTAATTACAGAAATCTGTCTCTGGGTATTTTCTTGCATAACTACTAAAAGTCATGAGCACACTGAACTTAACTAGAGATGTGCTATAGACAAAATCCAAATCCATATAAGGTTTTCAAACTCTCCTAAATTCATGTGTGCTGAGATCCATGGGTTTGTATCAAGGTGTTTAAAAACACAGATTAGTGGCTTTCTTTTTACTCTGACCCTGTAAGGTTTTTTAGTAATTGGAGACATAAGCATACATCTGCAGACATAGACACCTGCCAGCATTATGTGAAAGAAGATGTTTATGTTGGCGGTTTGCAAAGTGCTGGCTCTCACCTTGGAAAGCTTGTTGCAGAGAAAGCTGATGAAGGATCTGACCTGTGACCTTCAACTCCTCACAGAACAACTTCCAGCAGCTCAGAAGCCTGTTACTTCAGATAAATACTCTGCAATTTGATGGCTTAATAACCTCTGTCTGGTGAGCCTTCAGCCTGAACCAGGCAACCCCTTGGGTTAAGGCCTTCTCATAGGTTTCAGCATTTTCCCATTCACACATCCAGTCCCAAAGAGAACCAAAAAGAGCCTGACACTATAAAGATTAGAAACACAGATAAAGTCAGTTCTGTTGCAGCTGGGAGCAGAGGCAGTGTTTTAATCCTTGTTCAAGCATAAGAATCTTGCAAATCCCTCTACAGTGTCCATGTTCCTATCTCTCCAAGGTATTGGTTTTTACAGTAATACCTGGGCAGCAACTACTTAGTTTTCAGCAGGGTAGCCAAAATCTGAACTTGGCTTTTGAGAGATTAAATTATTTACCTGATATTTTAACATCCTTTGTGAGGATGGCTGCCTATATGGAAACACTACTGCTTCCTTGCTTCAGCACCCAGTTAAAGTTACACTGCCAAATTGCTTATTTTCTTTCTGTTCCATAAGCAGATGCCCTACTAAGTAATTTTCTTTCACATTAAGTAGCCTGCTAATTTACATTAATTTTTGCACAAGTTTAAGTTACAATGGAAAAAAGATTAAATAATATTTGCTAAGACTGGAGCCAAAATAGATTCAGCTCTTGAGTTGCATGAGGCTCACTAGCATACCACAAGAGCAGCTGACAGCACCCTAATCTAGGAAAAGCTTGGAACAGAGCTAGACTCTGAATGACCCAGTCCAAGAAAACATGATGAGACATAAACATCAAGCCCTTCCCACTGCAGAAAAATCAGTTCAGTTTAACTTCTTCATTAGCCAGCTTTTACTACCAAATACAATATACAGATTAAATTAAGATCTTTAACAAGACGATTAAAAGATAGATTCAAAGGAAAAAGCAGACAGTGATGATTAATAGACATAAACACCCATGGAGGCAACAGAGGAAAAGTTTTTGTGATATAGCATAGTGAGTTTGGAAGGCAGAATGTTGTGACACAGGGAAAACAGAAATTCCCAAGCTAACTATTCCTTGACATTTGCAATCTTTTACACTTTACTAGCTTCCATTATTCTCTCAGTGCCAGCTCCCATCTCTTTCAGCAGTTTCACAAACAGGAGTTTCCCAGGTCTTAATATATTTAGGAAGGTTGTTCCAAATGGTGTATTCCAAAACTCAAAAAAATTTGCAAGAGATAGGCTTCTAGCATAGACTCTGAGTCTCTCCTTTGAGGAGTGTGTCTCTGCATTCACTAGAAGGGAGATTAAGCTTCTAGTCAACACAATTCCAGAGCCTGAAGCCAGATGATGCAAAGGCTCCCTGCTCCAGCCCAGCTCCTGTTCTCTTCGGTGCATCCTGCACGCAGCGCTCCACACGCCAACTTGGAAGGTCGCAAGGAAGACTCTCAGTTCACATCCAAAGACATGACTTGGAGCAATGCTGAGCACTTGCCAGCTTAAATCTCTGAGGGCAAGGCAGAGGGATTGTTGGAGATAATTCAAAGACAATTTTAACAGCAATACCGTGCTGCTGCAACTGCATCTTCCAAAACTGACTGAACAATATCCCCACTTCCACAGAGAGTCAAGCAGCAAGCAAGGCAGAAAACACAACTTCCATCAAAGCCAACTCCATCAGAGCAGAATTCAGAGAAAAAGTTGTCAGCCTTGGCTTTTAAATTTTATAATATACAGCTTGCCCTAGTTTATACATGCTGCAGCATTAGACAATTAGACATGCTGAAGTGTCATTATTCTCCTGACGTGCAACTGAACATGCTCTGTCTGTGCTCCCCTTCCCTCCCTGAGTGTGGACCCTCATCCTCATTTTTGCAACTCTGACAGAATAGCTGCCGCACAATGATAATTGCTTCACTGTTTGTTTAATAGCTCTATTTTCTAAATCAATAATGGCACTATTTCTCAACAATCTTATTTGCAAATTTTTGCCTAGCACATTTCTTTCAATCAGTCTTTTCTCCCTCTTTGTAGGGAAAGGGGAGAATCTTAACTTACTTGAAGTTATGATTGCCAAATTTAACCTCACAAGCTAAATGTACCGTAGAATTATGATGTTTCTTGAAAATTACTAACCTTTTGAAGAAAGTGTCAAAAAACAGAAGAAAAGTGGGCTGGATAAAAATCAACAGCTGCAAATACTTTATAAAGCAATCCTATTATAAGGTTTACAGCCTTTTCCCAAGGCATAGAAACAATGGTTCCCCTGTGACCTTGAATAAGATTAATATATCAGAAGGATCACAAACCACCAGATACTTGTAAAACATCTGACTCTTGATGAACTTCATCAGAAAGACTGGACTTGTAAAACTGCACAGTATCTAGCAAAACACTGAAAGGCAGCACATACAGAATACTTGAAAATGGACATTGGAAAATCTTTTTCTTTAAATTACTTTAAATTATATGCTACTTGAAGGCAACATGAGTGTCCCACAGTCATGCCAATGAATCAGGCCATGTGATCATGTTTTCCTATTTATTTACAGTATCGGATAATGTTGGAGAGACTTTTAAAATTGCTTTGCTGTGACTACTTTTTGTCTAAACCTGCACTGCATTAGTTACCATTAATACTGCTCTGTGGCACCAAATGGCAAGAAAAATGGCCACTTATTTTGAAAAATGCCTAAAAATGATGGTACTCTAACATCCATCATCTTGCTCCTTGAAGCCTTAAGGAGTTCTTAGCCTGCTTTGGGAGGCTTAGAAAAGCTATCACTAATAGCAGATATACCCTATTTTTAGATCTACCTGCTTGTGACATATAGCTTCCTAAAACTAGTTTCAGTTTATCCTTAATTTTTTTTCTGTTCCAACATCAGGCATTTATAGTAGAGGAGCAGGTAGGAGAAAGAAGAAATCACTCAGGCTACAGTTTCTCAGCTAGATATTTAGGTTCTTTTCCTTAAGATTTTACAGGTAAGTTTTGGAGACTTCATTAATGCAATTGAAAAGCAAAACAAATGAAAAGAAACCTAAGTGTAATTTACCACATGAAGTTTATTATGCCAAACACTGGAATCCATGGAGCATTAAAACAGAGAAATTACTTAGCCTGCAAATTTATTATCTTTTCCTATACATTAAGTAATGCTAACTGGCAACTAGTTAAGGAGCAACCCTTGTGCTAGGATGACCACAACCCTTGTACACCTTTTCTGACATAAGCTTCCATCACTTCTGGGGATCAGTATTCCTGAAACTGGACACACAGGTTTCCAAGGTGCCCAGACAGAAGGAGTGAAGAGGAGCTCAGCATATCCAGCCCAGACAACTTCAAGTTCTCCTCAGGGCCCTTGCAATTACTCCAGGACTGGATTGAAGTATGGATTTATCTGGAAGGTTCAGAGCTTTCCTGTCTCAAGGGAAACTAAATAGCTCATGCTCAGTGTACAGCTCAAGAAGCAGTATCTGCTCAGGCAAAAGCTGGTGAGCTTGCTGCAGCTGAGCTTAGCCTTTCAGAGCCTCCTTATTTCTTTATTCCATCCACCCAGACAAGGCACAGCAGTGCTTGGAGTTGAAATCTGCAGGGATTTCTTCTCCAGGTTGAAGAATTGTGTTGCTTTGAATATCCACTGTATTTTACTCATATTTCTCCAGTAGAATAATCACATTTGAGCAGAGATATGGTCACAAGGGACCTGTTTTTCTCAAAAAAACCCCATAAAATTTTCAGACCATGTGTTGAAATGGCCGACTTCAGAAAACTGCAGCAATTAGTTAAAAAACAGTTGGGTGCATCACCATTCCAATTACCCACAAAGCATCAGGAGTTACATGGCAATCTCTTGTGTCATTCCCACTTTCTGGAAGCTCAGCACAGTGCTGCCACTTGCAGATTCTGAAGGGTGGGGAGCCCAGCAGGCTGCCCTTGCATCTGTGCTCTTACCTCTCCTGTGTGGGCTTCCTGCAGCACAAGGGAACAGGATGTTCATCATTAGTCAGCCACCATCTGCAGCCAAAACATCAGATGGCAATGAAAAAGGATCTCCTCTTCCACCCCTATTTTTTCAACAACAAGATGGAGGCAATGTTCAAGGCATGAGATAAAAGAAAAGATGACCATGGCAGAATGAAAGTCCTATCCACATATTCAGGTGGCCAAATGTTGCTGAAGATCACAGATGGACAGACTCGGGGATTCTCTACATCCTATTCTTGGACACTCCTTGAAAGTTAAATATCAGAAAAGCTACATTTGACAGCAACAGAAGTCATTGTTTGAGGCAAAAATAAGACACAGCCCAGAATAAAAATTTGCAGACAAGAAAGGCATATTATGCAGGAGAGAAAAAGCCCACTAAACTGCAACACTGTTTGCAAGTCCCATATCCCTGAGGATCATGATTTTACAAAAATTAGCCTGCTCTGAGTCAACTAGTGCAGATTTTTTTTCCATAAGGGTCTCAGTTCATGAAACTGCCACAGAGGGTTAGTAAGATTTTAACTGAGAGACTGTTTTACAAGAAAAATTGGTTCAAATGACCAAGACAGAAGAAACTAGAGAACAGAAAATCTAATTTTGTATGTCACTCACAGCCTTTTTAGAGGATGCAATATGATGTGTGATTGCAATATGACTCAAAATCTCATGTGAAACATGCACCAGTATTGATAGAATTCTTCAGCCCCAAAATCAGCCTGCAGGCAGATAACCAATATTCAGCAGCTTCAGACCCAGTTCTTCCAACACTACACAAATGCTCAAGAAATTTAACATGATTTGTATGAGTACTTTTCCAATCTCCACCTGTTGGATGATAGACCAGCCTTTTTTCCAGGTTCACAGACCTCTGGAGGAGAGCAGCCTTGAAGGCCTGTTTACCTGACACCATAACCTACTTCACAGAAATGGACTGGCCCTAATTAGTAAAAGATGATAAAAAAATAATTGAAGAACTACATCAACTCCAGGTTTATACTGGACTGGGCCACAGAGAGAAGTGCACTAACAGAGACAAGAGATCTTTGAGTACCTAATTCATTCTTTTACACCCTTCCTATCTCTAAGTGTTATTTTTTGACCAATTTTCGGTCTCCAAGACTTTCTCCTGCATTTCTGCAATTTAATCCATCTTATTTAGAGCTAATCTCTAGCCTGTGTGTCCCACACACCAGCCTGGAGTCAGTGGGACTTCTCCATGTTCTTGGGCAGGTAAAAGCAGCTTCGGATGCTTTTAGGAATCCTTTTATGAAAGTCACCCCACAAACACAGAGCAAGAGATCAGGAAGCCAATGTAGTGCTCCCAGTTGTGCCATTTGGCTCATATCCCATTTTTTGCTCATATTCTTCAATTGATATTATAGGTTTATCAAGCATTAAAGGAATAGTTATTAGACTTCCAGTATATTAGAATTCCATGTATATGCAAAAGTACATATTAATGAAACAGAAAAATCAACACTTAGCAGAGACTATACATAGCATCTATAAATATATCACTTCTGAATTGCAATGGAGATGGATAAAGATAGAGCTTTATACAGCATTTAGTCATGGATAAATAATGCAATTAATCATGTGCATGCAAATTTGCAGAAGAGAGAAAGAATATTATCCCTTCGTGTTCCGTAACACTGGCAGCCTTAGGTTAAATATAATTTCAAAGTGTTTCCTAGCTGAATCTAGAATTCCACTCTTTTGGGGAAAGTGGTTGGGTCCCACTTAAAAGACCAATAATCCTGCAAAGAAGAAGACCACACTGCCACAAGCAACTAAGAAACACTCCAACAATCAATTGTTAGAAAACCTTTACCAACAGACCTGGCATGCTCTAAAATAATTTAGCATTATTTTATAGCAGTTGCAGGATATGTTGCTGTTTAAAACACACATTAAGCATGAGAGAACAGCTCCCAGAAAGAAAAGTCTCCTGAGAGAAGCTCCAAAGCCCTCACCACAATAAGACATTTCAGAAGATGTCCCTTACACCTGGCATTACCCTGGCACCCACCTTACAGGAATAGCTGATTTTTTGGGTTGGCAACAAAACAGGGGGGCAGGGGAGGGTCTTGACTGCAACCCCTCTGAAACTTGCATTTTTCTTACAACAGTGA
The DNA here is from genome assembly GCF_028769735.1 of Zonotrichia leucophrys gambelii. Taxonomy (NCBI): domain Eukaryota; kingdom Metazoa; phylum Chordata; class Aves; order Passeriformes; family Passerellidae; genus Zonotrichia; species Zonotrichia leucophrys. The sequence goes on along the minus strand of NC_088173.1, from coordinate 28,178,659 downwards.
AAGCAAACCATTGGGCACAAAATGTTCTCAGTTTCGTTTGCAGGAGCTTGGAGGAGAATCAAGTGAAGAAAAGGGCCAGATGCACAGAGCTGCAGAAGGCATTCCCACTGCATGTCCTGCTTCCTCAAAAGTGGATAGAGCACTCAGCCTGTCCCAGACCTTCTCTGTCTGAGAATGAATGAATGGATGGATAAACACTCATCATGTACACAGCACTAGGATGGCTTGGAAGCCCTTGGTGCCACCCTGGCACTCCAGGAGATGGACACCCAGGAAGGTGCTGCTGGAGGGAACTCACTCTCCAATACAGGAACAACTCCATAGAAGCAGAGAACAGCTCTGCCTCAGCAGTCTCACAGTGGTGGGAGTGGCTGCCTCTGAAATTCTTAGCTTGCAGCCTTTCCCAAATTACAAGTTCCACATATAAAATACTTAGAGAGCAGAAGTAATCAGTGGAATCTGATATTTTCCCTCAGTTCACCCAGAGATAGAAACTCTCAATTCTAGCCATCACTACATTCTATTAGCATCAGGAAGGAGGACTGAGGAGTGCCCTTGCTTATCTTCTTGACTCCTCCTGCCCACATCTAGCAGGGCAGGAGCTGTAGAATGAAATTCCTATCTGCACCATCTCCTACACCAAACAAGATGAACAAAATCAACCCTTTGAGAGCAGCCCTCCTCTTTGCACTTACCCCCACTGCCACCCCAACCACCACTTCCTCCTGCCATACAAGTTGTCTACTCAAAAAGTCCATTATAAGCTGGATAAAAAACTTAGGATATCAAAAACTCTTAACCTGGGAAAAATACGTTTCCCTCTACATTTCCTCCAGCCTGCTTTTGGTGCTCCCTTCTCTGAAGGGGCAGCTAATTTGGAGGCAAAATGAGGGCAGGGAGCCTGCAGGCTTGCCCTGAAGAAGGTGATGCCCACACTTTAACAAGTGAGCTGGCTGGGGACTCTCCTGCTTGTGTGGTCATCCCAGCCTCCTGAGGCCCCCTGCTTTTCTTCTCATGGGAGAGGAGAGCGATCAGACTCCCCTTTCTACACTTGGGGGATCAAACCTTAAGGGCAGACTATTGTGCTGTATTATTGAATCAAACAGATTCAATAATGACTCAATAATCTTGACAGATCAAACCTGAAAGGACCTAAAGGACAGACTCTTGTGCTGTGTTATTGAAAATATCAGCCTTCCAACTCTACCACTGACAACAGTGACTTGTTCCTGCTTTGGCATTCCAGAAAGGCTTCTGTGACCCTCCCTCAGCACGTTCTGCACCCCATACTCTGTCCCCTAATGAGAACAAGCCCTTCCTTTTCCTGGCTCTGGGGCAGGCACTGTGACTCAGCACAAGCTCCTGTGTCAATAAACACGCTGGGCCAGGTCCACCTTGACACAGACAACCCTCTGGCACCCTTCTGGTGATGCCAGAGAGAACTGATGGGACCTCAAGGGCTCCTTATGCCTGATTAATGGTATTTCTGTGGTGCCAGGCACACGTAAAGTAGCCTCAGAATAAACGAAACCAGGCTGAGCAAGGACAGAAATGCTACCATGGTATTTCTGTGGGAACTTTCCCAAAAGCCATCTCCCACTGAAATCCACTCTGGGCTGATGCTGGTTCTGCTTGTCACATGTGGCTCCCAGATCTTTTCAGCTCATCAGCCTCTGAACATATGCGATGGCGTCTCTGTGTGGTGGAAAAAAAAAAAAATAAAGGAAAAAAGAAAAAAAGGTGACTCCACTTCCAACTCCACAAAGGATATGAGCAAGCTGTGTATGCTTCTGCAGCCCATGTCAGTCAGGAAAATTAGATCCTTACATCCCTCTCCCTCAAAGACAAGTAACTATGTACACAGCAGACTGTACAGGTCTCTGTGAGAGGCACAGTGAGTGAGGCAGGGAAGAAGAATGCTGGCTTGGTTCTGCCCTTGCCAAGGTCTTTCCAACAGCTGGTCATCTTGGACAGCAGCAGTGAACAGCCTGCAAGGGCTCTTTGGAGATATAATGGACACTTCTCAAATTATTATGGTATAAATACATATATATAGAGAGAGAGAAAGTGCTTGCTTATAATTATGAATCTAATGAGCTTTTTTCCCAGTAAACTATAGGAATAAAATACCTGCACATTTGTGATTGTTTTAAATTATAGATTTATTTTTGTTTGATTTTATTTGTTTCAAGATGAAAGCAAACAGCCCAAGGTTATCCTGAAGAGGATCTAGGCGTGTGAAGCTTTTGTTAATTCCACCTACAGGGAAAAGGTAAACTTCAAACTTTTTAAATGATGTTTCATATCATAAAAAAATGCAACAGAGCCAACTGATTGATTCCTTGAGAAGGTCAGATGGGCTAATTTTCCATAGATATTGCCAGTACTGTCTCTGGTGTCTATGCTAAAGATTATATTCACAAGCCTTTTACAGAACTGCTACCATTCTCTTGCAAATTCTTATGCAAACTGTGTTAGAAATATTTACTGTGTTCTTTTTACCCTGTCCCTGTGTTCCCAGTAAGAGGGAAGTCAAGAGAGACCAATGAGCACTTCTATGGAATATAATCTGAGTATGCCTCAAAGACTGTGTCAGTCTGTACATTTGCTGACCTTTTTTCCCCTTTAAATTAAGTCAAGAACATTCAAGAAAAAACACAGTAAAAAGCCTCCTGAAAGGGTTAATTTTTTCCCTAACAGCTTCTCTAAGCGGAACTTATATTCTTAGTCTGACTTAAGGATATGGAATAGAAAGGCTGCCAACATCTGTTGTGGTCAGAGACAGATAAAAGAGACTAATTCAGAGCTGGAAGAACCCATGTACAGCACTCTGTGCTGCATTACCCTCTCCATAAAAGCACACGGAACAGCATTCCATAGAATGGGAGATTGGTGCCCACCTGAACTCCCTCCCTGCAGAGACCCAGGAGCTCCAGGAGTTTGTGGGCACCCCCATCATCTCACAGAGAGCACAACATGAAACCTTTAGCTTCTAACTGGGGAGCACCAGGCTGAGAACACTTCAGAAATGCTGAGTACATAACCACACTGGTTACAATGGGGGTGAATGAAAGCAAGGAGAGAGACAGGTGATTGATGAGCCTGCCAAGCACAGGAAAAGTTAGCATAAAACAGATTAATGTGCTAAGTAACTTTGGGTGGGGATTAGCCAATCTTTGTTAAGGTGGCCTGATAAAAAGTATCCACATAGAGACATGAAGAAAAGCTAGCGCAGTTTCATTCACACTCTAACTCAGTTATTAAACACACTTCATGTAGGCAAGCCTACAACTTACTGAGACCAGCAAAGAAGCCAGAAGAACTTCTCACAAAGAAGCCAGCTGTATTATGACAACATATGATGGCACACAGTCAAAGCCAGCTCAAAATCTACAGAGCGCACAACTCCTGTGTCAGTCTTTACTTATTGCAACATTTACTTTTGCCAGAACTGATTTTACTATAGTAAGGGAACATCAGTATCTGAAGTGGAGTTCAAACAACAGCTATTTTACAAAAGGAAAGGGAATTACAGGCCAATAACCTGATTACATTACAAGTGAGACTGAAGCCCACTGTTTAGTACCTAAATGTTGTTTTGGTGCATGCTCTGCTTTCTTTATTCCAAGGAAGCAGCCAGTAAGGCCAGTAGAAGCTCTGCCCAAGGAAGGGCAGCCAGCTTGCCTCTAGTATCATAAAACAAGATCTGTACCTCACCTTTTGTTTGCATCAGTAAGGAAGATTCAGGCATAGAACTGAAATTCCCTGGGGCAAAGGCATGCAACCAGTCAAAACCTCAGCAGTCGAGATAAAGTCTCTTCTAGATACCACCAGCCATTTTAAATCTCTGCCCTTCTTGATCTTAACAGCCTGCAGAACTTCACTGAACATTTATCCTTTGATACAGAAAACTCAGCTGGAATGGATGAACCATGATCCTCCAGCCCAACTGCCTGACCAAAAGTTAACACACATTGAGAGCATTGTGCAAACACCCCTTATCACTGACAGGCTTGGGACACAAATCACCTCTCTGGAAAGCCTTGGGACAGAAAACACCTCTCTGGAAAGCTGATTATAGTGTCTGGCCACCCTCTGAGCTTCCTAATGTTAAGCCTGAAGCCTCCCAACACAGCTTTATCAGATTGTAAAGCACTGTTTGCACCCAGCACTGGATCAATAATTAGGAATTCTTAATAAACACCAGTTTCTTCCCATTTACTGTTAATTGTGCATGCCTTTCACTAAACAGGTGTCAATTTAAAGGCTGGCTTTTCTACCTCATCTACCACATTGTCAAACTTTTTATTGAACCTAATTTTTCTTCCATTCAGCAGCACAATTATGTATTAAATACAAAGAATTGTTAAATCATATTTATTGAGGTTTTACCACTGTTAGAGACACATATTTTGCAACATTAAAAGCCTCAAAATATGTTTTAAATTATTGATAAGTATTTGTTTTGTCATATTGTTTGGGTTTGCCTTTTTTTTTTGCAAGTATAAATATGTTTTGAATAACTGATCTTTACTTTAGATGCATGGAAATCAATTATTTAAAACATATTTTGAGGTTTAAACAACTATACCATATCTACCTCTTCCATAATCTCGGCCTGCATATATTAAGATAAGATGAATCTGGCACTTAAACACAACTTGCTACAGCTAAATGAAGTATCTGATCAGCTCTTAGATCCCACTGCCTGCATCCCAGTTAAGTGATAAGCCCAGGAGGCTGAGAGCAGCCTTTGTGCAAAATGTGATCCAGGAGGATTTGGCCATCCCAAACCTGCCAGACTCAGGATCTGTATTTCAGGACAGCCATGGCAGCGCCCTGCAAAAAGGCAGGCTCTGAGCAAGAAACAGGAGACCTTAGCACACCACACGAGCTCCTCACGTCCCAGAGTCCAAGCCAGATTTGTCTGGAGGCAATTTACCACATGTAATTTAGAGCAGACCCTCACTGGAATGATTTGCACCCTTGCAGTGCTTCAGATGTGCATCCAATAGAGAGCTGCCACTCCATGGGGGTGTCAGTGCACAGCTCCAGGCACAAAATCCAGCACCCAGAGACACCATGGGGCTCCTCAGACCTCCTCCAGAGGAGCTGAGCCACCAGCTCACGCACCCATGGATGTGCCAGGATGTATCTCCTCTACTCCTGACAGGTATAATACAGGCTATTTTCCTCTTTTTAAGATTTGACAGTGTTCTTCAATAAATAATGAGGTCAAATAGTAATAACGAGGTTTTTAGCCTAAGAAATTTGGAGTTTTAACTTTTAACCTGGTCCTTAGAGATGCTGAGCACTGGATCCACGTAATGGAAGAAATGCATGAGGAATATGCCACTTAGGAATCTGTGAGACACCAGTGGCCTTTCACAGAGTTTATGAGCATGGAATTCAGAAGGCACCACCTAATAATCACACACCTTGGAAATCACACACTGAAGGCATTGCCCAGTGCACCCTGCACTGCAGGGCAGACACCCAGCCTTCAGCAAATCACCTCCCAGGGAAGCAGCCCAGACTAGGCAGCATCAAGCTCAGCAGATGACCTCTCTTATCCACACTGGAAGAGACCCAAAATAAGCAGAACTTAGATAATTTTATTCAAATTACAACATCAGAAGTCCTTAACTAAAAGCCAAACAACCTAAAGTAACATTCTTGTTACTTTTTCTCCAGAATGGTAACAGCAGCTTCTGTTCAACCCAGTGCCAAGCTTTCTATATATTAATTTATACAAGGTAGATTATATTCCTCTGCAAGTAGATGTGAGACTTGTAACACCACTGTACTATCAAAAAGCAACCTTTAGCTATCCGACACCACCCCTGTATCCTCACTATTTTCAACAGGTAAGCAAAGCCTAGCACTGCATAGGCAGGGAGCAGAGTGGTGAACATAAAGCTGCCATGCCCCAGATCACCACCCTGAAGTCTAGAACATCATTTTGGCTTGATCCAGACGGAAGGAGCTCCCTCACACTGCATGGACAATTGCTCCTGAGCTGCCAAGAAAGGCACCACACTTGCAGGACACCACAAGCCTCACCAAAACTGAAACAAGTAGATATTCATTAGCCAAATATGCAAATGCATTATGCCAACAACACATCACATTCTTAGTTATTCATTTTAATGTGCCCACTCCCCTCTGGGAAAGGGCTAGAGACCTTGCCTGGATATTTTTTGCTGAAGTAGCAGAAATTGTTACAGCATCAAGTATAGCATCAGTATTTAATGGTCTCAGATTGCAAGCCGTCTGCCACACACAGCAGTCTCACCAGCTTTGATATTTATCAGTGATAAGAAAGTTCTTTTAAATCCTCACAGCAGTCAAAACACCCTGCCAGAGAAAGCCTGGAGAATACCAAGGAGAAAGGACAAGGCTGGATTCATTATTACTTTAACATCAGCCCACTCTTTCAAACCAGTTGATACTTCTGAAGGCTGTTTGAGTGGTGGAACTGTTCCTAGGCTATTAATTTGGTGTAAGTATTTACTCTGAATAATATTTTTGTGATTCAGCTGCCAGATCTCTTTTATCTGTAGCAATTTCCAGTTAGTAGGTGTCATTTGCACATTGCTTTACATATATTTAAGGTTTTATGGATTAGCCGTGTGTTTCCCAGCTTTGTAACAGATTTCCAGGCTTGTTCTGCAAGAGCTGATTCAGCAATAGGACATCACAGGCTACAATACCATCAAACATATCTTGGACAACAGATACATATTTTGACTTTATCCCTCACACTGCATCAGAGGTATAAAGTATTAGGAATACCAGCTTTAGGAAAACAGCAGATGTTTTTGCTCCCACAAGACCACATATTAAAATATGAGTTAGTAATGGAGAACATGCCTACAGCTTTCCATGGACTGTCACCATTTTAAGTAGCTAAAATAAAGGAATGACTTTTCACTCTTTAGCCCATGCATCCATGGATTTTATGGCACTTTTTACAGTCTGCCTTTAACACCATCTCTGCTTGGCACCAAGCAGTCACACAAGACAAGAACCAAGCCTCAGAAGGTTCACAGTTAAAAACAGAAGAAAAAAATATCTCAGGGAAAAAAAACCCTTGTAGTATCAATAAATATTATTCTCCCATTTCATAGATGGCTAGAGAGACCTCTCTGTGCTATATTTAATATACACAGCCTGCAAAGTAATACAACACAGGCTTCATCCAGGCTGGGGATCAACACAATTAAAAAAACACAGAACTGACTCAGTTCCTCAAGCAAGCATTTTTTAAAAGGCCCAAACTTCCAGTTATGAAAGACTTATGCCAGTTTAGATATCGCTTACCCTCTCCTCCTTTTTCAAAGGCTCAGCTTTCTCCCTTGTGCGTTGAGGAGGGCAGCATCACCCACAGCACAGCAGGAAAGAAGGGAACCCACTCCCCCAGCCCCTCAGCCCTTTATGGTTTGTTTTGCCACCTGGTGTGAGACCCAGCTGGGATGAATCCTCCAGAACTGCTCCACCCAGAACACCAGGCTGTGGAATTCATGCAGCCTCATGGCTGTCGGAGCAGAAAAGGAGCCAATCCATCTCCCACTGCAGCAGCAATTCTGTCTGCTAACCAGAGCAGCAACTTCTGCAGCAACTTCTGCAGCAGGCCCAGAAGAAAAGTGTTGTGAGCTCCTTGCAAAGTTCCTGCAGAAATCTTTCCAACATTCTTCAGTTAAAAAGAAAAAAAGCTACTCCCTCTCCTCCATCAATAACACCTTCCCAAAGAAGTCCTGCTTGCAGTCAAAAGGGCCCTGGCACTTTGTTGGCACAGACCTTTCACAAAGACCACAAAAAGAGTTGAAAGTTGTCAAATTATAGGGAAGCACCATCATTTCCCCATGGAAAAGAAAAGGCTATCAGCAGCAGCCTAAAAACAAAAGCGTTGGCTTTTGTTTATGATACTCGACTGTGAGAGCAAACTGGGCCACCCATTTAGAGCTGGATCCTGCTCCCTGACTGTGCAGCTATTTTAAACTTCTGTCTTTTTATAACAAGTCTGGCTAAGAACATTGCTACAGCTCCTCACACAAAGAGAATGCATAGACTTTCAGCAAGATTGCCATGTTTTAGATTAGATGGCAATTTCAGCTGAAAAAATGACAAGGAAAAAAGTGGCCTCTCTTACTCAGCAGATCTGTGCCTGTGTGTGTTAAGTTATAACGTTTTCATGCTGGTGACAAGACACAGTGCCCTTGTTCTCAGTCATTCAGCCTGCAGAGCTCAGAGGGAGACCATCCATATCCAATGGCTTTCCAGAGCACATCTGTACGAAACTTGAAGGGTTTGTTGTCTGGTTTGGGTTTTTTTTCCTAGGGGAGTTGTTTTTGGGGAGTGGGGAGGGGATGTTTGGGAGGGGTGGTGGTGTTGCTTTGTTTGTTTGGGTTATTTTTTTTTTTATATTTCTGTATATAACAAGCATGGGTGGATCTGCCCTACAGCTACCCAACTGCACTCTGTGTGTCCAGAATCTTGTCCCAGCCAGGACTCTGAAGATCTGTTCACCTACCAGTAGGCAAAAAATCATGGGACTCACATTTAAGTTAAATTTATGACATTCTCACATAAATCCTCTGCCTCCAACAGCTAGGGCTTTGAACAAAATTTGTGAGATTAATGATAAAAATCACCAGGCATACAAAAACGCCACTGAGGTTAAGCAAAGGCTTCTCAAGAGGCAGGTCTGCAAGGCAAGGGCGTCTTTTGGCCCCAGCACAGCCTCTGTCCTCTGGGCCTGCTCCACAAGAGCCAGCTTTGCCTGCTGCTGGCAGGGAGGCCCAGGGCAAGCAAAGCTGTCCCAAAAGCCATGCCTTTGGCTGCCACGTGTATTGCACAGCGCACTGCCTCAAAGAAAACCTGTAAGAGGGGGTGCAATGCCCAGGTCCCTGCAGAAAAAGCAGGAGAGGGCAGAGGAGGAGCAGCCCTCCCTGCCCAGGCATATGTGGTCTGGAAGACAAGCAGCGCTCCTACAGTCTTTGTTCCATGTGGAATTCCTCAAAGCTGGCCACAACACGGATGACATAGTGCAGCTGAAAACTCTGCTCCTTCCCAGTGGCTCCCTCCAGAGTCTAGCTTTCAGCTCCCTGAACTTCAGGAGAAAGCTTTATTTGGGGGATGGCAAAGGTGTTGATGGCTTGGGTTTTTTTAAATATCTACGTGATTTCATTAGATTCCCTAAGATAGAAAACTTTAGAAATAAAGCAGCCAAATACATAAATAAAAGTAGAGGAAAAAAAGAAAAAAAATGATGTCACCCTCAAGCAGTTCCATCAAGGATGACATTTTAAATCACATCATGTCTCACACCCATTTCTTAGTGCAAAATAAATCACTTGAACAGAGTGCAAGCCAATTTTTACTTTAAAAAATGTTGTGTCCTAAGGCTCTCTTCTTGAACTTCAAAAGCATACTTCATAATTACTCTACCTATCAAAGGAAACTCAATATTTCACCTCCAACCTCGCTCAGCTTGTGTTATAATTTTTAATTGTTAATAAATTATATTAATTTTAAACTGGTTATTCTCTCTTGAAATTACATCTTTCAAATGGGTATGCAAACTTATTTTAAATTAACATATTTACCTTAAAATTATATATCAGTAATTTGTTTATGACTTTTCTTGCCTCTTAATTCTTATATTAGGGTTTCAGTCTTTGGTTACCTCATTTAATTTTATTTGAAAACTGTTGTCTCAATTTAAGAGCCCAAACCTATTTCATAGAGCTTGACATCTCTTGCAAGAATGTCTTGCACCTCTTGCAAAAACTTTTATTTACCTGGCATATTTACATAGTTTTGTTTGGACTCATGGTTATGCTCTGCAAGGTCTTTTGTCACAGCTGCAAAATGTGGAGCAATCTAAATGTTAGCAATCTAAAATCTGCTCTTACAGGTGCACGCATTCACTCTTAAAGAATACAATGCATTGGTGTTTTTAGAGGGGCTACATTGTTTTATTTAGGTCACAGGTGTTTTACTTAATGCACAGTCCTTGCAAATACATTCAAGAAAGTCAGGCATGGCAGGTAGGGTGTATTCTGTGGAGGAGAAGGTGCCTCTGGACAGGGAAGCAAGGTTCAGTGCATATTCAAGTGGGATAATGAAGGCATCACTCTTCACAGATTCCCACAGTCAGCATTTAAGAGCCCTCGCTCATTTATCAAGGCTGGTCACAGGCTTAAATGGATGAATAACAGTTGCAAAATGGTAGAAAAATTTCAGCACGTTGCTGCCAAAATGACATAAATCAACACTCCTAAAAACTCCAGCATGCAGAAAATACCTTCATGGCAGGACCAACCAAAATAGCCTGCAGAGTCTTGTGCCTGAGGAACCTGTGCAGGGAAACAGGCAGGGAAGTTCACACCCAAGCAGTGCTCAGCTGGATTCTGAGGCTCTCATCGTGGACCAAGCATCCTGGAGCACACTGCAAAGGGAAAAACACATCCAGTTGGTGAACTCGACTACGTGGCTGAACAAAACACTTCCCCATGGAAAGAAAAATCTTCCCAGAGATGCCTTTGGGATTTCTGGGCAGAGCACAAGAAAGAAAAGCAAAGCAGAGATTGTCTCTTATTGGAGAATAAGTTGTCATTATTATGTAAAGATCAGTGCCTACAGGACATTATTCAGTGCCAGGTGGGTACTCTTTAGTCTGCAGTGTGATTTTTTTAATCAAAAAGATAAGATGAGGACTGTCTCACCATTCCAGTAAATTATATATCTATATTCAATTTTTTTCCCAAGTATCAGTAGACAACTGCTTTTCTCTTTCTTTGCCAATTCTAGATGAACTCTGGCTACCAAATCTATGAGACAAATAGCCTGTATCTCAGACTGCTACTCCCCAAACATGACACATTTTATCATCTTGCCCTCATTATTCTTTATGCACAACAGTCTTCCTCTAGGAAAGAAACCTGGTCTTGCTCTTCCTTCAGCCAAGCTCTCTGCTCACAATGAAACCCAGAGTCAATCACCTTTTCTGAGTTCTGGTGAGACCCATCACAGGAAGATGGACTAAATCACAGGGAGATGGAAGAAGTACAAGCACACCAACGAAGAACAGCTTCAAACCAGATTCATGGTCTTGAATAAATCTCAAGGCAGGCTCCCAAATCCCAGCTCATGAAGATGAAAATGTAGCTCCTAATTCTCCCCATGTGTTTCAAACAAAATTTTATGAATGAAAGATGGATCTTCTTCCCAGTTGCTCCCTTCTAGCGCAACCCACCCAATTCCAGATTAACCCACCTCCTTCTAGCTCCATCTCCTCTGTGTGGTCGAAAATAGAGCAGGGAGCTGCACCAACGGAGACACTGGATTTCTCCCTGCCAAAGGAGCAGGCACATGAGGTAGGAGGCAACATTTGCTGGAAGCCCAGATGTTGAAACACGTGTTTTTCTCCAGAAAAATGAAAGAGGAAAGACTCATGTGGAATGAGGCAGTGCAGTTCCTCTCTTTTATGTTGCGAGGACTTCCAAAAGGGAAGTTTCTTTCAAACAAAAGTGAGGCATGGGTAGTTTTCCAAATGTTCTAGTTTATTTATGATAGTTGTCTTCATTTAATGAGCAACGTGTCTTCTCTCAAGTCTGGCATAGCCACTGGCTGAAGCAACAGATGTGCCACACTGATGATCCTGAAGAACAAAAACACATCTGTCTGCAGTAGTTCCTTTGGACTCTGAGGACCAAGTGTACAAGCCTGTGGGAACTTCACAGAGACTTGAAGTCCTAATTTATTCATTGTTGATTTATTTACATACATTTACATGCAAGAGCTTTAGTGCCACACAATAATGTATATAGAAAATTTTAGGATACAAATTATATTTTTTCCATATTTTAATATATGAAGCAAAAAAAAATAATAGAAGAAGCTTTAGTCATCTATGAAATGGCATGTTGTTAGATCTTTGTGTATTGAGGAGGCATTGGACATTTTATAATGTACACAATTGGCACACCTGGGAAAAAATACACTCACTGCTAGCTGAAATGCCTAATCTCTTCTTTAGCACATTTACGGTTTAATTACAAAACCTACTGAACAATTAAAATTCAGGTCAGCACACTGCAGCAAGATCAGGCTTTGATGTGGGGTCAGTATTGGTCACAGTCCTGTACTCATTACATAGGTTAATCAATTTGGTGGAGAAAATATGACAGGACTGGCCAAAAATCAATGTAATTACCATTGCTCTGAGAGCACAGGCAAGCACGGCTGGTTTATGTGTTTGTAAGTGGTGCTTTTGTCTAACAAGCAGAGACCCAGAGCTGTTGGTGTAAAGCAGATTTGTTTCTTCTGTGAGCAGAAGAAACTGCACATGTGACACGCAGCAGGGTGTGCAGCCCCATGCCAGCACCCTCACACACACACACACACACACACACACACACAGAGTTAAATTGTACAAATGGACTGGTACAGCTGGAATGGACTGGGAATGTGTGTTTATGACTGCTCCAGTGTCACTGTCATTTTCTGAAAAACCCCCTTTCCCAGGATTCTTCTCCTGGGACGCTGAGAAGCCTCAGAGAAAAAGGAAAACAATATTATGTCATTTGCTTCTCCTATGTTCTGCCCCTTCGGAATGTGGTTGGAGATGATTTATCCAACATGTGAATTTTTTTGACTTAATGGCCAATCACCATCCAGCTGTGTTGGACTCTGGAGAGAGTCATGATGTAGTATTCTTTAATATCATATCATATCATATCATATCATATCATATCATATCATATCATATCATATCTCATATCATATCATCATATCATATATCATTTCATATCATATCATAAAATAAAATAATAAATTAGCCTGCTGAGAACATGGAGTCAGATTCATCATTTCCTTCCTGCCACAGGGGACCCCAAAAGTACCACACCCCCAGCCCAGCTCATGAGACCTCCTGGTTTTGGACACTTTCAAACAGTAACTACTTAACAGAAATGAGTCCCTACATCCAGATCAAGGATTACTTTCTCTTGCCCAGGCATGGACTCTTCTCAGTGCCCAAATAACAAAAACCCATCACAACCTGATCCCCATCAGGCTCAATAATCAGCTCATTGATTGTCCAGCATGAGGGATGTAAAAGGCAAAAGTGTCAAATCCCTCTGAACTGGAGAAGAGAGATTGCTGCTGGTTTTGGGTGGGATGCACAGAGTTTGCTTCCTGCCCTGAAAGCCAGGAGCTATCGGGTTGTTCAGCCTGGGATTTTTGCAATAGTCACTGAATTTCCTCTGAAAAGAGAGTGACAGTGAGGAGGTTTGAGCTGGGATTTTTGCAACACTCACCAACCTCCCAGGGAAATGCAGTGAGAGTTGAAGAGTTTTGATCCCTCGCATGGAAGTTGATAGCAAATTAATATGCATTTCCATGGGGGCAGAAGTGGGTCTGGTGCCACAATCCCATAAGCTCTTTTGAAAATCACAGCCTTAAATGGTAATATTCTGATATTCCAAATATGTGGGGTTAGGTAATTTTTTTCTAATTCTTAAAAATATATTAGTCATAATTTTCTTCTGCCTTTCAGTTCCTATGAGATAAAAGGAGCCTGGCTTTACAAGCAGCAAGATTTACCAAAGTAGTTCCAGAGAAGTTTTAAACCATTTTCTACAGCATTTCTGATTTTTTTCCCCAGTTTTTCTTCCTGTAAAATGTGTGCCCTGCAGGATGCAGGACGGGGGGCACTGTCCCGGCTGAGCACTTGCAGTGGCTGTCACCCAATCCCTGCTGCTCACCCTGGTGGCACCGTCCCCAGGAGCCCCAAGGGACAAGTGACCGAGGGAGGGCTGCAGGGAGGGCACAGACAGACAGACAGACAGCGCCTGACACCAGGGCACTGCACTGCTGGGCTTTCTCCAGGGTGTGTCACAATATTAACACAGGGCGGTAAAGAAGAAAATGCTTTTTTAATAAACCATGGGTCGTCCCTTTGTAGACCAGAAGTTTAACTGCTGTAGAGACAAGGTCTGTGTCTCCTTGTGCTTCTTCACTGGTGCCTGCTCCAACAGCCCCTTTCTGGACTATGGGAATAACAACAACAGGAGCCTTTAAGTGCTCCTTACTACAGTGCTAGTGCTTGGTACGAGGAGAAGGTGTTGCTGAACAGATCTTTGCTGCTCATTTTGTGTGTGAGTCCTGCTCCCTACAACACTCTGCTCTCTCATGCTCCCCACCCACTGCATTTAAACGAACAAACCACGTTTTCTTCATGTCATCTCCAGCCATCCCAAGAGCTTTGATCACCAAAGGAAACATGTCAGAGCTGGCACTGTTCTCATTCTGGGGAAAATGTTGATATTTTGGACTTATTTTTCTTGTGCATCAGAATGACAGCAAGTATTTTCAACTGGTTTAGTTTTCCAAGGAAGAAAAGCACTCTGGTCAGGATAGCTTATTTCACTTAGCTTTAACGTTTCATTTGTAGGCTGACTTTATTTATTTATTTAAAACTATTTTGTAACTGCCTCCTAAAAAAAAATCCAAACAACAACAACAAAACAACCAAACAAAAAAAAAACAACCAAAAAACACAAAAAAACCCCACCCAAAAAACCTTAAAGGAAGAAATTGCTTGGAAAAAAGCCACTGAAATCAAAAAGGACATATTAATGTCTTGCTTTTATATTTAAAAAAAAAAATTCACTAACATGACCACAAAGCCACTATACATTATTCTTTAAAGGGAAAAAAAAAAGGCATTTTGTGTGGAAAAGCATTCTGAGCTATTTTTCATGGAGAAACTGAAGCTACCAGGGACAATGTCTGTTTGCTCTCTGTCACCTACTATTACCAAGTTTTACTCCCAGCTGTTCTGTGGACTCCCAGCTGCCTGGGTCACTGCAGGCACATGGGAGCAGACAGTGTGTTACCCCCAAACTGAGTTAGTGGAGTACCAACACCTCACTAGGGACTATAGAGACATGAATCTGTAGCAGATTGGGAAGTGTCGGCCTCTGGAGCCTTCCCTCTCACCCTTCACAGCAGCAGAACTGGCCCCACCATGACCTGGCCGCTCTCCTCTATCTCCAGAACCCTCCCGTGGCTCCCTTTCTTATTCCCAAGTCTGGGAAACACGGGCAGTGCAAGGGCAGCGCAGTGCAGAGCCAGCAGGAGGTGCTCCTATAGCAAGGAAATCTGTCCAACACTATAAATCCGCATCTGTGGCACCAAATTTCCCTTCTACAGTAATACAAAACACGTTTGGTGTACTCCAAAAAGAGCTTTTGGCATAGCAGGGGAGCCAGTGTGGGCTCTCCTACTGCAGAAATCTAGATGGATGCAATATTTCTCTTGTTTTTCAGTTACTGTAATCAAGCATATTGCAAAGGAGAAAAAAATAAATTAAAATATGTTGTTAGGCTCTAGTAGACTTGCAATTTCTGAATTTCTTTTACAAATGCCCATAGAGTATTCCGTCTTTATCCTCCCAAGTCACTGAGAATAACACATCAAAGAGCATGTTTGCATTTCTATAATAGATAACAGCATTGACATAAGCTTCAGGGTTCATACAAACTATAAACTGAATTACCAATCGCCTGTCTCACATATTTATAAACTGTAAGTCGAGCCTGGAGAAAAAAAAAATCCAACTACAGGTGAAATAATTATTCCAAAGCTTTTAAAGAGTCACTTCTGAGGTGCAATCTGAATTCCAGGGGATGTGAATTATCAGTTTGGTTTGTGCTAGCCGCTGCTTGCATAGCAGGAGTCAAATGGTAACCTGGGCTCTGCTGATCACTGCCATGGCAAGGTTGACATCACTATTTGAACAAGAGGTTCTGTAAATGTGCAGGTCTCTGTCTCCCCTGGCTGAGGAAGGAAGGGATTTCCTCCTGCCACGCTATTGCATTGCCTCCAAAGCTCAGGAGAGCTGGTGCTCCTGCAATCCTCCGGGACACCAGAGCCTGACCAGAGCAAGCCCTGATGGCCTAGAGCTTCTGCTTACAAACCTAGAACTACTACAGACTAGGACACTTCTCCTCATGCCTTAAGGTGGCAGAAGACAATTCCCCTTATTTCTGTAAAGCTCACACAGGGAGTGCCCATTCTGGGAGGAACCCTGGTTCTCAGGTGAGGATGTGTGTCAGTGGCACACAGTGCCTGCAGACAGCTCAAGTCATTCATGCAGCAGCTCTCTGTACACCCACATCGAGGGGTTTGTGCTGACTGTCAGAAAGGAAGACAAAGTGAAGAGGAAAACATTGCTGAAAAGGGTTCTAGTGCTGGCTCATGCAAATGTGTTGGAAGAGAAATTGAAACCCACAGGTGAATGCCCCTTTTGGAACTCCAATACTGGTCTGAGCTATCAGCTCCTCACCAGAGCTACCAAAGGCAAATCTTCTGCTGCAGTTGCTGCTCCTCATGTTCACAAGGAGAAGTAACAACAGGAGCCAGAGAAAATAATGGCAGAGGATTTGAGGTGGGATGTTCTTTTCCTGGGTAGTTTGACAAAGACAAACTGGATTCTAAGTTGGACATGTTTGCCTCTAGACCTCACACAAAAAAAGAGTAGACCTAATATTTTATATTAACTTCTGAGTAGTATGGGGTTCTAGAATATACAACAGCATGTAGGCATTTAAGACATGCAAAATTAGGAGATTTTAATTATTACAGTTCTGCTTTGAAAATTCAGACCTCTCCTGTTCAGGACTTAAGAAACTATCTTGTGTCAAAATACTCTGATTTTTCATCTTAGAGACTTTATATTGCATCAGCCCTAAGTTCTTCCCCACAATACAGATAGGAAGAATCCACTTCCTTGTGGATCCCCTATTGCATTATGCAAACACTGGAAATCCATTAAATCCAATATTATTAACGACCCTGTAACTGAAATTATTACCTGGGGGCTTTTAGCCATATGACAAGAGCTTTTCTTGAATGTGTTGAGCATTTACTTTTTTAAAAAATCTTTTCTGACAGGAGTGATTCCAAACAAGACCAGATGTAACATATCCAAAGTTTTGCCACGTGGTGACAAAACCAGCCTACAAAATCACCTTTTGGAGAGTCTCTTAGTCCCGTCAGCATGATCAATTCTTGTTCACTTTGACTGCACCACAGTTGGCATTAGGATTTGGGGTCAGACCAGCAAAAGGGATTCTGGTGACAATAGCAGCATTCACGAGCTCTGTCCATGCAGCATGGTTTATTTAATTCAGCAAACACTTAGCTTTGGCAGCGGAGAGAGGCACAGAAATGTAGACAGAAATATTGAGGTAAAAGTGCAGAGAAAAAAAAATCTCCTGGTTAAACCATGTCTAGATTCAAAGGAAAATTGAGGGGGGAGCAAGGGAGTGTTGGGAGTTTTTTTAATTTATTTTGTTCCTGGGTTGTTATTTTTCTGAAATAGAGTCTTGCTCTTGTGCTGCAAGAAACACGAGGTGAGGATCATTCAGTGATGAAGGCTCTGCAGCTGACAGATTACAGGACAGATTCAGCTCCCTCTCCTCAGTTGTGCTTCTCTGCAAACTGAAACACTCTCTCCTTTTTCTCTTTGGATACATTATCTAGGAGGATCGATACACAGGAGTGAAGACAGCTCAGCTTTCTCAGAAACAGACGCAGCACTGAAAAGACACTCCAAAGGGCCCTAAAAAGTACTCAACTGTTGAATAGGTTAGTATTTAAAACATTGGACTGTGTAAGTGAAAAATGAAAAACTGTTCCAGTAGAACACGCACCAACACTTTAAAATGGAAGTTTACAAACAAGATACCCTTTGTTCAGTGGCACCATTTCCTTTGGTGTTTGGAGGCTTTTTTGTTCCTTTCTGGCTCCAAACTGCCTCAAAGAAACTGAAAATAAATCCTGCTCCAAAATTTTGCTGAAAAAAAAATACTTCTAAGCTGAAACACAGAAAAACCCACACAAACTTGATGGGATGGTGTACTTGACCAAATCCTGTCAAACAACTTAAGAATTTGGTAGCAATGGAGAAGTGGGGCAGATCCTCATGCACGTTAAGAAAAATGCCAACACAACCCCAAAACGTGGCTGATAAATAACATGCAGGTGCAATTACTATTGAATGCCCCTAATATTTCCATGTGACATCATACTCTCAGGTGTCTTACTTTTTCTTTTCTCCAAATGGCTCACACCTTTTCTGCATGCACTACTCCATAGCCATCACATCTGAGAGCTGCTTGTGCCAGATGCTATGAAATTTGAAGCAGCAAGGGCTCCAGGGTACTGTAGCTATTGTGAGGCTCCTTCAGCTTTATGGAGGGTTCTTCTCACCTTTCCCAGGACAGCATCAGCAAAGGCTCATCATGGAATGTAAATCACGTCTTCCTAGGCTGCATCCAGCAGAGGTGGGTTCTGAGAGAGGAGCTGGGCTGACAGAGTTGAATGAGCAGGTTTGTGCTCTTCTAACCATTTCACTTGGTCTAAGCTTTTAAAGCCTTACAAACTTAGAGAGCTGTCCTTATACTTTCTATGTCAATTAAATAAATCAGTATTCCTGAAAAATGCCTACTGATAACACCTTCTGGTTATACTGGCTGGCCAGAGCCACTCACCTTTACAAAAGAGATGGTGGATTGTTTACAGAGACGATGAACTCTTTATCCCTCCTGGGATAAGCACTTTGGTTACTGGCACAGCCCAGCACAGTAAGTTGCACAGTAGAAAACCTTTCATTGCTGATGGAAAGCACAGCCACCACACCAGCCCAGCTAGGTGTGCTCACGTCCCACAGCTACGTGGTCTGAACTCAGGCAGGGCAAGCAGGCAACAACAAATAAAAGGTCCTGGTTTGGCTGCCTCTTGCCTTTCCAGGGAGAGATTGTGGAAACCACTTCCAACAGTCCTGTTGGGCAAGGATTCTTTTTTCCTTGGCCTGATGGCAACCCATGTCTCTCTCTGGGATCCTCCTGCCACACAGCAGTTTTGAAGGAAGCTCAGCCCTTGGGTCAATCTCAAGCCATGCATTTTCCACATCACCCAAATGATGGCTGGCATTTAGGCTCCTGACAGAAGAAAAAGGGCAGAGAAGTAAAATGTTAACTGTTACACACTTCCTAAGTTACATTACACTGGTGTCTACCATCAGGGAATTTGGACACTGGAATAGGCTATGTGTGGAGGTGGAGGAGTCACTGTCCCTGGAGGTGTTTAAGGAAAGACTGGACGTGGTACTTGGTGGCATGGCTTAGTTGACATGGTGGTGTTCAGTCATAGGTTGGACTCAATCATTTCAGAGGTCTTTTCCAATGTCATTGATTCTGTGGCTCTGTGGTAGGGATGGATCTCAGAATCAGCGTGAAGAGTGTTGCTGCTGTTGCCATTTCCTCTACCATTTAGAGGAGAGCCTTTGATGGGAGTAGGGCACAAAGGATCCTTTCCTTGCATGACAGATGACAGCCACCACAGGCTGAGACCCTCAGCCTGGTGGGAGGATGCCCAGTGGGAGCTCTTGCACTTGTGCAGAGCCCCACAGAGCTGACAGGCAGGTGCTGGCCCAAGCACGATGGTTACAGGCACCGCTGCACACCGAGTTATATTTAACATAGGAGCCCAAATTACACAGCAGATCAGGAGAGCTCCCTTTGAAAAGGCTAATAAGGTGCCACCTGTTTCCCAGGTCAGAGCCAGGACTTTTGAAGGCACATATGTTTGCCAAGCCCCAGATCAACTGAACAAAGTCACGTTAGGAGGGCCCCCTCCCCTGCTCGGTCACTGGGCAGCTGCCCTGGAGCAGCCCCAGGGGATCTTGCAGGCTCCCCCAGCTGTGGGAGGAGTCCACAGGGAGGATGTGCAGCAGTAACAGGAGAGACTAAAGTGTGACTGAGGGGACAAGGAGCTTCTGAGGGATGAGAATGAGCTGAAGGAATTCATTTCCCCAGATGAGGATAATTCAGATAAGTTCAAAGATATGAACTTCCTCCAGAGCATAAGCTTCTCTGGGGCAGAAATCTGTTGATTTGGAGAGCATACCATGTGTAACAGGGGCTGTGTGGGCAGCTCCATAAACCATGGAGGGGAGCAAGAGGGGAGACCTTCCTGCCCAAACCAGACATTCAGTCACACAACATCAAATCCACAGCCCAGCTCAGGGTATGGATGAAGTAAACCCATCTTATTGCAGCCCTGTGCAAGAGCTTGCATAAAGCAATGTACCTGGCATCTCCAAGTGCTGTCCTGTGCCCTCTGGATCCACCTCTGCAGTCTGCTTCAACCATTTTTTCCAAAACATCCGTAGTAGCTTCACCATTTTAACATCTACCTGCAAAACCTCCCAATGCTTTGGGTTTTAGTGAACCACAAACTACCTTAAAAATGGAATGTTAAATTAAAGAATTCACTGTTCATAGCTCCAAGTAGGGAACCAAGTAATTAATATACATATTAATCTACAGCTTCTGCTATCCTTATACAGCTGCAGTGCTTTGGCCTGCAGCCCCTTTGCCTTAATTGCTCTCACTAAAGATAGCACTCTTCTAATGCAAAATAATCTGGTGAATCCTATGCCCATATCAGGGCTAAATGCACAGTGTTTAAGAGGAAGAGAACTCAAAATAACAAGGTGTTTACATTCAAGGAAAAACTTTACTGAAATTCAAAATGATATATTTTACATGAAATTAAATCCCTTTAAAAGCTGCTTTTTCTAATTATCTAATGTTATTCTGGTTATGGCAAATATCTCATGGATGATCCTTTGCTAACTCATAATGGTTAAGTTAGCCACAGCCTGTCTGCATGCCAAAGATACCCTCTTTAAAGAAAAATAAATACCATGGAACGCTTCTGATCTTTCTCGTATAAAGATTTTTTTTAATGAAACACTATTTAGATGCTTCACAGCCAGCAAACACAAATAGATGTAATAAAAAGTAGTCTTGGCTGTGAGAGAGGTCTGAAAAACTGAATTCCTCAAGGGACAGACAAATAAAGCAGGGAAAGTTTTATTTCATTATCAACATAAGTAGCAGCATGCATACATCAGCTGGTATCAATCTTGGTTATAGCTTCAGGCCAGTGACTGACGGCATGCTGCAAATTCAGATTCTGACTTTTCCATCACAGCATGCATTTGAGTAATTTTCTGCAGTTTTTGATTTTCCAATCTGCACTCCTGTGCTGCATCACCTTCGTGTGCCCGGAATGACTGCCTGCAGTCGGAGGTTCAGGGAGTTTTTAGGCTGGAAGTTGTATCCAACCCGTTGTTTCATAGACAAAATGAATTTGCTTAATCCTTTTCTGAATCCATTCATCCTGTCAGACTCCATAACATCTTGCAGCAAGAAACTTCATAATTTAATTACACATTGTTTTAAAAGGTGCTGAAGTTAGTAAAAGTTATTAAAGTCTTTTAGCCAGGAAGAGTATTTTCATCCGGAGTCTCTGGTTTTGTTGAAAAGCCTTGCTGCGTGGGCAAGGGCTGGCGGCTCAGCTGACGACTGAGGCTCACCCAGACGTGCAAGTTCTGCAGCTGCTCCTTCCTTCTGACCAGCACAAAGCAGCAGAGGAGGCAAGGTAGAAACAGGAGAGAAAGCACAGCTTTCTGTGGATATGTACAGACCCGAAGCTGGCTGATCAATCATGGTGTAACCTGGCAGATGAGCAACAAGGGCCACAATCCAAACCCTTGCTTCCACCCTCTGCAATAGCCCTGCCAGCCTAAAGGGTCCCCCTCTCCCATTACCCTTCTCCAGCAGGGCAGAAACCACTCTCCTCCTCAGGCAGGGCTTACTTGGAGACAGCCTGAGCATCCATGCTCTGGCTGAGCTCAGCAGTAACCACAAGCGGTCTGGGAGACTCAGAGCAGCACCACACAGGAAATTTTGGAATTTTAAGTGACACCATTCACTTACAGTTTTCTCCTCTACCCCACACTGTCCTCAGTGTCACCCCATCAGCTCTTTCTCAGCATGGGGTCTCATCTGTAGGTCCTTGCTCCAGCACAATTATGAGTCAGGTTCTGCAGGATTTGACTGAAATCTCCTTGCATGCGATGTTCTCATTTGACAACTTGCAGAACTTTTGCTCACATTTATTTACTTCCCTCAGTGTTAGAGAGTCTTTCTGAAACTCTTAATTCCAAGCCAAAACTGCCTATTTCCCCTGGACATGGACACAAGGGGTTCATGAGATCCACTCAAAGGAAAATGGAGCTGAAGGTGAAATGGCCAGCTGCAACTCAGGCTGATCTTGCTCTTCATCAAACGGTGAGCCCTATAGAGAACTGCTGTTCCTATAGCTTGTGCCTCTCTGCCTTCAGCCAGATTTTCAGATCATTACTAGACCTGAAACTGTGAAGCTGTAATGAAGCTGAGATCACAAGGCTCTGAATAGTACCCCAGACTCCTGCAAACTCCTCTTTCCCTGGCACTTCCCTATCAAACAGCGCTGCCTTTGACTGGTATTCAGCTGTTACAGTTTAATACCTCTGCCAGGCAAATTAATGCCACTTACTTCCGTGGAAAGTGAGAGATGGTACAGTAAAATAAGACCCAACTCCAAGTAACTTTCTCAGCAAGAAGGAAAACTCACCACCTCATCACCATCCTTAAACATTTCCCTGGGGGAGTGCTGCGTGTTCCACCGAGCACAGCAGGGTCCTTGGTACAGCCTGGCTGCCGCTCCCCCTCCCCATCCAGCTGCGTTTTGGCCATGGATTTGGTCAGACAAAGGTCAGGGAATTAAAAAAAAGTAAATAGGAGTCATGTACTGTGAGCACACATTCACTGCATTGCTGAACTGTCTTCCCAACCCGGGAGTAGCCTCCCACACTCCCATGCCGTTAGTGCACAGCTGCTGCTGGAAAGTTGCCTGCAGAGCCTCTCTCCCCTCCCACCTCTTTCAAAGGACCTTGTCTGGAGCTACCAGGCTTCTGCTGGCAATATTTGTCAGGGAACAGAGGACTACTGTCACTTAAAAACAAGCAAAGGATTACAAGATGCTTTGATTTCGCTGGGAGCACAGAAAGGGAGCAATCGCCATTTCAAAAGCCACAAGGAAACACTGGTGCACAGTCAGCTCTGCATGGTCATTATGTATTGGGCAGAATATATCAACTGGTGTATGCTGAATTCCAAAACAGAGCCAAGCCAAGGGCTATTGTAAAAGGGTGACTGCTTTACAAAACACCTCATGTACTTATGGAGCTCCAGATACTAATTTTGCACTGTGAAACCAAGTACAAATAGAAATAAACATTTTCAGCATAAGGTTTTCAATGACACGAGCACAAAACCCCAGCAAAAGGCCCTCGGGGGCTTTCCCTGGTGCATCCAAGAAGCTGCAGTGTGAGACACTCACCAGCACTTCTGAGTCCAAGCCAGAGGTGCAGAAGCAGGACTCGGTTGGAGGGGCCTTTGAAGGCCTGCCCACAGACACTGCCCCTGGGTGTGGCATCCTGGCTCCAGGGATGGAGAAAATCTCATCTGTTCTGGGACACGTATAGCATTTATTTATTCAGGAGCAGAACTTCCCCCTCTAAAAAAAGTAGGAAATGTTGACGTAAATGGGCAAAACTGCTACTCTGAAATTAAAACACATTTCTTCAGCTAGAATCTGACATTAATGTGGCATCCCACAAAACTACTAAAGTTTGGATTTTCAAAGGCCCCTTCAGGGATATTTTACTCCACTCCCTTTGAACATCTCTTTGGTCCTTTCAAAAATGCCAGGCTAAAAATCCCTGCTGGGGGGCAGCACATTGCTGTGCCCTTTTCAGGTCTTACCTTTAATACAACATTAACCTCAGATTTTGCATTTTTCCAAGCATGGCTTTCTGGGTTTAGTTCTGAGTCCTGCGTCCCCTTTTATCCACATGCTGTGGATTATCTGATCTGATGAGTCATCAGAAATAATCCTGCAACGGCACTGCTCAATGTAAGGGTTAGTTTGCAAGCTACTTTGTGTCATCACTTATTTCAATAAACCATGCCACTTGCCCTGTATTTTATCTTGAATTAAAAAAAAAAAAAAAAAGAAAGAAAGAAGAAAGCATCCACTAACTACTAACTATTTTAATCTCAAAATAAGATAACACGTTTGTGAGATCTGAGCCACCAATGCCTTCCTCTAAACAAAAGTTATTAGAGTAAAAATGCACTGGTAAGATTTTCCCACTCAAATCTCATAAAGCCCATGTTGTTGCAAGAGCTAAGAAAACCTAGCTCTTTAAATAGAGTAATTCTGGTTTAAGAACATTAATGGCATCCCAGAACTGGAAAGCTGGATGTGTAAATTAAAAAGCAAAAAGCACATATACACTCTTAATATCCTAATACCTATTACATGTGATCTCTTTCAAAGTAGCTTTAAATGAGAAGTGCAGTTACTCTTTGATATAGCTGCTAGAAACATAGCCAGAATGCCCTTTGTTATAAATTTGAAAAATGAGTTCGTATTTCATAAAGGCTCATAATAAATGAGTCTTCAAAACCAGAACATATTATTCCCTTTTTGGTTTTTTTCTCCATTTAAAATATAAATCTGCACCAAATACAGAATTGTTCCCTTCACTCAGCAGAATCCTCTTGACTTGACTGTTGGAAAGAATCTCTTTCAGCCACCATGACAGGAATGATCCTAAGTGCAATGAGAAATCCCCTCCACACAACAGCCCAGTTCCCTCAAGGCTACCAGGACCTGGCATCAGCATCATCTGGTGGCCACGGCAGGTGACCCACCCCAATAAACAGCTGGGCATAGCCTTGGAGTGTGAGCCACAGTGCCTGCAATCCAAACATGGACCCACATCCAAAGGTAGGCCAGATATCTGGACACTGTGCTTGTAAAAGGCACTGCACCACCAAAGGGACTGTGCCTGGTACAACACAAGAGAGGACACTGGGTTTTCCCCCCCAAAAATCCCAAT
The DNA here is from genome assembly GCF_028769735.1 of Zonotrichia leucophrys gambelii. Classification (NCBI taxonomy): domain Eukaryota; kingdom Metazoa; phylum Chordata; class Aves; order Passeriformes; family Passerellidae; genus Zonotrichia; species Zonotrichia leucophrys. The sequence continues at coordinate 28,153,782 of NC_088173.1, read as the reverse complement.
CTGTTATTTACAGCTTTCCCGATGGCATTCATCTTTAAACACAACAATGCACTTATTCTCGCAGGGTAGAAAATGCCTTTGAGGTATTATCCTTGTTTCAGAGGCACAGGACAGGTCCATATTTGCAAACACATCCATACAAGCTGAGGCAGCCCGGAGCTGGCTCCCCCAGTGATGCTGTGATAGCAGCGGGATGTGCAGGACACCAGCGATAACTCTGCAGAGCCAGGGCTAATCATCACATCCCTGCTCTGGCCCTGCTCACCCCACGTCCTGAAGGAGGAGGATTTATTTATTTGCTTCAGAAGGAATTTGGGAATGCAGCCTATATATTCAACTTGCACATAAATCACGGGTGCTATCTAAACGGTGTGGCGAACGCTGACCCGGAGAACACGCATAATTCAGTCACATTGCCTTGAAAAGGCACCGAGAAGGCTCGATTGGAGAAATTTTAAAACCTAACACTCTTTGTTGTGCTTTGCAGTCCTGAGGGAGCAGCGAGGGCCGGGGTTCCCGTGGCGCAGCCCGGCTGTGCCAGCCCAGCTCGGGGAGCAGCGCCGCTGTCCCTGGGCAGCGCCGTGCCCGCCGGGAGCCGCGGGGAGCAGCGGGAGCTGCCGCAAAGGGCGCCCGGCCCCGGGGCACGCTCCCCTCGGGGACCACCCTCGGCATCGCTTCCGAGGGGGAGGAAAAACCGCGGGGGTTTGCCACAAGGACTCCCTTGGAGCCTCGGAACCGGCCTCGCGGGCGGGAGAAGGGCATGTTTGCCGCTGGTTGCCCGGCGTTTCTCGGGCAGTACGAGGGAGTTTTGCCCCGCGGCCGCGCAGCCCTGGCCCGGCCGCGCTCCTGGACGGCTCTTCCCGGCGGACCCCGCTCGGCTCCACAGCCCGGCGGCTTTAAACAAAAGGCTTGGTTTGCTGGTTCGTTGGTTGTTTTTTATTCTTTTTTTTTGTCTTTTCAGAAAACAACTGCAACCCCCTTTTCCGAGAATATTTTTTCCCCTCCTCCCTCCCGCCGGTGCCCCCGACCACTATGTGCTCCCCCTGCTTCCCCTTGCCTCTGACTGGCACGCGTCCAGGACGGAGAAATTATTTTTTTCCCCCTTTTCTATTATTTATTTATTTATTTAATTTCACTTTATTTCCACTGCACATTTCGGCTCCAGCTCCCCAAACTCTTTGATCTCCCCCGCTGGCTCCTTACCCGGAAGAAAACCCCGGCTCTCTCAGCTGGGAGCTCGGCGCACACGTGGGCGCCCTGGCGCGCCTCCATGCTCCTGCCAAATTTAGTCACACAAAGAGCTCGGGGGGGGAACCGGGGGGGGATGAAAGGGGCCGCCGGCGGGACATCAAAGGCGCCGCCGCCCCGCCCCGCTCCCGCCCTTCCCCTATATAGGGGGCGCCGCCGGCGGACGCCGCTTCGCACGCCAGTGTCCTGTGTCCCCCTGCCCGCTCATTGCCCCCGGAGGGGTCGGCATCGGCACCGCGGGTCCCCCTTCGCAGCCCCCCTGAAGCTCCAGGGGCTCGTCCCGCTGCCCGAGCGCTGGAGCCCGGCCCGCCCCGGCCGGGTTTGCCCTCCCCGGTCGCGCCCTCCGCCCTGCCCTGAGCCCGGGCAAGCCGGGCTGGCCGTCGGGGAGTGCTCCAAGTGCAGGTCCCTTCAACGCTGAAAATGCAAAAAAGCCCAACAAACAAAAACTCGTCAACTCACTCAGAAATGCTAAAACCCACTCAAACGACCAAAAAAACGACCCAGCAAAACCTGCCCAAATTTAAACAACAAACAAACAAAAAACAAAAACAAAACCACAGGAAAATACAAACTCACGCTCAAAGCAAAAGAGAAAAAAATAAGAAACATGTAAAGCGCAAAAATCAGCGCTGCGAAAGCGCCGAGCGGCGCGGTAGCCGCTGCGGAGCCGGGCACGGCGGCGGGCGCGCTCCCGGTGGCCCGGGGAGAGCGGCGAGTCCCGGCGGGGGCGAGAGCGGGGCCAGCGTGGGGCGTCCCCGTACCCCGGGCCTTGCCCCCCGCCTCCGGCCGTGCCCCAAGGACTGCGAGTAAAGCGACAGCTTTGTGCTGTCTCCAGTCAAATCTGACGTTGGAGTTGACGTTTCCTGAGTTTATCTTTTTGTCGTAAATCATTACGGTTTCCACACACACATTCCCCCGCCCGGTCCCGCCGCCCCCACCCCGGCCCTTTTTTGCCTTCCAAATCCTTCCACCAAAAAAACGATCCGGGAAAGACTCCAGCCCACGGAAAGGCACGGCGGAGGGGCGGGGGGAGGCTGCTTTTCCGGGGGGACACGGTAATGACACGGAGGAGTGGCCGCGCTGCCGGCTGCTCCGGCGGGGTCCCTGCCTGCTCCCGGGCCGCCCCGTCCCGTCCCGTCGGGCGAGCGGGTTCCAAACCTCAGCCTCTCATTAAAGGTCTTTTTTTTCAGAACGGGAGCGTCCCGGGGCAGCTTTGCCCGGCCCGGGTGTCCGGTGCCCGCCGAGCGCCAGGAAAGGGAAGAGGGGCGGGAGGGATGCGGAGATGCGCATCTCCGTTCAGGAACCATCCCCGAGCCGTCTGTCGTTTTCCAAACAACCGCTTCCCCATCGCCTCTCTGCAGCCGTCTCCGGGAGAGAGGGGCTTTCCCCGCATCTGGGGAGCACTGCACAATTAAGCCCTTTCCCAGAAGTTACATTTCTAATTTCTTCCTTTCTCGATCATTTATTTCACGCACTTGTTCGACTTGGCAAGTCCACCCCCCCCGTTTCCCGCTACCTTGCTCCCTTTCTCGGGGTTTGGAGGGTCTAATTTCTCAGTTGGATTTTAATTACCCGTTCGAGGACGATTACGGAGAGCCGCGGGCGGCGGCGTGGGCAGCGGGCTCAGCCCGCCCGTGTCCCGGCCGGCCGTGCCGCCGCGCCGAGCCCAGCATCTGCCGAAAACGGATTGAGCATCCACATGTTCCCGTTCCTCCGGCTCCCGGCGCTTGAAGGTTTACCAACCTGACGGGGCATGTGCAAAGCACAAAGCGCACTTTTCCGATGCCAAAATACTGGGAAGTTGTTTCCTGCAAAATGTGCGCCCATCGTGTTCGCAAAATAAAAGTTGTGGATCCTGACGCTCCCCGAGCGCAGCGCCTGCTTTTGTGTGGATGATTTTTTTTACTGCACGCGTGCCCTGTCGCCGGGTGATGCCGGATCAGCCGGGAGCTAACGGGGCAGCGCGGTGCTGGAGGAACGGGACAGGATGGAGAGGTGAATCTCCCTTACTGCTCTGGCTCCATTGACCGCTCCGAAACGGGGACGAGCTCGCCCCGGCGGGTTTCTCCCCGTCTCTTGGGGGCTACCACACGTTTCTGCCGGGCACTTGCGGGATTCAATGGGGACGTCTTAATTCTGCCCTTCGTCCGATGCGGCGCGGGCAAGCCTGGTCAACCCCTCACACGCTTCCCACACCGGGGCAGCGCCATGTGGCGATGGGGAAGGCTCAACAAAGCAGCCCTAAAAAAGCAGGTCTGTCCGCCCTTCCCGGGGATGCAGCCAGGGCCCGTGCCCTCCTCGGCGGGCTCCTGGCTGGGAAGGGAGAGGAACGGCAGTGCCCGGCGCACCCCCGCGACGCGGACACGCACACACAAACGCACACGTGTGCGTGTAGGTACCCACACGGACACACAGGCCACTCGGCGCAGCCAGAGCAAAGTTTGCCCGGGGGCAGCCCCGCACCCGCTCCCTCCCGCCCCCTCCTCCCTTCCCGCTGGCGCTGCCCCAGCCCCCTCCTCTCCCCGCCCCCGCCGCTCGGCCCTCCCGGCCCGGACACGGTGTCAGTCACGGCGGCGGTCCCTTTCATCTCCGCCGCCCCAGCCCCGCCCCGCCCCGACGGCGCAGGGCGGGAGGGCGGGAGCGATGCTGAAGTTGCGCTGCCGCCGCCGCCCCGCGCCCCACCGCCGCCCCCCGTGGGGCGCCGCGCCCGCCGGCTGCGGCAGGAGGAGGCCCCGCGCCGGGCGCTGAGCGCGGAGGCGGCCGGGGGCGCCGTGCCGGCAACTTTTTCCCCTGCCCGCGGGCGCGGAGGGAAGCGGGGGGTGGGGGGGTCTCCTCCCCGCCCGCTCCATCCCTCCCCTCCTGCCCTCCCTCCCGGGGCTGTTTCTTCCCCGGCCCTCCGCCCCTCGCGGTGCCGCCGAGCCGAGCCGTGCCCGGAGCCGCGGACGAGGCGGCGGACAAAGGCCCGGTGGGTGCGCGGCACGGGCAGCGCCGGCTCCTTCCCCCGGGACGCCCCCTCCCCCTGCCCGCCTCCCCCCCTGCCATTTTAACTCGGTCCCGCCGGGCTGGTGGCAACTTCGCTCGGAGGCGAAACGCGGGCGGGCTGCGCTCCCCTCCGGGTCTCCTCGCCCCCGGGGTGAGCCCGGGTCCCGGGGGGATGGAGGGGGGTCGGCTCTCCTGGGGGGCGGTCCCTGGCGCGGTCGGGACACGGGCCAGAGTATTTCGACCTATTCCGGCCGTGCGGCGCGCCGGGGCGAGGGTCCCCGGGACGTCGGTGTCGTGCGGAAGACGGGGTACCTCGGCCCCGAGGGGGCGGGCGGGCGGACGGGCGGGCGGGGGTCTCCGGCTGCCGAGAGCGACCCCGAGGAGTTCACGGGATTTTTCCTTCTTCTCTCCTCCTTCTCCTCCTCTCTCCTCCTCCTCCGCCCTCCTCCTCCTCCTCCCCCCGCTGCTCCGCCCGCTCCCCTTCCCGCGGCGGGCCGGCGGCCGCAGCAGACGCCGCGCTGCCGTGAGGATGCCGCAGCTGCCGGGGGCCGGGGGCGGCGGGGGGGACCCGGAGCTCTGCGCCACCGACGAGATGATCCCCTTCAAGGACGAGGGGGACCCGCAGAAAGAGAAGATCTTCGCCGAGATCAGCCACCCCGAGGAGGAGGGCGACCTGGCCGACATCAAGTCCTCCCTCGTCAACGAGTCCGAGATCGCCCCCGGCGCCAACGGGCACGAGGTGCGCGGCCGCGGGGGCTCCGCGGACCGAGGGGCGCGGGGTGCCGGCGGGAGGGAGCTGCGCAGGGGCGCCGGGGAAACGTTTCCCATAGGAATAGAGATCGTTCTACCCCGAATCCTGTCTCCAGAGGTGCGCCGGGCAGAGCTCCTTCCGCGCTTCGGCCCGGGATGAGAAAGTTGCCGCGAGTTCCCCGACGGTGCGGTGGTATTAGACCTCAAGCAGCCATGAAATTTCCTCAGTAAAATCAGCGGGGTCGGAGCGTTAGCTGTAAACTCTTTAAGGGATTTGCATAAAACTGTTAGGGAAGAAATTCCCGACTCTAAAATAACTTCGGGGCGAGCGGGGAGCCTGCCTTTTAAAAAATTTTGTTTAATTTTTTTCTTTTTTTTTTTAATTTTCTTTCTTTTTTCCCCCTAAACATCTGCTAAGGAGGGCAACCTGATTTTCATTATTATTTTTAGTATCTTTTTACCAAGAGCGTTTTGACTGCCAGAGCGCCAAATATTTTCCAGAAATTATCCACTTCCATTAAATACAGGGTGCTTCTGCTAGAAATGCTTTGCAAAGCTCTGTAGTTATTCACGTTGTCATAAAACAATATTTTACACCAATGATTCTGGAACAGTTGCCTTCCAAGACACTTAGGAGGAAAAAGAAAGATGTTAATCTTGTGCTCTGAAATCCTCTTTTCCTTCAAGAAACTGTAGCAGCGTATTTGATAAACGAGCATCCATACAATGACTTTTCTTCTTTTTCTTCTTTCTGATGGTGGATTCCCTGTGGTCAGGTTTCCAGGCAGACTCAAGCACAGGATTCCTACCATGATAAAGGCAGAGAACACCCCGAGGAAGGTGAGACTCGCACAGTCCTGTCTTGCAGTTTTGTCCCTCTGTGACCCGCCACACAGTCCTCAAACTGGAACTTGGTTTATTTGGAAAACATAAATTTTATATCTTTTTGGGGGGGGAGGGATGCCAAAGTGTTTTCAAAGTGCATTTAAAAAGCAGACGAACGTGCAGTGCATTTATCTTGAGTGACCAAATGGTATTCCAGTTGTTTAGAAACTGATAAGTAGGCCAAATGGATATTCACTGAAGAAGTAACTATTTTTAGGATATCACCTTAAATACATTATTTCTTCACTCATACAGTGTACAGTTGTGTTCAGAAACCCTCTGCTTTTCCCCATAGCCAAAGTCTGTCACTTAAATCTCCTTTTTCAAATCTAAGTATGGGCAGATCTCCTGCATTTTAAAAAATGTCTCAAATGGTTAATTTCGATTGAGGAACACAGAGGAAGTAGCAGAGTTCATCAAATATCATTTAGGAAGCTGGACACGCATGCAAAGAATGTGTGCTGTGAAGGGTGGGAGATTATGTTTAAAATCAAAAGCTTATCATCACAAACTAAACCAGATTATAAATTCCATATAAAGACAGACAGAGTCCAGTCCTGGTGCTTTCCAGGACTCTGTGGCCGTCTTCCTCCAAATTTGTAATTAAATAGCCTAAAAGCAATGATGTCCATGCTCATTGCATTTGGGCTGTGAGGGGGAGGTGTTCAGCTCCAGATAGTTTTCAGCTCTGCATCTTCTTGAAACCTCGCTTTCAAGTAGTATCCTTGTCAGTGGGCATGTAGGTGGGAGACCTGTTCACCCTATTTGCAGGATCTGGACCCAAACACCTTTTTTCCCTACCAGATAGCCTCCCTCCCTCCCGGGGCTTCCCTCTTGGCTGTAGTACCATGTGTGCTTAACAGCCTCCCTCCCAAATTGTTAGGATCTCCTTCCAAGCACCCCCTGCCCTTTAATTGTTCCCAATGAGTATAGTCAGAATGAATTGTTTGCTGCACACACTGTCTCAGCAAGAGAAGGAAATTATTATATCTACTTATCACAGCCTTTCCTAACAGTGGTGTTGGAAACCCATACTGGCAATAATTCTGAATTGACAAATCCTAGAGGCATGTATTAAATTGGGGAAAACTGCTGCTTGAGAAATATGATGTCATTGCTGATGTGTCTACTTTGATTTCAATGAGTTCTAGCAAAATTGTTTATTTTGAGGCTATTCTGTATTTTAAACATAAACTCCTCACTGAGAATACTCGCTATTTTAACAGTTTATGCTTCCTAAAAAAAATGTTTTTACAAATTACTTTGTATTATTTTTCTGTCAGCAGTAATTTCCATGAGTAAGGAAACATTTGCATGTGGAGCATTTTTATATATGCACAGTACCTGTTTGAGTGCTCTAAATCGTGAGAAATGCATACATGGGGAATAATGTAATCATTGTTTCATCTTCCATAGGAAAGCATCCAGACAATGGCTTATACAGCAAGGGACCATCGTACTCTGGTTATTCTGGGTATATCATGATGCCAAATATGAATAACGACCCATACATGCCTAACGGATCTCTGTCGCCACCCATCCCCAGAACAGTGAGTTATCTCTTCCAAAGGCTGGTTTTGGCAAGCTGAGTTTCCTCCTGTTTGGTCTGCAGAGCCTGTTTACAATGGGGTCTTTTGGCTAGCTTCAGTGACAGTGAAGGTTGAGCTTCTGCTGTTCGGAGCCTCTGTCCAGTGGAGTTTGAGATCTCTTAGAGGTGTTGGTCGTGATCACAGTGGAAAAGCTGAGATTAATGTCCGTGAACAGGGCTGGGGGCTTTGTGGGGGGAGCTCTGGTTTACTACTGTAGGATAATGTATGGCAGTATGATGTAAATGCTGTCTTTGTAGTGACTGGGACAGATGTGAATTTTCTGGCTTTAACTCTTCGTTTGTTGAGGAAAGTCAAGGGCTGGAAGCAGAACTGCTAAAGTTACATGACAGTAAGATGAGAAGATTGGATTTTTTTTTTTTTTTTTTGCTTCAGATGTGGCATTGCTCTTTGCTGATTGATATTTTATTTCCACCATCAGTTGGTCTGCGTGAAGGCTTTATCTATCTGGCAGCATTGCTTTGAAACATACTCTGTATCTTCAGCCAGAAATTGTGAAATGATCGTTTAGAAATTAATATCAACCATGATGCAGTAGTTACAGCTTTCCCTTACATTGTGGCGAGCACTGATTCTTCCAGGTTGGTTCCTCTGTTTCCATTGGTGTAGATTCATGTTTAATGGATTTAAATGTACTTTTAATTCTGGGTAGTCAATCCCCATTTATTTTTGTAAGAGGCATACAGAGCAATGGAGAGGCAGTGTTAAAATGAGCTGTGGAAATTATATTAGTAGAACCTGAGAGGAGCGGGAAACAATTTGCTTGTAGGCATCGTGCTGGAAAAATGCCGCTCCGTTGTGCGTGCTGTGAGAGGAGGAGCTGGATGCTGTTACTTCCCTGTGATAAAGCAGTTTTCCCTCTTACTGGCTCCTAGATTTTTTTCTTGGAGGTCTCTGTCATGCCACTCTGTCATGGCATTGTTTTGCTCTCTGACGTTCTTGATTTTTATTCAGGACTGTGGCATTCGACTTCAAAAACAAAAAGAAGGGGGCCTGATCTGTGCTGGTAATTTGACAGCAGCGAAACATGTTAAATTAGTGTGTATTTGGACTCAGAGTGACAGGGTGCTTTGGCATTGCAAAACACATGGATCTGCATTTGAAAGATGCAAAAACTCATGCAATATATTGCTTTCTATAGCTGTGGGGGTTTTTTGTGTATAAATTCCAGTTCAGAGGCCTACAGCCATTTAGGGTGAAGCATGATGATCACAGTCTGTTGATATTTGTTGTTGTAAACGTTGTTCTACATAGAACTTCCTTTTGGATGTATCATAGGGAAAAGCATGCCGCTTTTCAAGAGGGCATTGAGACTCAAACCTACCCTTTGGGGGACTTGGAAACTTCAGACTTTTTTTTACCCCCTCTTTGCCTTCTACCTTCCTAAGAAAGTCCCGAGTGCTGGTGTGTGGCTTAGAACAACAAAATCTAATTTAATTATTCACCGAGGATTTTCTCCATATATGCATACCGTGGGGCTGCCACTCTGTACGGATCTGGCATCAGTGCCCTCAGAATATCATCTTGCAGAGGCTCTTGAGGAACTGCCCTTTGTGGGTGTGGTGGAGGGGAGGAAGGGGGAAAACGCATCTTGTTTTTAATTGCAGAGCTGCCTGCTGAACATCTGAGGGGCTAATTTAGTTCGGTGCTGCTCTTGCATGTTACAGCAGCACCACTGTTTCAATAAAACAGTGCTGTTGCAGGGCTGCAATGTTGACATAAGCCCGGAGTTCTTTCAGTTTAACCACAAGGCTACACGCTTGAGTTATTAAATAATTTTTTTGTTTAATTGAACTGTAATCTTTGCTAGGCTCTGTGCTGACAGTTGGGTTTTCAAGCGCGCAGGATCAGAGCGCGGCATCGCGGAGGTGACACGCTCGCTGTCCCCGTGCCTGTCCGCGGCTGCGGCGCCGCGCTCACCTCCGCGGGTCCGGCCGCTGCCTTGCTCTGCCTCCCCTTCCCAGGGCAAGCCGCAGCTGAGAGCAGCAAGCACCGGAGGCAGAGCTCTCCCTGGGGTGTCACTCGTCCCCAGCCATTTGTGCCTGGTGTGTACCTGCGCCCTGCTATTTGCATGACAAAGACGCTTCTTGTTGATGCATCTGTTGCCTGGAGGTGTTAGCCGGGATTAAAAAGGCGCCCTGGGGCGCTGAATCTTTTTTTCCACCTTGGAAGGACCTGCTGACTGCAAACTGCCCCGGGGATGCACCCCTGGGGAACGGCATCCAGACACAGGGCAAGGACCATTTATGAGAAGGGAGCGCAAAGCTTTCCTGGAAAGGGAAAAAGTTACTTTCATCACCATATGTAGAGAGGGGGAAAAAAAACAGCCTTTCCTTTTCCTTTTTTTTTTTTTTTAAAAGGTACATGCTTTAAAAGCTTGCTTTGTAAAATTAAAAGTAGAAATCAGTAGTCAGACACAACTTGCCTAATAAACCATAATAAAAAAAAATGGAAGTCTAATTTCAGTGCAGCTTTTGGAAGGAAGAGGGTGTTTGACAAGGATTCAAAATCTTCCAAATTCTGCTGTTGTTAGAGAGGTCTCGTCTTCCCCATTCTCCTCAAATTTTTTTTTTTAAATTTTCTTATTTTACTGGCAGCTGATTTGCTATTTATTTCCAAGTTGTATTAGTGGGAGCAGGAGAGTGAGAATTGCAAGTTCAGGTCGGAGCCTGGTGCCGCAGTTGGTGTTCTTATCAGATGGGTGGGTGAGTGGAGCAGCAGCAGTGGGTTGGTGGCTGCAGGAGCAGTGGCAGGTGAGGGTGCCAGACCGCAGGAGCACCTGGTGAATGTGCATCCTGTGTGCTGAGATAGCTCTCGGTGGTTTCTGAGCCTTGCAGGGCGCTGAAGATGGGAGATGGAGGCAGCTGTTTGTTTTCTAATGTGTGGGGGTTTTTCCCTTTGGTTAACAAGACTAGTTTTGGGGTGGCAAAGCTTTCTTGACTGTTTGATGGGAACGTGGGAACAGAGGAAGTGACTGAAGAAAGATCATTTCTCCATGTTTTAAATTCATCCAGAAGATAATTTTGGATTTATTTCTCATTCCCCATGAGTTAAACTTCCTACAGAAAGATAGGGGATTTCTGCAACCTACTTTTTCTCTGTGTTCTTGGGGTCTGGGTTTCTTTCTTCCTGCCTCTCTGTAGCAGCTGGATGTGTTAAATAGGTTGGAGGATACAATGTATAAACATTTTATGGCAACTTGCACAATGCAGCATATCTGAAAATGACGAGGAATTCTTTCAAGAGAGTTGGATTGCTAGGAACAACGCAGGACTAGCCCAAATTTTGGATATTCCTTGTGTGTTTCTGCATGGCAGGGGGTATGGAGGTAGTTCCCATCTTGAAGAGCTGATGTCCCAGGAGATTTAGAGGATAATATGGGCAGAAGGAAGGATGAGGGTAGAAATAGCAAAAATGAGAGGCTATGGAGCCTCAGTGAGGGTTTTGTTTCCCTAGCTTTATCTTCTGTTCCTCTGAAAGCAGCCTGATTCACTTCCTTGTGGGGAAATTTTGGAGCCCCAAGGGGAATGTATGGGAGCTGCCGAAGGACACAAACCTGATTTTTCACTGTATTGTTTTTTCCTGAGAATTTGCTGCTTCTCACTGTGCAGTTGTAGGGAATTGCTGGGAGCTGTGGCCAGCTGAAACCTCCCTGGCCCAAAATGAAATAAGCTTTCACAGTGCAGAAGTTGTGGCTCGGCTCCTGCTCCCGTATCACCCAGCAGAAATCTTTGCTCTGCTTCCCAAGCTGCCATTGGAGCAGGATGCTCTGGGGCTTCAGGCAGCTGTGGTCCTGCCACAGATGTCTCTCTTCCCTCCACAACCCCAGGCCCGTGCTTGAGGAAATGGGCAGCTGAGGGGCTCCACAAGCCAGAGCTGCTTATCCAACACCGATGCTCTGCAGCTTCACCCCGTGCAGCTGAATGATGCCGATTAACTACTTAAATAACTTTGAAATCAAGCACACAAGAGCACAGAGCTTCCTGGCTGTATGGAAGCAGAACTTGATGGAGTGTATTAGCATATGCCCAGGGAGGAATTTTAGCATTGTCTTCTGAGTAGCTCAGTGAGTCCTGCCAAATGGCAGCACAGGGAAAGAAGAGGAATCTGCTCAGCCCCAATAGTGGCACCTCATTGCTACAAACAAACGTGTCTCTCAGCTGCTCTGACTCAAGCAATCACAGCTGATCAGTCTAAGTCAGTCAGGCCACTGTGAAACATAAACCCATGCCGTGAATGGTCATGGGATGAGTTTTGGTGGTGTTTTCTTTCTCCCACGTAATAAGATGAATCCTCCATTCGGAAAAGGGGCAGAAGAAGTTAACGCACTAGCTCTAGGTTGTCCTTATCGGAAGTTTGGTCTGGCTGCTCCTAATCAGAGCTCCAGGCTGAGTCTTAGGTATATAGTTCATTGTTACCGTGATCTTTGGCACATGCTAGTGAAGAGAACACCTTTTCAGCTTTTGTTGCTTCCTCCTTGTCACATTGATGCAATTAACAAATCTATGTAATTGTGGATTGGTAAGGGGAAAACAAAATGTTCTCCTGATGTGTCAGTGCAGAGGCAGTAATTGTGTGTGTGTGTGGCTTGAGCAGAGGCATTATCAAAAACCCCACCCATTGCAAATCATCAAAGTTGGAGCTTTTGTATAGCAATACGTGTCTGTGTTTACGTCCTAAATATTCCTTTTTTTTCTAAACATCTAGGAGCTGATTCAATATAAACTTTAAATGGTAGAGCTGCTGCTTACTTTTTAAAGTGGTTTAAGCAAAATGTCATTCCTGTCTCTTTTCCAGCTTAATCCCAGCCCAGAAAAAATGTTAATAAGAATAGCTTGTTATGGGCTGCAAGTGCCAAGGAGGATATGGCTCAAGAAGAAAGCCTGAAGCTCCACAGGTTCAGGCATCAAAAGAGGAAAAGGCTTTTTCCAGATAGTTGCAGCGCTGCATGCCTGCAGGCATTGAAAAGCCTGGGTACCGCAGGCCTGGCTTCTCTGGAGTACTTAACTTCTGTTTATAGTTAGCGAAAATGCCTCCTGATATGGGAAGGAAATAACCCCACACAAAAGCATTTTACTGCTGCTTAATATCTCTGAAGTCCTATCAGAGGCATGTGCCTTTTTTTCTTTTTTGCTAGTAGTAAAACACCATGTCTCTCAGGAAGACAGAGAGACAAACGTGCAAGAGTCCGTTTTAATACAGACACCGAACACTCTGTGTGTGTGTCCTGCTGTGATCTCCTGTGCTGCTCTCACATGGAAGGACCCTGACCCAGTGTCTGTCTGGTTCAAGGGAAGCACTGCTGGGAGCCAGGCAGTCTGTCCTTGACCTGGTTGGGTCAGGTTGTCCTCTGTTTGTGTCTGTCCCGCTGCTGCAGGGAAGCCATGTGCTGTGATGCTCCATCTGTGTGGATGTGGCTCCCATTTACCCCAAACTGCCCTGTCCTGGATGGCAGACATTTCTCTCCAAGCTGGTTTTGGTTGTAAGGCATGTTTGGGGTGAGGACACTTCTCGTCTGGCTCTTGGGTTTGGTCCCTTTCTGCAGGAGACTGGCATGCTGCTCCTGCCCCAGACTTGGGGATTAGTGTCTCTGTTGCTTCAGCCCTTCATAAGCATTAGATTCACTTAAGAAAATTGCACTCAGAATAACTTAATCTAGCAACCCAGTGGCTTCTATCTGAGACTTGGATCTTGTGGATATGTTTATTTAGTTTGGGATTCCCACTTCAAAGGAATCTGTCCTCTCAGCAAGAAAGTGATTGAGCACTTAAATAAAAATGTATTCATTGAATCTTTGGGATTGAGCTAAAAGTGCAATAGGGAGTTAACATGTACACCAACTGTGCTAATCAGTCAGGGATTGCTTGCTCTCCTAAAGGGGAAGAAAAGGGGCCTGAACTGCCCAAGGAAAAATGGCTGGCCGTCCTTGGCTTCTGGTGGTGGTGTTGCTTGCTGGGTCTTCAGATGGAGGATGAAGGAACTGGAATATCTTCGCCTGTGATCTTCAAAGTTACCAAATCCCTTGTGTAGAAGAGCATTTTAACAGAGCTGAAAGGTTGACTCAATGATTGTTTATTTTCTTTAAATGGCTGTGGATATAGGTAAGGTTGAGGCATAAAATCAATGGGATGAGTTTAGTCAGCAAAAATTACAAGTGTAAAGTTACGGGGCTTCGATTGAATATTTATAAAATGGGCAGCTCAACTTAAAAAGTGAGTGTAGTGCTGTCACCAGATGTAACACATAAACCAGAGAATTGCTTTGGCTAGGAGTTATTAAGCAAGCCAGAGAGCAGTTAATTCCCAAAAGCACCTGTCTATCCAAGCACTTTCCGTATTCCAGCCCTGTACTTCAAACAGTGCCGCACGAGTCAGCAGGCAGGTCTGCTTCACCCAGACCAGGGCAGGGGAGGGTGTCCTTTGGGAGCAGGGGACTTCATGCAAGTGTTTGCCAAGGAGCAGGGTACATGGGCATGTGCCCGTGGTGTGAGGCAGCCCTGGTAATGCTGCTTTGGCAAAGAGCAGCAGAAAGTTGCTTGTGTGACCTTTTTTTTTTCTTTTCCCCTCCTTGCTTTCTGAGCGGGGAAGCTTTAAAGTAGTTTGAAACAGGCTGGTGCTGTACATTTAGCACAGTGCCAGGCTCTGCGTATAACCAGCAGCCCTGCTCTGAGAAACTTGGAAAGTGTGCGAGCTGCAATGAACCTCACAGTGTCAGCACAAAGACTGAAATTGCACAGAATTGCAAGGCGTGATGCTGAAATCCTGTGGATACTGATGACAGCTCAGCTTCACCTTAGCTGAGTTGAATGGAGGTGTGGATGGGGTTGCAGTCATTATCCAAAGAAAACCAGTCTGGAAATTGTTTGATTCATGATGTATGTTCAAAAAACAGGGAAAGGGATCATTGGACTTTGGTTGGGCAGTTTTTTGGCTCCGAGGTGGAGAGCGATGATCTCTAAAATGCTGTCCCTGTAGGCTCTGTATTTCTGTGTAGGCATCCTAGTGACACTGGCTGCTCAGAGCTCTCTCTCTGTAACTGGTCATTTAGCTATGCTATAAGGTTCTATTTCTTCAATTTTCTGCTTTTTTCTGTGTTTCAAAACTGTCTCAGAGGTTTATCTTTGTGGCCGTCTGTTGTCTCTCCACAGTTGTGGCGTATCTTTTTGCCTTGATCTTTCTTCATCCCTATCAAGTCTTGCATTGGCAAGCTTTGTCTAGCATAAAAAAAGTACAATGTGGAGGTGATGATTGCAGGTGTCAGCGCTTGTCAAACACAGACCACGGGCTGGGAGAAGGCCTTTTGCCTGCCGATGTGCTAAAACGCAGATAAACTGTGTCCGGCAACGCAAATGTGTTTACTTTGTTTAAATGCCACAATCCAGGGGTTTGTTGAGGGTCTCTCCTTTCTGAAGTTTGAGTGCTGCTGTGTTGGGTTCAGGAAGCTGCAGTTATGAGTGGTCATTGTGTTTTTCCTTGCTCTTTACTTTGCTCCCTGCCAGTCCTGTATTTCCTTCGTTGCAGTTTTGTATCATTCCCTTGTGCCCTCACAGTGAGCAAGGTTCTTGCCACCAACCCGTGTTCTGTCCCACGCTGCAAAATTCCATTGTATATCTTCTTCAATTAGTTTTTACAGGCTGATTCCATTGTCACATCTGTGCTCTCTCCTCTCACAAGGCTTTGTGGCAGCTTGTTCCATCGTTGTGGTCTGATCAGCAATGCTTCTGTATCTTAAACTGATGAAACACTTGTGTACAGAAAAGTTGAGGTGAAGCTGGAGAATAGCTGGGCTTGACCCAGTGCAGGGACTCCTCCAAAATGGGGGAGGCTGATATCTCCCCTGAACTTCTGCATGTGAATTAGACCCTGCCAAGTGTAAAAACTGTCCATGTGCTCACATCCAGGTCCTCCTTTCTCAAATACAAATGTATGTGCAGGTTCAGCCTCTTGGGGAGCTTTTGGGAGTGGGGCAGGAGCTCACAGGTGAGTGAGGGTCAGGGTGGGAGCCCAGGGTGATGGGGCAGGCCCAGGTCCCCTCCAGCCTGCTGGAGATCAATATGGGAAGGAGCAATGAGCTCACCCAGCTGGCACTGGGAGAGTCAGTGAGGATCTTGAGGAAATAAGCCATACATCGGACATACTGGAATACATTTTTGAAAACTCAAGCGATTAAAATAGTTTACTCCCTTAGGATTCCCCTTGTTTGGCTGCCTTCTGACAGTAGCGTGCTGGGCTGTATTTTGTCTGGTTTTTGCTGCCCAATTGCCTCCTGCACACAACTGAAAATCAACTTGAAAAAATAAGTTTCAGATGAACATATTTGATTTGAAAAAAATGTTACTCAAACCCTTTTCTCTTGCACTTTATTTTGTGTCTTAAATACTCTTGTCATAGGAAGAAAAGGAAGCTGTGGTGGATTTAAAGGCAAAAGAAAAGAAATAAAACTTTAAAAAGCTTAACTCTTAAATGTTTGGATTTTTCAGGTTTTGTTGAGACTTCTTTTTCCTATCTCAGTTATTTTGAGAATATTTCTAAGATAATAGCGCAGTGATCCTGTTTTAGATGTAAATCTTCAGAAGGAAAGATTGGAATAGGAGAACCACAAGAAATGCTAATTTATTAGGTGACTCCCTAGACAGTTTGACAGCAATATTGCAAACACTTTTTTTTTTTTATAACTGGCAAATATAATCTTCTTATCAGAGTGACCTGTAAGAGGATGACTTCATACTTTGTAATAAGGAAATATTAAGAGACTGTAGAAGAGCTGGTCAAACACTGTCTTGAAACATTTTTTAGTTCCAGGGTGCTTCCAAAACAACTTGTGTAGAGAGCTTTCCTCTTTTTTCTGACACTTTAAGTCCTCCCTTTTATTGCTTTTTCTTTCCAAGGATATGTGTGTAAGTGAGAATAATGCAGGCTAATGGGGCAGAACAATAAATGTTCAGTAGGGAAACGTGGTTGAATCAAAGCCAGTTCAGAAACCCTGTGTTTGGGGCACAGGCAGACTTCCTAGGAGAATGAGATCTCAGCGGTGGGTTTGTGAAGCTTGTCTTCCAGGACTCCAAGTAAATACAGTCAGAAAATTACACAGTAGTGCTTACTGCACAAACATGCCCTCCTCTATCAAATGAATCTCTCTGGCCAGCATCTAGTAGACAAATTATTTTTCAGGTTCAGTCGGCAGAAGAGCCTACAGGTGGGTGTTTCGTTTTCCTTCTGGAGGTGGCATGTCACGGCCCAAGAGCCCCTAGCTGATGTTGGCCTTTGTTGTGTTACCTGTGCTTCCTCTCTCTCCTCTGCTGGGTTCTCCCAGGAGGGGTTTTGGCTGGTTAAGCCAGTGGCTGAGATTTGATCCTAGGAGGTTAAGCCAGGAATGGCAGAGGTGCCTGTGGTAACATAAGTGCTGCTGGTAAGTTATAGCTATTTTGGGGCTGGAGGAAAAGTTTGTGCCTGTGCAATTAAGCATGAAATAGGTAAATTCTGTGTATAATTGCCCAGCCTAGAGTGTAGCATGAGGACGTGACCCGTGGAAATTGCGGTGTGTCAGTGACTGCTGGCAGATTCCTGGGAAGTATCCCTGGTGCCCATGCTGGCACTGGGGTTATGTGTGTGTTTGTGTGTGTGGATGTCCTCTGCTTCCCCCCACTCCACTCCCAAAAGCAAAGGCACAGTCTGGGAGGAGACTTCTGCAAATGAGGACCCAAAAAAGCAACATTTGTTCGAAGCCGTAGAGGAAGGTGATGGCAGAGGTGGAAATAAAATCCGTATTTCCTGAGTTCACTTTGGGAATTCACCTGAAATACAGCTCACTTCTAAACATATGTTTCTTAGGTTGGTTTTGGTCTTAGGTTTTTTAATGAAAGCAAATGAGAAGTCTGAGAAAGTAAAAACTGAGATATGTGCGGTGGAGGGAGGGAAAATAAGACGATTGAAGCCAGTGCAGATAGGAAGAAAGTTTGTGTCAGTGCTGGCTGTGGCTGTGTTTCATACCCAGCCTTTGAATGGAGGAGCAAACAATCTACTGAAGTTTCTAAATAAAAGCAAGAAGTGGCTAAGAAAATTAGCCCAAAAAAGGTTTTGTCAAAAAACAGATTTTGTTTTTTCTCATTTTCCCTCCCTGCCACACAATAGCACCCATATCTTCTCGCTTGGTTTTCTGTTTGCTCTCTCCCCTGCAGGGGAGCAGGCTGTTTGCCCTCAGCATCATTATTTTCATCCCCCACTTTTGTCTCCTTCCCTCTCAGAAGTTCAGTGCAAACACAATTAGATAACGAGCACGGTGCGCTCCCTCTCCCGGGAACCTGCCATTGATTCACAGCCCTTGCACACAATGTGCTGGGAAGGACCAGCCAGGTTTTTCTGTCAGCTGCCCTGGCACCGGCCTGGTGGGACTTTTGTTGTTTACTGTAGGGATGGGAAGACCTCAGAGCAGCTTTTTGGGATGGCAACTCAGTAGCAATGGCATCTGTCTTCCTCTTCCAGCCGTGGTGGGCAGCGGCCAAGGCCTCAGTGATGTCCGAGCAGCCTCGGCAGCCTCTGGTGGGAAGAATGGTTTGTTGAGGAGTGCTGGCTCATTTGCAGCTGGAAGCTTTAAATTTTTTCCTGGACATCCTGAAATATCTTCTATTTTAATACACTACAGTGCAGCCAGGCTGTGTTCACTGGAGCACAGCTCTCAGTTTCCTAGGTGTGCTCCCTGAGCGGTGTGCCCCGGTGCAATTGCCCTGCCAGGGTTAGCCAGGTCATCTGTGGCGTTTTCTTTTGTTTCTTCACACCTCTGTAGCCACAATTGATATACACTGTGGCCACAGCGGGTGGCTGCACGGTCCCCAGCACCACAGCCACGCTTAAAACTCAGTTTGTTGTGGTCCTGCAGGTAGTCACCTTGAAGGGATTTCAGTTCCTGATTTCAGGAGCAGGTGAGGTTGGTTGTCAGGGCCGCTGGCTCTCTCTAATGCAGTTAGCAAAGGATCCTGCATGAGGAGAAGCTGTGCCTCTGCCTGGGCACGGAATGCCGCCTGTGCAGGTTATGGAGTGGGCTGCACAGGGTGAAGACCTGGCAGACAGCCTCTTGTGGGCTAAATAGTGTCTCTTGAATTTCACTGAATAGCTACAAAATAGGAGCAAGCTTTCGAGAAAAAGTATCAAGTAGCAAGTGAATCCTCTGTAAACGAACACAAAAGTCCCCGGAAGGGAAAAATTAGCAGTAATTACAGTAAAACATACTTTTTCATCATAGTAATGGTTTGATGTTGAAAGGTAGGGTTGCGGCATCATGTAAAAGTTATTTTTCTGCTGTGTCTTCATAGTAGTGAGTGTTTTGGAGACCTTTGCAATTCTATGCATGTTACTTGCTCAGTTTTTGGAGGCTGGCATTCGTTTCCAGATACTTGACACTGCTTGTGGGATAGGCAGAAGTTGATTTAGCTGTCCTGCAGATAATGGCAGCAGATCCCTCTGTTTACAGTGACGGCTGCAGCTCCCTGTATCTTTCCACTCTTTCCTCTGTGTTCCTTTACGAGCATCCCTCTGCTTATCAGAATGAACACCAGAGCCACAAAGAATTAGTCCTGATTTTAAAAAGCAGGCTGTGCAGAGGAAGCAGTAAATTTGTTAGGGATGGCAGGAGAATAGAGGGAGGAAAATCTCCAAAACCTTGGATTACATCAGAAAAGACTTCTGTCTTGATACTAAAAAAATGATAAGCTTTTGCATCTTGGAAAAGAGCTTGCTAGGTTTGACTCTAATTTCAGCCTCAGTATGGTTAGTGTGTAAAGAACAGTCAAAGTGAAAATGAGACAATGTCCCAGCCTTGAAATGACAGGGACGTAAGCTCTGTGTCCATAGGGAGGGAGGCCAGATCCCTTTGCTGTTGTCTTTGAGTCGGGGTTTTAATGACTACAGGGAGGAAAGGGGTGTTAGTACAGCAGAACAAAAACGATACAGCTAATAGGAAATTATTTTTATTGCTAATACATGGGTGCTTGTAATGTTTAATTCTTTACAGCTTATGCTTTATTTGCACATTCTTCCTTCCTCAGCACTCCGCACACTGTAGCAGCAGGACCGTAGTTCAAAATTACTGCACTTAAAGGCTCCTGTTCAGTGGTTTTACCATGAATAAAAATATTTGTCAAAGTTGCCCTGGTGCTCAGAAGGGCAGCACACGCACACAGAATGGTTCAGCTCCTGTGCACTCCTGGGCTCTTGCTTTTCACATCCTCCTTATCCTCCCTCCTTTCTGCTGATAGCTTTTTAAAGTTTCCTGGAAATATTTTTTCAGGGTAATGTAGATGTATGTTTAATTAAAATTCGGGACAGTCTTTTCTTGATAGAAATTTACTTTTATTTTCACCAGCAAAGCCAGATGAAAGCCGAGAAGGAGCGTGGGAGCATTTGATGCCCCTGAAAACCATATTGTGGCAAGAGTAGTTTTAAGGCAGCCCAAGAATTGTCTGCATAACTGGAGGAGAGAGAGGCTTAAATGAAGCTTTGCAGTGTTTTAGTTCTAGGTCGTTATTTAGGTTAGTTAATGGAGATTTAGTGTTTGCCATGTGCTGTGTGTCTGGTTTAAGGTAAAGTGAACTACTGTCAGTTTGCTACAAGGAGCTGCAGAGGGGAGACAACAGCCTGGGCATCTGCATTATTTTCCCTGCATCAGGTGCTAAAAGTCACTAAATGTACTGTGAGTCACAATATTTTTTCCCGATTTGACTCGCTTGCCCAATCGTATTTTTACTTCAGCCTTTAGGCTTGAAAAAGCATGTGCATAATCAGTTCATTTTGTGTGGTCTAGGCTATAAAAATGCCCCCTCTGTTCTTTCCATATGAAAAACGTGTTTTTAATTTTGGGGAACTTATATAATTTTCTGTGCTTTCTTTTGTATCTCAGATTAAAAACAAATGCTCCCTTCCCCTAACTTTGCATGTTCCAATTATGGAGTTGTGAAAATAAGTCATCCTTCAGCTTTTGTTACTTTAAAACAGCTATCGGTGATGTCAGAGTCAATACTAAAAGCATTAAGAATGCTGGCAGAATGTAATGCAGCTGCAATCCAACATGATGTTGGAAATGGGGTTGAGAGCATAAAGGCTTTCCATATTCCCAGGGCGCACAACTGCTCGCGGCCTTGGCTTTGATCTCTTCAAAGGCTGCTGCCTCCTCCTAGATGGAGAGACTTGGCTGCCACTCGCTCGCATTGAAAAAAGGCAGAGGTCTCTATTCAGGCAGAAATCAATCACTGTGCAGAAACAATTATGTGTAATTCAACCATCATGAAAACAGGGTGAGATTATGGGTTTGTTACCTGAGTGACTGCGTGGAGATGGGGAGCAGCGGACGCGGGAGTCCTGCTGACATGCCACATCTTGATGACAATTATAGACACATGAATGATGTGGCGGGCGGGGGCGGCAAGATGACAAATGCTGGTCACGCTGTCCAGCAGAGCAGAAAATGAGGTTACAATTGGGAGATAATGTTTGCATATGTAACCATATTTCAGCAAGCTGGGCAACTTCAGGGAATAGCAGAGACTGGCGATCGTAAACAAAGTCCCTGTGTGCCATGACTATTGGCTTTCCACGATACAGAAATGTGCATGTGCAGTGAGAAACCCCTGTGCCACGTCCCAAGGAGCTGCTTGTTTAAAACAGCCCGGAGGCATTTTTGTCCGGGGGGGTGGGGTGAGGGAAGAATTGCCTGGGAAAAGGAGAAATCTCCAGAGTTTGGCCCTCAGAAGGCAGAGGAAGCAAGCAGAACTCCATCTCCATTGCTCCATGTCTCGGGATGGGGTGGTATTAACATGGCAATGAGCGATGGCTGTTTACAGCAGCACCGAGGAGCGCGGCTCTGTCTCCTGCCCTCCCCTCCCAGCAGGGATTTTCACTGGCCTCATGGCAGCGCATCTCTGAGCGAGAGCATTTCTACATTTGCATGGTAACATTTGGGCTGCAATAGGCTGTTGGTAGTGTGACGTGATGCTCAAAATATCTTCTGATGTATAATGGCCTCCTTTAATTAAGAACTTTTTTTTTTTCTTCCCCTGAGTGGTAAGCACTAGCTGTCTGTCTTTAAAAAGGGAACTGGCATATGCAGTATCTGCCATGAGAATATTTATTTAAAGTATTATTGCTTATAAAGTCTCAAAATAGTTTTCCTCCCCAAAAGGCAAAATAAAACACAGATGACTGATTATAAAATGGTATCCCTGTTCACTTTGGTACACAGGATGAGCTTTACCTTTTATACTGCTCGGGCTTAGACATCAGAGGCGCAAGAAGCTGCTTTGAGTTACAGATCTTCAAACAATAAGTCAAAACAAAAAATCAATCCCTCCAGTCCCTGGGTGCAGTTAGCTAAAGATAAAAGAGAAAAATAAAGTTATGCTAAAGCAGATAGAGGAAAGGAACAGATATGCCAAGGAAACACAGAGGACAAGTGCAGAGTTGAAGTGGGCCTAGTGTGAGCCAACATCAATGAATTTTTATCTTATCAAAAAGTTTTAGGGTTGCCAATTCTTTTCAAACTGGATCCACTCTGCTCCAGGGCTGCCTGAAGCGTTGTCTTCAATAAAAATTGCTTCTCCCTACCCCCCGCATACCTCCCTCTCACTCCTAAATGTAATCACATGCAGGGATTAGGCTGCACCTCACTCAAGGTATGAAACTTTACTGCAGACTTCAACAGTAAATCAAGGACTCTAATAATCTCTTGTTACTACAAATATGAGCTGAGATTTCTTTTTCAGTACTTGGTGAAAGATGCATAATCTAAAAAGAAGTAAAGCTGTTTCCTACTGGGGTTATTCCCCCCCCACCCCGCCTCCCAGTAAATTTAAATTACAAAGGAATTTTTAAAATAGATTTTTTTAAAATTGATTGGAGTTCTTTAACATTTTTTCGTAGCCCTTTCATGAAAATTTTCTATGTCAGTTAACTGCCTTTATTGAATCAAGTGTATGGCTTAAGCCTTAACCTATAAAGAGGAAAGCATTGCACCTCAGTGTTGTGATATGCGACCCAAATCCCTCTGTTTGTCTCTTCAGGGCTGACATCTCAGGGGTCTAATCAAGCCAAAAAAAGCTTTTTTTTTTTTGGAAAAGAAATCTGTTGGCTTTGACCTTTTTCTGCTTTGTTGTATATTTTGGCGTGTTTATAATAGGGGTGAACTCGTGCTTGCGTACTGTTGGGAGGAGCTCAAAGTGTCCCTTGGCATCAGGACAGCTGGTGCTGGTACCTGGCCATGGGCACGTAAGAGGCAGAGAGGAGATGGTAATGCTTCAAGCAATAGCTACAGAAAACATACCTATCCAACCAAAAGTGAATAACAGACCCAGGTTGTACATTGCCTTCAAAAAGTACCTGGAATGAACAGATAGTCAAAGGATTTTGGGAAGTCTTGCTGATGCACAACTTCAGCTCAGTTTCTAGTGTCTCAGGGCCTGTTTCCCTGTCTACAGTATGGCATAATATCCATTTCAGAGGTGGGGCAACAGAGCAGAAGAGAAAGAATAAAGGGTTCAAGGTATGCAGATTAAAGAATGCTAAGGCAAGGCTATTGATGTTAGGTCTTGCTCTTCAGTGAGAATTTGAGGGGGCGATTTCAGACAGCTGCCTGGTAAACTGGAGCTGGATCTTCTCACTTCAGGCTGTTGAACTGCTGCCTTTGCTGCTTTGAGAAAAACAGAAGGCACCCTTTTCTACGTGAACAGTTGCATGAGCTGCTACATAGGTGTTTATGGGATTGTGAACTGAATGGAAAACGGGTTAGTGAGTATAGATGTTACTGTGAAATATGGTATGGAATACGTGGCCCATGCTGTGAAAAAAAAAAAAAGATATCTTTAGTCTCTTGTTTCAATAAGGTGGAAGTTAGTGTAGGTAACTACTCAGAATGAATGTTCAGCCAGTTATTGCCTTAAAAAAACCACATAAAAATCTGCAGCTAGATAATTATTCCCATTCATCTCTGGGTAGATTACATCCTAAAGATAATATTTTTTTAATTGCTTTAATAGTTCTCCTTATGGTTGTCCTCTTTGAAGTGAGGAGCAGCGTGGCATGATACAACAGCAGCGGCTGCACAAGGAGCTGAGCTGAAGCTGAAAGCTGCCCAGCTGCAGCTCAGTGTTGTGGACCTGCTTGTGTCCTTTACCAGTTCTGATTTCCTTTAGTTCAGCTGTAGGTGAAGCCTTGTCATCAGTAACTGTCAACCTCTCAAAAGAAAAATTAATGTTTTTGGAGGCAAAAATGGGCTTGGTATTCACAATGCTTGGTATTGGATATAATGCCTGCTGACTAATGTAGTTTTGCAAAAACCAGTGAGAAGACCAGTGGTCCTTGGGATGGTTTATACAGAGCAGAGACCTGCAAAATAATAATCCTGCCCACATGCGAGGCCTGTGGTGCATTTTGATCTTTTGTGTCCCTCCTGAAGAATGCTATGCACAAGCTGTAAAGAGTGTTGGTTTGAGTCAGGATGAGATTTACAGGGCTTGAGTAGCCCACTCTGAAATGGAAAGTGCCTTAGCTGGAACTTACAGAATATATTTTGGTTTTTGTGTGTTTATTTGAAGGATTTGTTGAATGGAAGCAAAGGTTGGAGCAGAGGTGCATGGGAACTGCAATGCTCTGCCTGGCCCCTCTGCCCCTCCTGCCCTAGGAAAGTAAGCTTGTACCTAGTTGCTTTGGGAAGCATCTGCCATCTCCCTTTCCCATTTCAAATATTTTGATTGAAGTATCGAAGACAAATGTGTTGATTGGACCTGGTTCCTCTCAGTGTGAGGCTTTTCTTTCTTTATCTTTTGATCTGGCCTAGCTGAGCATCACAGCAATAGCAGCTAATTGACTTAGCCTGTGTCAACTGACTGCAGCACAGAGAGTGGGTTGTTTCAGCTCTCCCAGTACAGCACGCAGGGGATAAACCCAGTGGCTAAATGCTGTGTCAGGCCAGGATGGAGCCCGGGCTAAAGGCAGAGCATGGCCATGACATGGAGGTGTGTGCTGAGGAACCAGGAGCCCATGGGAAACCTGTGGGATGGCGGGGCAGGCATGCTTTCTCAAAGCTGGCCTACTTGGCCTCTGAAGTAAACACCAATTTGCGGTCTCTTCGTAGGGAGGGAGCAGTCTAATAACGCTGGGATAACTTTCTTGCCAGCAACTCTTGTTGTTCAGGGCAGCATTTAACTTCATCTAATTGGGACACTCAGCTTTCAGCAGTCGGCCTGCAAAAATGGCAGGCGGCCTGAAGTGCCCGGTGATTTGCGAGGTGCCCACCATGAGAGACATCGCTGGGCCCTCAGAGGGGTGACACCGGCTCACTGGCACGAGCAGACACTTCTGGTAGAGGGGATACGGGAGCATCAGTGGGTGTGTGGGGAAAGGCTCAGAAACGAGAAGCTGGGTGCGGCTGTGGGAGCGAGGAGTGACCAGCCGGGCACACTGCTGCCCGGGATATCTCTGGCACCAAGGAGTCCTCCACGGACACCGGCTCAGAGGTCTGCCCTGTTAAGGTCTGTCCCAGTGGAGACAAGCCTTAAATAACAGGCAGATGTTTGCAGAGCGTGTATTATGGAAATCAGACCAGTCATAACTTGACTGCTCTAAAATAATGCACGTCTCTTCTAAAGAGTGTCGGCTTAGTTTTTTTTGGCTCGAGGCAGAGACAAATTTGTGTGTGCAAGGCAGTGGCCTGTGTGGGGCGGCCGGGGGCCAAGCCGGGCCATTCCCATCCCTCGGGGCACTCGGGCCGTCCCAGGGCGGCACCGACCTGGCCCCACAGCCCCTGCTGCCGTGGGAGGGTTTCGCTCCTCCCCGCTCCTCCTGGCTATTGCCGGTCCCTGCCCCGAGAGCGCTGGGGGTGCCGTGGCAATTAGGAGGTTGCCGAGGCAATTAGGAGGCTGTCGGTGTGGCCCCGCAGCTGCTGATTTGCATGTCTGCCTACGTCGGGCAACTTCCATGTTCATCCACATTCCTCCCCAGGCCTGACAGCACGTGGCTGCCTCTCAGGAGCTCCTTCCCATGCCCAGGCAGGTGCTACCAGCGTGTGACACAAGTCCTGTTGCTGGTGCCCCAAGCTGGTGGCTTCAGCTTGGTGGGGTGGCTCAGCAGCACACGGCAGGTTGGGGACCTGTGGCTGCCTTTCAGAGTTCCTCCTCCTGGAATGTAGTTGTGGGGAGTGCTGCTCTGTCATCAGCACTTGCACAGGGTCACCTGCAGGAGTAATTCAGTGTTGAAACTAAGCCTTGGACTTGTTGGAAACATAGTTTATTTTTTACATTTCCTGTCTTTTCAAGCCTTGGGCTGATCGCATTGCCCTCGAGCAGGTGTTGGTGCTGAGGGAGGAAGGCTGTCTCCCGCTCTCCCTCAGCAGCCTCCTCAGCCGGACCTGGACAAGTATTGAATTAGCTTTATTATGCCACTGATTTGAAGTCATTACTGGTGTAAGCCGATGCAGTTCCATTATTGTTGATGGGATTGGGACTCTTCATGTCACAGGTGAATTGGACTCAATTAACCAAAGCTGTGGTCTTAATTAGAAGCTTGGCTTTCAGTGGCTCCTCCTGAGCCCTGGAGGTGGGATGCCCCCTGCCACATCTTGCCACCCCACAGGTCTTAACGAGTCAAGGGGAGAAGGTGCCACTTTTTCCCATGCAGCATCTGCGTGGACCATGGGGCATCCTCTTGTGCTGCACATCCCCACAGCTTTGCTCTGTGGGAGAGGAAACACAGCACAAAATGTGAAAAGTACAAACCTGCCCCTTTGGGCTTGCCAGTGCAGACACTGGTACCTGTGTTGCCAGCTCTGGATCTGTCCCCACAGCCTAAGTAGTCCAGCCAGGGAATGAGCATTTTGCTCTTTACTTGAAAGACAGTTAGTCAAAGGTTTTGCCAGATACTTGTCTTGACAGCAAAGCGGGACGTTTTGTATTTTCACTAGCTAACAAGTTTTCAGTGGCCATGCCTGGCTCTCCTGGATGAAACAATGTATCTGTAAGTGCTTTATGAAAAACGTAATGCTCATTATTGCACTTAGAAAAACCTCAGCACAGGGCAGGAATCATCCAGTTTTGGGACTGGCCACAGCACAGCTCCCAGGGAGGTCCAGGGTCCTGCATCCCACTTGGCCTCTGTGGAACAGGAGCCTCTATCCAGTGACCTCGCAAATGGTTTTGTGCACCCTGTCTTCACCTTTCCAAAGGAGAAGGCGGCTCTCCTGAGGCACACTCATTCTGGGATGCCAGCACGTGCTGCTGCAGCAGGGCTGGAATGCTGGACCATCCCAGGGGCATGCTTGGCTGCCTTCCCTCTGCTGCTGGAGGGGGCGACAGCCTTTTTCTGAAAGCATGCACCCTCCTGCTAAATATAGCATCAGTGCAGGCTCTATTTTTAGTTGAGTTTGAAGTGCCTTTTTCAGCAGAAGCCCTGCAGGATTTCAGCAGCAGACCCCACATCTGGGTGTCCCAGGGGTTTGTGTCCTTTCCCAGTGAGGAAGGATGTGCAGGGGATGGAGAGCTCATGTGGTGCACATCAGTGGCCCCGCGTGCCGCATGCTCACCCGGCTGGCTGCTGCAGAACAGGCGGTGCAGCGGCTGATCGCTGCCTCCTGCTCAGGAAGAGCTGCTTCCTCTACCTGGCTGCTGGGTTGTTTTGTCCTTTCTCTTCTCTCCCAAAGCTGGTAGGAGCATAGTAGCCACTTGGAAACCTCTCCTCCAAGCTCCGGTGTGGCTGTGGTTGGCCAGCCTGCTCTAGAGGTAAAAGGGACTGAGCCATAAGTGTGGATGAATATTGGTTTAACCTACAGCTTCATGTAAATCCCTTTCAGATGTGTGTCCCCATTCAAAGTTAGGATTTTTAGTTAGTACCATTGCTGTTGCACCCTGTCCTATATCTAGCTGTGGACTGGCACTCCCTCTGGATAGCGAGTAGGGGATGAGAAGAGGAAAGCCTGGGCAGTGGGAGAAGGCTCAGTTCGCTGGTGTTGGCTTCTTGTGTGTGAACTGTGCTGCTGTAAGTGCTCACTCATCTGGCTGTACTGCAGGTGCTGGCTTTCCTTGGGCCAAGCAGGGGTTTGAACCCACAAGCAGCCTTGAGGGACTGCCCCTCTCTGCTCCACAGCTGTTATGAACAACTGCCTTTTCTGGGAGCCATCCAGAAGGACTCGGTGGTTCCCTAACAAGTGGCTGGAAGATACATGAGGGGAGACCCATGCTTAGCACCTCTGAGTTTGTGCTCTGCAAAGTGTGCTTGTAGCTGCACATGCTGTCAGCACTGTCCTGCATGTGGCCTGTGCCCGGGGGAGGCAGGGGAGAGAAAGGTGCTGCTATTTTTGTTCCAGTGGTGGTTTATGATGGTTGTTTCATTGCCTAGATAGCTTACAGTGGGTGGCATTCACATCAGACACTACCCCACACCTGAAAAACAGAAAACAAACAAAAGCTGAGATAAGCGGTGCTTTAAGGAAGATCAAAAAGTTGCCTGCATGTTTCTTCTTCTTTGGGAAGCCTGCAGTACTACAGACAGATCAAATGCAGCTTTAGGTGTGTATTCATGGGACCTTGGTGGGCCCCATTTTCCCTCTCTAAAAATGGCAAATTAGTGACATTACTGAGAGGATATGACAAGTTTATGAATCACCCCATCAACACAGGAAAGAAGTATTCTCTGAAAAGATGATTTTTGACTCAAGTAGATGGTCAAATGTGGCCTCAGAAGTTGCTGGGACAGTGCAGTGCACGGTGGGGGACAGTAAAATGGCTATGTTTCAGGCTATAACCACACAAAACACACTTCTTGTTACTTTATCTCCCTGACAAACTTGCAATGGTGCACAGGGTACTTTGTGAGCCTGTTTTACTCTTGTTTCAGCTTGGTTGCGCTGGAGCAGCCCTTGCTGGTGCTCAGCATACACCTCTGTGTATTTCCAGCGCTGTTACCTCAGATGGGCTGAACCCTGCTGGCCGAATGAAAAGCGCAGCATTGCTGAGCTGTGCTCTCCTGCTAAAGGTTTATGTGCATCTTCATTTCACTTGCATAACTTGCATATGTAGGGGCTACTCTCTGCTGCTATTGCTATGCCACAAGTCAGCCTCTAAACTTAGCTCTGAGCCAAGACATCTTCCCCAAAGATGCACAGCGCTTCTTGTCGCCGTCACTGCTGACAGGAGGGGGTTATATAATGCAGAGTTCCTCTTTCAGTGCTCTGCAGAGCCTGTGCTTGAGTTTTACCCTTCTCACTCGGTGCGTGGCGACCCCTGTGCCGGGGTGGGCAGCGGGTGCCTGGCACGCACGGCTGCAGGAGCTGCCACTGGTGCTCCACAGGGCGCGGGGCTGACTCTTCTCCCATCTAAGCTAATTCCTGTGCCAGCTGGGCAATGGGGAGAGATTAATGACTGCCTTGGAAGCCAGTTTTCCAGCCTACTGGCCGGAGGGCAAGCATCATGATAGTTGTAGCAGCTGGTTTGGAGAGGAGGGAAATGAGGGGAAGATAAAATTGCACATCCAGAATGCCAGGGTAGCCTGTGTCCATGCTTTGATGTCTTCTCCCTCCACACCCTCCTGTGGGTTAAAAATGAAACTAGACTGCATTTATAATGGGTGTGTGAATATCTGTATTTAGCTGCTGCAAGCAGGCTCCTGGACTGAATCCTTGTATGTGGAGAAATACAGTTTGGCCAAATGCAGGAATGGGTGTTTTCTGTGCCCTCATTGTGGGTACACACGGACACATGTCATCTCATCAGTTCAGACATCAGAGCCTAACAAATTCTGACATACATGTATGTGCTGGGTTATGAAAAGGGATAAAGGGAGATTAAATACCCTTTAATTCCTCCTTAATGGTCCTGAAGTGTGTAAGTCATGGTTAGGGCTGTGGGAAGAAGGCCCATTTGGGTCTGCAGTGAGGACACAGGCAACAGGTTTATTTCCAGTGAAATAAACAAATGTAGCTGCCTCTAAACCTCTGAAATTGATTTGCACATCCAGCGAAGCAGGGCTGAACATCCTCCCTCCAGTGCCCATTGCAGAGGGCAGGAGCTATCCTTGCACCTTCAGGAAGACCAGGACAAAAGATGGGGTTCCTCCCGAGTGGCAGATGGGGTTTGCACGTGGAGGCAGGTAGCTCAGAGGAATTGTTTTCCTCCTGTTACTGTGCAGCACTTCTGCATCCACTTTTGCATGGCGTGCTTTAATCAGCAGCCCTCCCCTCTTGGCCCCCGGGCCTTGAAATTCCACAAAACCCAATTAAGAGAGATGAGAGAGCTCTAGCATGTATACATATGAAATTTCAGAAGGCTGAAAAAGAGACTCTTAATACCATAAAGCCTGCCCTAAAGTAAAATTTGCATCAGAAATCTACATAGTTAACCCCGTGAGGAAGACAGTGTAGCTGAGTACAACTTTTTTCCCCCCCAGAGGGGTAACTTATCCAGGTCTGCTTGGTTTGGCATCAGCCTGCTTGCAGCTGAGGAGTGCTGCAGAGCAAGCCCTGTGCCTCATATACAGCCTGCAGAGAGCATCAAGGAATAGTAGCTCCCACTTCAGAGGCTGTGCTGCCTTGTCCCAAACAGAGCAAAACAAAAAACCACCCCAGCCTGAGAAAATCATTCTCATTCAGCTTCTCTAGGTTGGCAACCAAAAGCAGACTGGGTGGATGAGGTGCTTGTGTAGACTCATTAAAGGAAGTATTCAAGACTGATCTAATTATCACTTACAGATTCAGCACATTCAGCCCAGGGTTCCAAGTATTTCATGCCTTACTAACCTGGTGCTACACTGGCTTGTTTAAATTGCCCACCATGAACTATCCTGAGAAAGACAGCCACCTTTAAAAGAATTACAAGCGAACAAAAAACCCTCAGCAAATCCACTCCTTTCTGTATGGCTTGAGTGTTGAGAGGGGAACTGGGGATAAAGCTTTATTCCCCTTCCATGCTTTTATCTATCTCTTTTGCTATCTTGTTTATATAAGATACAAAATTTCTCCTCCTATTATCCTACTTACAGCTTAATCACATACTAATTGGGGACCTAACTTCCATTGCTCTGCCCTTTTTTGAGTCTCTGTATCCTCCCTAAGAACAGTGCATAAGTACCCTCTTCAATTAAGAGAAATTAAACAAGGCTAAAAACTCTCATCTGAGGGCTTCACATGATTGCCTTAGTTGACAGCAGTGGGTTTGGCTGTAAAGTGGCTGAAATCTGGGGAGGACAGTGGTGGGGACTGGGCAGTGTGCTGGGAACACAGGTAAGTATTTCCCTGCAAAAACACGAGGCCTCAAAGCTGCTTTTTTTATTACCTCCGGATTCTGCAAAGGGCTGGTTATCTCACGCTGCGAGCCAGCATGATCAAAGCCCCGGGAAAGGTCAGGCATTCCTCCAGGAGTGACACTCAGCTGCCTGCCGGCAGCGCTGCTCCAGCCCACAGCTCCCACAGCTCCCACAGCCCGGCCGTGGCACCGAACTGAAATCCTTTATCTTGTTAACGAGTGAACCTACAGATTAGCCAGCCCAGCCTTAGCTTGATGTGGAGAGCATGTAACACCTGGCCTGGGCCTTCTGAAGAGGAAAGGTGGTTGTTTTTAAAAAAAATAATGTTGTGGGGGAGGCGGCATTTCCTTCCTCTGACTTAGCGCGAGAGAGTTAATGCCGATAAAAGCTGTGCTCTGTCTGTGCTGCACCGAGGGGCTGCTCTCCTCATGTTCTCAGCTCCCAGTTCTGTGCAGTTGGTAGCAACGGTGAGTGCCAAAATCCTGGGCAGATGAGAAATCATCTACAGTGTCTTCCAGTGAGAGGATATTGTTTTCTCACTGATTTGATAGATTTTTGATGGACTCTGTTTGATAGGTGGGTTCTCAGTTTCTCACTTTGAGCTGTTGTCCCCCACAAGCTGCTTGTGTGTGGACAGGGAGGTTTGGGAGGGCGAAGGGAAGGAAGAGGTGTTTGAGATGGGCAAATTCTGTCTGTCTCTGCTTCTGCACACGAGGTGCTGTAGTGTTGCATCTGTGCTAGTTCAGTGGCATGGGAGAAGTACATCCCCTGAGTAGGGGTGACAGGGATTCACCCCATGGCTCATGGTCCTGTCTCTGGCTGTCTGGAGGCTGACTGTCCTTGTCCTTGTTGGTTGGCAGAGGGTATTTGGCATCTTTGTCTTCAGGCGTGGATGCTGAAACTCTGAGAAAGGCAAGGGGGACTCTGCCTGTTTCATAGTGTGAGTAGTGAGATGGTGGAATTATGTTAACTGCCTGAAATTGGGGGTAGTTTTCAGTTTCAGATGAGGCTAAGGTATCCTTATTCTAGTTGTAGGATAGAAGTAAGAGGGACCATAATTTTTCTCCATCAGAAAAGGTACTTTTGCCATAAATTGGAAAAAAGTTTAATTTTTTAGAGCAGAGCACTTGATTCCTTGATTAAAAGGCTTAAATGAATGTCCCTTAATCTGTCTCCCAGCCTATTTCTTGAAAAAGGGGGCAGTAAAAATTTGCCTCATCTGCAGATAAATGTGGCAAACTGTGTGGCCAGCTGTGGACATACGGCCTCTGGAGCAAACTCAAAATGTCTGTGTGCAGCAGGAGTGCCTGTGTCTCCTGCCTGACTGCCAGATGATCCTCAGATCATCCAACTAAAAACTCTGCTCCCTTTGCAGGGGAGAGGTGAGGGTCTGGTCCTTCACTCTGAAACGAAGACAATGGGGAAGGAGTCTGCCTGGCCTGGTAGGAGCAGGGGGAAAAAAAACCCAAATAAAAAATTGTCTCCAGTATGTGTTTGCCAGCCTTGCCCACATTGCTGCTGGGTGGCAGCTGGAGGGGTTGCTGGCTGGGAGCATTGCTGGCAGAGCTTGCCCAGCCCCAGTGCCAAGCCAGACTGGGCTCTGCAGCAGCTCCAGGGTTTGCTGCCCCACGGCAGCCACTGTGGGATGGGCAGGTCTCATGCAGATCCCTTGTGTGTCCACACCAAAAAGGAAAAGGATTGAAGTTGCGTTGGGGCATCTGTGGCACTCTTGACCATTTTCCCTGTCAGCAGTGGAGGGGGGTGAGGGCCTGAGTGCTTCCCCAAGCTCTCCTGGTATGAGCTATTTTTCTGCCTGATAAATTGTTTAGTGGTGTTTTGCAGACTCTTAACACACTGTGTTTCTCCCAAGCACAGCCTTTATTGCAGTGAAAAGTAGCAAGGAGGGATGTAGTTATGATAAGAAATTGTCCATCCCAGCCTCTGCCATGCTTTCAGGGGGGAGTTAATGGCACAGGGGAAGACTAATTGAATGAAAAATCAAACTGTTGGTAACGACAGGGTGATGGTAAACTTTGGAAGTGTCTCTTTAAGGCAGTCGAGCATAACTCTCATATAATGTTGTTTGAGTTTAGTAGGATTGAAATATAATTGCAGGGTGACCCATTATTACTAGTGGGGCTCTATGTGCAGCTCTAAGCCCATCTGGAAGGGTGATTTACTGGAGGCTTGGGCAATCTGGCAATTTAGGCTCTTTTTTACGATGTTTAGACTTCTACCCATGTTATAAAGCACAGCCCAGGGCTTTTATGAGGACATAGATGCCTGCTGCACAAAGCTTCAGTTGTGGGCCGGGTGTATTATTTTTGTTTTTAAGAGTAATTTTTAAATTTTAAAGGCAGCTCTTGAATTTAAAAAAAAAATTCAAGTCTAGCAGCAGGCAGAAATATCCTGTGCAGGATTTAAAAGGCATCACGTGTCTTGTGCATACCAGCAACCCTTTTTAAGCCCTGTGGCCAAGTGGGTGAAGAAGCTTAGTTGTAACAGACCAGGTTGTGTGGGGTGGGAAGAGGGAGTAGGTGAGCCCCAGGTTTCTTCCTGTCTCCCCCATCTCATGGGTTGCCACCTCAGCCACCAGAGTGTCTGCAGGTCAGTGCCCAGGACAGCCATGCACCTGCATGGGTAAGGCCTGAAAGCTGAAGGAAATGCCTGGTTTTGGGGAGCCTGATGGTGCTGTGCAGTTAAATGAGCCAAGCATGGCCAGGAGGCCCAGGAAGCTTCCCAGGGGTGAGTACAGGGCAATGGAGCAGAGGCAGGGATGGGTGGTGCACAGGGCTGGTGAAGAGTTAGAGGATAGCCAATGCCACCAACACAGGGAAAGATGCATTTTCTTAGAATGATAAAATATCCTCAGCTGGAAGGGACCCACAAGGATCATCAAAGCCCCAGTCCTGGCCCTGCACGACACCCCAAGAATCACACCACATGCCTGAGTTTGTGTCCAAACACTTCTTGAACTCTTGTCAGGCTGCTGCTGTGACCACTTCTCTGGGGAGCCTGTCCCAGTGCCCAGTCACCCTCTGGGTGGGAAACCTTTTCCTGATATCCAGCCTAAACCTCCCCTGACACAGCTTTGCTTAGGGTCCTGAGGACTCCCTGGGTCACAAGCGTGTGTTGCAGTGGGGATAGGCAGCTGTTAGGGGATGATCTAATTCCAAAGCTGATGTAGGAGCATCTCTCCAGGGCTCCTTTGTTGGTTTCCCTCTGTGTCTGGAGGCAGGGCTTGCTGTGAGGTTGCCATCTGCTTTTTGGGGAGTGGAAGAAAAACATTTCCTAAGCTGCCCTGGGAGAGATGCACATGGGCACAAAAGTGGGGTGCTCTATCTTATCTGGATATCCTTTTTCCACTCCACCTGCAAACAGGCAGCTTGCACAGGTCTGTTATAATTACAGTCCTCCCCTTACCTCAGTCATCTCTCACCATCAGCCCATAGCTGGGAGGCATCAGTCTGGATTTTTTTATGTCTTTTAAGATGCCATTTGGCAAACAAGACTAAAAATAATGAGCATTTAGTATTTATGTCAGTGGCTCAGCATCCAGCTGTGTTATGTGGTAGGTTTATTGCTCCTCCTTATTTCAAGAGTCCAAATGAAACATTCAGCATCAATGGTTTGGGCCAAAAAAGTGTTTCCAGCCCTGCTTCTTTGAGCCCATGCCTTGTTTGGGTCATTCATTGCTCGTCCTTAGCTGTCTGCTGTGATTTTTGTATTTTTAGCGACATAAAAATGTAATTTTAGGGCATGTTTTTGTGTCTCATTGATGCGACAAACCCTCATGGGAATGATCTATAAAATTAAGTTAGTAGCTTTTCAGCACTTTTGTTTGTACTGAAATCATCTTGCACAATGTGGTAGAGAAGTAATTCCTGTTGTGACCTTCTACTGATGGTTCAAATAACCTGTCTAAGAGACATCCTGTTTCTGGAGGGCCCTATTGCTTTAATTCCTGTTAAAATTGGTTTTGTCTTCTGTGGAACAGTGCTGCCGAAATTAAGTACTTGCAAATGCGTTTTACCTCCAGATAAACGTTGCAGTTTGCATTTTCAATCCCAGTGAAGCTTTAGCAGACTGCTTCTTTTGGCCTAATCATTTGTACATTTTTAGGGATTTTTTTTTTTTTAGTTAAAAATGAATATTTTATTTTAAGCCTTTGGACCATCTTGCCCACATCCAGTGATGGATGTCTAATGAGATGACTTTTTGCCTCCACTAAATGGTTATATTGTTTGCACTGATGTATGCTAAGACTTGATGCATTAAATCTTTGGTCATTAGCCGATGCCATTAGCAGAAAAGTCCAAATCACTTAGAGCTGGGACTTAAGACTTTTCATTAAAACCTGAATTTGCATGTTATTGGATAAATCTGTTAATACGGTTTAGCCGGACTCAAGGAAGTTAGTTGAAAACTTTTTACAGTGCGTACTTGGGGTCAGTGATGCCTGAGAGCCTCGAATTTGGAGAAGATGCCCCCTCTGAGGGCATGGATGCAGCAGCCCCTGCATCCATCCCACCAGCATTGCCCGCCCCCACCACCCGTGGTGCTGTGCATGCATCCTCAGCTGTCAGCACTGCGCTTCATGTTGGGCTCAGGTCTGCTCCAGTGCTGCCAGAAAAGCCCCCTGAAGGAGCTAAAATCCCAGCAGCAGGATCTCCTCACCTCATGGCTAATTGGTGCAGCCACCTTGGAGCCAGAGGGGTTTTGGCCTCGGCACTGGTTTCCCTGCAGGAGTCTTCAAGCAGCACCAGTGTGGTGGGGAACAGGGCTTGCCAGGAGCAAAGGCCAGCTGAGAGGAGTCACTGATGTCATCAAGTTTGTCACTCCTCTACCATCACATCCATTCCTATATTTTTTTTCTTTTTGTCCTCAGTTTTTTAGAGGGTGGATGAGGCAAGGGCACTTCCAAAAACATCAGTCAGGTTGGGCAGCTTGACCAGCCCAGTGATCTCTGCTTTGCTAGAAGTAAGAAGATGCTGCCTGGTCAACCTCTAAGTTGCAGACTTAGCCACGGTAGACAGAGGTTTTGAAAATGTAAAGGTGTTCTGGGTGCTCGGACAGGTGTCGAGCCCTTGTCCTTACCTCCTATGTGACAGAGCTAAGATGTTTCCCCAATACATGTCATACTCTTGCATTTTCTTAATCGAGAACATCTCTATTCAGTGCACATTGAAAACTGCAGCTCAGAGAGAAGTTGACCCATTTCTCAGTTTTCTGGGCCTCTGATAGTCTTTGTTATGACACATGGTGTTGGATAGGCTGTAACATAGACTTAATATAAATATATTTAAGAGAGGTCCTATTTCAAGCACTTTTGATCCACTGTGTGTGCAGTGTCGAAAGGCATCTTCCTGTCACCAGGGTGCAGGATGGATTTTTTTCTTGGTTCCCCCCAGGAGCCTGGGTCTGTATCCTGTGGGACTTGAGGAGGCTGATGAGGAAAAGTCATCCCATCCTGTGACGCACATTGTCTGCCACAACAGAAATGCTGGGCTTCAGAGGTTGTTGTGGGACAACCTGCTTTCACACAGTACTCGTGTGCTTATGTGGCAGATGGAGTTTTACTGAGCCATTTCCAAGGTTTGAACACATTGAAGAAGGTTTGAAGCACATCCCTCTGCCTGTGAGAGAAGCACATGATCTTGTGGGTCTGAGTACGCTGGAGAAAATGCCAAAGTTGTTGTGAGCAGGGATCCTGATAACCTCGAGGCAAGCAAAACAAACTCATGTCTTTGTCTTAACTCAGCAGACAGCTCTGGTGACAGAAACCAGAGCAGCTTTGTCCCCAGGAAACAGCTGAAGATGGCACAAGAGGTGACACCAGGATAGACTCCAGCCCCCTTCCCCCCACTCAGAACCCCTGGGGGTCCCTGGTCACATTCCACTGCTCCCCCCTGGCAAGCTGCTGGGCTCTGGGCACTGGCTCCTCTGATGTCCAGTGGGCTTTCTCTGGTGGCTTAGGACAATTGTCCTTATTGTCCAAGCAAGTAATAAGCCAGAACTCTGCAACCCAGGGGCTCAAGCTTGAGTTTGTTAAAACATTGCTGGGCCTCTGTTCTCTTTAGCCACTAATGAACTGAAAGTGTTCTGGACAGGTCAGGAGACAATGGGGAAAACATCCTTCCAGCTGATGGAATTGCTTGAATGTGACAAAGATGCACTAGGCTAAAGAAGGGATACTGTGCAGGGTAAAGGCCCATGGCTGTGTCACCATCCAGAGCATTTGTTGTGGCAGCAGTCCCATTTTCCAGGTTTTTGGGGGTGCTGAGAGACTCCTGGGGTTGAGTGTGTGATTTCATGATACAGGTTCCTGCTTGTTGGGTGTGGGGCTCGTCTTTACATCAGGAAAAAGATAGGCTGCTCAGGATGGCCAAAGTTAAAGGACCTTCTTGCTTAAAAGTAATCAGAGCTTAAAACAAGCATTGGCTGTCAAATTGTGTGGAGTGTTTGCTGGCAGCTGATCTCCATCTAAGAGAACTCATTGCTGAGTTTAGAGAGTGAAATAAGACATTGCAAAACATTGTAAAAGGAAAAGTCTTTTCTGTGAGCATGTGGCTTTTCTGCTAATTAAATGCCCTATCAGTGATATTTCCCAAACCAATGGGCTGTGTAAAACTGGGTGTAATCTCTCTATATGTGAACTCACAGTGCACAAATTGACCGGGCTTGTCCTCCCCTGATCAGAGCCTTACAAGACCTGCCTGCTCCCCACACGGTTCACCAGCACTCCAGGTCTCCTGACAGCCTTCCTGAGCCAGCAAGAACAAACAAATTAAGAAGTCATGGGAGAGAAGAAAATGGAGATAGCAGGGGATTTCTAATCAAGCTATTTTAATACTGGGTGTGCTTTAATCACTTACTTAATGGCAGTGCTTAATGAACACTTGAAATAAAGCATGTTTCTGTCAGATATTCAACACCCCTGTTTTTAAAGCTGTCTTGAGGGAACTCAAATGCTTATTACAACTTTTCAGAAATAAAAAAAACACAGTTGTGCTATATTAATTTCCAAGATTGAAGGGGAGGGAGGGATGAAAAAGTTGGAAAAAGACAAAAATGTAGACATGCCAGTAGTGTTGCAATTAACCTGAATTTAGTGACTGATTATAATCCATCTATCCAGCTAGATCCTTATTCTAGGCTTTGTCAAATCACATTTACACTTTCTTTTGCAATGCTCCCCTGGCTATTGCACTGAATTTTTTCTTGCACATCAACCCTTTGGGCTACAGGCAGAGCAGTTTTCTCCAGTTCCTCTTGCCCATCCTTGAGTGCTTCCTGCACTTTCAGCCGAGACGCCCCTTTGCTTCAGGTGCTGATCCTTGTGCCTGTGGACTGTGCCATGGTCCTGTGGGCCATGAAGCTGCCTTTCCTGTGCATTGCAGACACAGCTCCTGGACTTCCCAAAAAGGAAAGTGGTGTGAGCAACTGGAAGAAGGTCACAAACTTTTCCTGCTCCCAGATAACCATGGGAAGCTCTAGCAAGCATCCTGGGTACCTCCTTTGCCTGCTGCTGATGTACTCGCAACTTCTCTCCAACTTCTGAGGGCTCCTGGCACGCTCTGGCTCTGGGTTCATGATGAAGTGTGTCCTTGGGAGATGGGGAAACTTTCAGTAACTGATTTAGGTAACTTTCTTGTTCAGCCCTTTCCTGATTCCCAGAACTAAGTGCAACTTAGTTCCACGGTGAAGAGTTGAATAGAGTACATGTGGAAAAGGAGGACTTTTTTTCTGACCTCGTCAAGCCATCAGTCTGCCCCCTGAAATGTGTGGTTTTGATTTTCGTTTTCTTCTGAGTAAGTGTTAGCAGTTGTGAAGCTGAAAGTTTCACATCAGCATCGATGGCAGCTTTTCACTGCACCTCCTTAAAATGGCGAGTCCCTGGGGTGTCCCCCCTGCTGTTGGTAAGCATGAAAGGTCAGTGAGATAAATGGCCTCCTGCTGCCCAGTTGTGAAGCAGGGTTAAAAGACTGCACCTTTTTTATTTGTCTTTCATAAATCACAGTATTCCTAAGCCCCTGTTTCCTGTGAGCAGTGTGTTCCTGCGGGTGTGCTTTCCTATCCCTGTTCCTTATAGCTCCAGGTGAGACTAAAAGCAATGCTGCAAGCCACCCCCAACCATAGCCATTCTGGCATTTTCCCAACTGCACTGTCCAAGGATTGGAGAAGGTTTTGAAAATTAAGCATAACATTATCTCTGCTGTCAAGAGCCTAGAAAGAAGCTGCTATTGGACATAAAACTCTTTTCTCTGAACAATGGTTTAGGGACAGGGGAGTAACCTGAGCTCTCTATATATTGACCTTGCTGCATCTTTGAGAAGTTGTCAATGAAAAGAGATTGTACAGTTGCTCCCAGGGAGGTGGCAGATTGTGATTGCTATTACTGCTGGTGCTGATGAGCTTGTTTCCTCTACTGGTAACTAGTTTTGGCCAATAACTAGTTACCTCCTCCTTTTCCACCACTGGTAGTTTGCTGCAGCCTGTCCATGATGAACCCAGACGTGGGCCTGGTTTTGACATTGCTCCAAAATAACATTCTTCTTGATCTTGCATTTTTATTGCAACAGCTGGTGGGCAAAGGCATAAATACAGAGTTAGTTTAGCCATTAAAATGCTGTTGGTATTTTGACCAGACAGCTGAAACTGCTGTCTTCTGAGTTTGCTGAAACCTTCAGCCAAAGGATTTTAGGGCTCCAGAAATGAGAATAGGGTAAAGAAGGGATGATTTTTTTCTTGTGTCTTTAGATCAAGGTAGCCTCAAATTCTCTCACAATAACAGGACCATTTAGTCCTTTTATTTTGAGGTACTGCAGTAGCAGTAGTGGAAGGTTTTGGTGGTGGGTCTCTTTTTTAAGGAGCTATCTGTTGTGTTTTTCCCCTAAACTTAATGCTTGCTATCAAAAGGTTGAAGCTGTTTCTTCACATGACCCCCTCTTTCAGGAGGGAAAGGGAATGCATGCATTTATTCATCCTTAAGTTGGTTTGTTTTTTGGGGTTTTTTTTGTTGACTTATTTTAGTCTTAATTGAGAAGACCATCTGCTAGTATCTGTAACTAATGCATAACTTACTGACAGAATAGGAAGAGTAGACAGGCTGGGGCCTTTTTTTGGCTTTTTAGAAGCAACTTCATGTTTAAAGAAAAGAGGAAAAATAAAAACCAACCCAGCATCTCTTTGGACGTTGACGAGGGACACTCGGGTCTTGTGTGCAGAGCCTTGCTTGCCTCATGGTTCTCTGCAAGCTCCCTGCCTGCCTGCGACCTCCTTTGTAGATGTGTGTCCTTTGAAGGGTCATTAATTTAATATCTTTCTCTGTGCAGCAGCTGGAACAAATGGTGGCCCCAGCTCCAGCAGGAGCTCCCAGCTGCCCGCCTCGCCCAGCGCTGACCTACAGGCATTTTTGCCGTGGCTGTCTCAGGCTTTTTATAGTTTTTGCACACTTGTTGCATATAAGATACCTTACAGGTGTGGGCCTTCAGTGAAACATTAGCTGGCTGTTTTGGGCAGGGCTCGAGGTTTGTTTTTTTCTGGACTCTTGCTTTTCTTCAGAAGCATTTCAAAAATGAGGGAAAACTTACTGGGTTCAGACTGAATTTGTGCCGCAGCATTTCACCACGAACTCACTAGAGATTAATCTAAAGTGTCTCACAGTGTGCTCCTCGGATGAGAGGGCAGGCACATGTCTGAAATGGTGAGTGGCTCTGTGAGTGCAGGTGCAGCACTGCCAGTGCGGGGCACTCACAGGGATCACCCAACCATGTGGCAGCAGCTGTGCCAGTGTCGCAGCCAGGGGATTTCTCACTCTGCTCCTTGCCCTGGCCAAAATTCCTGAGTTAAGTTCAAGCTTTACCACTTGCAGACTGAGATTGCTGTTTGCAAGGAAAGTGTTTGCTGTTGTGCTGACCTGTTCCTGAGTTACTTTAACTCAGCAATAGCTTTAAACAGGTGTCTGGTGCATAGCAAAGCTCCTGCTGGGATAGTGCTGACCGCTGGGTCAGGGCCCTCTTCCCTGCAAGCTCTTACCCTTTGCCCACCAACATTGTACTGGGGATTTTGGGGTTTTATTTCGGGTCAGTCATAAAACTGAATAGCAGTTTCATCTTAGCCCTAACTGGCCAAATAATTTGGTTCCTGCTGTTTCCAGTACAGTTGTGTCCTTCAGGGGACTGTCCCCTGCCTGCACTGCCTCAGTTCAGCCTGAGAGCACATGCTTGGGAGAAATAAAAGATACCGACTGGGAAGGCCAAGCTGATGAGGAAAAGTGCCCCAGGGAGGGCTGCACAGAGGCCAGCTCCCAAAGGATGCTGGTGTGGTCTGGGTGCAAGACTGTGCTCTGGGACTGGATCCCTGGTAGCCATGTGGTCTTTGAGAAGGAGACCACTGAGGCTGAGTCACTCAGGAGTGTTCCTTTGAGCTGAGTGCTGTGAGGCACAGCTGTGTGTCCCTAGGCTAACAGAAATAGGCTGTCCCTTTGCCATTAGCCTTTAGTGTTTGTAACAGGTAACACATGCATGATAAGGTGTCCTAAAACAGAACAGGAGGTCTTCAGGTTGTAAAAAACAGATGCTCATTTTTTGTAATTTACTTTTTCCAAACTGCATATCTTGTGCTGTGCTGTATGTCCCATTTCCCTTACTTTCCAGGTCATGTGAAGAGCCTTAGGCAAAGAGAATGGAACTCCACTGGTGTGGTAATGCACCATTTATGTGGCATTAGAGCTGTGCTAGGGGCAGCTTCAACAAACGTTCAGCTTCTCCAGATTGTCTTGGAAATGAGAATAGAAATGGAAATTTAATCCTCATTCACTTTATTGTGGTTTTAGAAGCTGCTTGAGTACCTACTTGCACCAAAATGCTATGTTTTGGTGGGTGGATGAAGTATAATTTCTGTACTGAAATACCAAAGAATCTCATGTAGGACAGTGCATAATTATGTAATTGTCTCATTGAAGGCATGTGGACTGATTGGGTTTTGCAGATTTTCAGGCTGTGCTGAGGAGAAAAGAAAAGATATTCTGTGGACAATGACCGAATTAGATATAAATGTCACCAGTGTGCCAGGGAGAGCTGGTTGTGGGCTTGGTCAGCAGGTGCCCAGCAAGCCATGGTGAATGGAGTTCCCCCTGCATGGAGGTCATGTTGCCCAAGACTGAATCTCTGTCAGTCTCTCAAGTGTTTCTGCAGCTGTGTGCATTGTCTTTGGAGGACTTGGGGAGACAAATGTAGTAGGGATGCCATGTTTGTGGGAAGAGGCATCCTGGGTAAAGCCTGGGAAGCAGTAGAAGCAGCCTCATCAGCACTGTTTTGTACCTCAGTGTGAGGTAGGATTTGGCCATGGCTCACAGCCCTGGAAAGCAGCAGTGCCCGCTGGGAGCAGTAGATGGTGGAAGGGGCTTTGGCAACATCCCCAGTCCAGGTGTCCCCAGGGGAGAGGGTGCGGGGCGGTGTCTGTGGCCTGGATGGGGTGCCTGGGGCCAATCCCTTACTGCAGCAGGGGATGGGAGGGTTGAGAGGGTGGCAAGAGGGGCATTCAGGTGTCTGCATATGAGGTCTTGGTCTCCTGCCCTGAACCCTCTCTGTGAGGAAGGCCCACGTAACCCATCTGGGTTGCCTTGTAGGGCAGCTGCCATGGCAGAACCATTTCAAGTCCATAAAGCTTTTGGAAAATATGTCATCAGGCCTTTCTCCTCCTGGTTTCATCGTGCATGTGTCACCCTGTGTGTCCTCCTGCTGTCGATCGCTGTGGCCATCTCGGAGAGGCTCAGCCTGTGCCCAGTGAGCCCCCATCTATTGTCTCGCTGGGGCGACCAGCAGGATTTAGCTGCCAGAGATCCCCGGGTCTTCCCAAAGCAGTGTGGGGCAGGCAGGCTGGAAGCTTTGCATTATTGCTATTTTTATTGTTACTTTTTTCCCCTCCCAATTTCTGGCTCTGCAGACCCCCAAATGCTCTTAATGGAGATATGGCCCGTTTATATGTTAATTTTAAGCCCGCTGACAAGCGGTTTGCTTTTCTCCTGACTTCTCACGGTTCCTTTGCCCGTTGAAAGCCGCTGCCATGGGCTTAGGGGATAAGGTGCCGAGAATTAGAAAATAAAATAAAATCTGCAGGATGCTGGAGAGCGAGGGGGTACAGGGATTGGCATGCTCCAAGTATAAATGGGTGATTTCTGAAAGCAAGGAACCCTGATACCAGGGGCATGCATGACAATTACATCCAGTACAATACAAAATGTTAATTACTAAATTTTGAGAAATTAATGCTGATTAGCAGCTGTGTGTGTGTGTGACCTAAATACATCTATTGCTTATCTTTATTCATAATATACAGTTTATTGTTGATAAAGTAATGGCTGAATGGTGGGCTGGCCCACGAGTCTCATAGCTAAAGACTGAGGCCCGATTTGTAAATCGTCTGAAATTTGTTGGCATCTGTTTTTTGTGGAATTTATACGGATGGGGAAGATGAATAGCAGTCTGAGCTATCCCCTTTACAACTCAACTCATAGATATTATTGAGAATTCATATTGCTTTTATTATTTGGTCACAAAAATGGACCTAATGCTTGTTGGCTTTAAAACACCTACTAGCGCTGCTTTCTCTCTCCATCTTGCAAAATATAAGACAAGGCCGAAGCTTAAATTAAAATCCTCAGGTTCTTATCTCTTTCCCACAGGAAAGCAAATCTGTGTTGAAAACCGTAAAATTAAGAGGAGAGCAAGGATAGCATAATTTAGCAAAAATTCATGGCACCAGATTCTGAGCTATATGACTGGAGGGATAGGTCAGACATTAAGAAGATACTGCCTGCTAATGCAAGTTCCTTAAGGTGGTGCTCTGGAAACAAGGAAAGCAGAAAATGCTGCACTGGTTCCCGTTTGCTTCCTTTCCTCTACTCCTACCAGCCTTAACAATAAATTGAGTTGTCCATTTAATAACCCATCTGCTTCCATAAGTCCAGAAAAATCATGGACTTGTGCATGGAGCTATATCTTAATGTCTGCTTTGTGCCAGAATTTCAATAGTGAACTCAATGAAAATTAATTTCATTCGCCCCTTAAATTATTTTTCTTTTTTAATTCCTTTTGTTTGACAGGCTGTCCTTGCTGTCAGTGTGTCTGTCTGAAGGATAGCTTTATTTTTGGGGGGGGGATTTTATTAAAAGCCTGTTTGTTCTATAATTTTTTTGTGCTAAGGGGCAAGGTAGAGTGGCAGGGCACAAATGAGGAGTTCCTGTTACATGCTGGCATCATCACTGTGGCTCGTCTCACTGTGGAAAAAGCAACTTGAGTTTTAAGCAGCATTAATAATGCAGGATTTCATTGGGATAGAGGAGTTCCGTTGTCTTGTAACCTTAATCTTAGGGAGTAATTTTGGACAGCATCCTTCTGTCATGCTGCCTGCCTCCTCCCATGTGCCTCTGAGCTCTGGGAAGTGCTGGTGGGAAGTGTGCATCTTGCCCTGCAAGGACATCACCTTATGGCACCCTTTTCAGGACCGTTGTGGGCGTTTGTAGCACTTTGAGTTCTCCTTGATAGAGTCAGCAGCCTCCCAGCTGTTCCTTGCGCTCCTGTGCCTCCCCTCTAACTGACCCTCTTGAGAGGCCACTGCCAACTGCTTCTA
Organism: Zonotrichia leucophrys gambelii; assembly: GCF_028769735.1. Taxonomy (NCBI): domain Eukaryota; kingdom Metazoa; phylum Chordata; class Aves; order Passeriformes; family Passerellidae; genus Zonotrichia; species Zonotrichia leucophrys. Next base: position 28,109,405 of record NC_088173.1, on the reverse strand, counting down.
TATGAAATCGGCCTTCTAAGGGTGACCCTTTAGTTACCCACTAGACAGACAAGAGTTTTCAACCAGACTTTGTAAAACTGCAAGGGACAAACTTGCCATTCCGCTGATGATGGCAGGGGTTTGTCCCAGCTGTGCCATGCCATGGCCATGCAGGAAGAGCAGTGAGAAGGAAGAGGGAAGCTGATGAAGCTTTTAAGGCTGGAGATATGGCAAACCTGCACTTTAAGCCTTCTCTTTTTAAATGCTGTTCCCGTAACCAAAGGGTTTCTCCAGCCCTGCTGCTGACTCTGCTGTCCTTGGTGCACAGTGCCTGCCTGCCCAGCACATTGCTCCTTGTGCCCTGCAGCTCTCCATTTGCCGTTTCCGCAGCCCTGTCTCAATGGCTCCCAAATGCCTTTCTTCCTGCTCCCGGCCCCCACCCATTTCCCTGCATTTCCTCAATATCTGCATCCCTCTTTGGGTGCCAGTGGTTTGAGGATGCCGATTCTGGCAGCAAACCTGCTTTCCATCCACTAGCCCCAGTGTCACGTCTGTCCATCTGTTTCCCCCGCTTTAGTCATGCAAATATTTAAAAATAGCATTTTGGAAATGTTGGGTGGTAGGGTTTTTTTTCAAAGCAGAAGCCTCCCCTCGCTAACACAATTTAATTTTTGTTCTTCTCTTGCAGTCCAACAAGGTGCCCGTGGTACAGCCTTCTCATGCGGTTCACCCCCTCACCCCTCTTATCACCTACAGCGATGAGCACTTTTCCCCCGGGTCACACCCGTCTCACGTCCCCTCTGATGTCAGCTCCAAACAAGGTGAGCCCATCCTTTCCAGCACAGTGGGGATGCAGGGTGGCCCTGGTGCCCTTTGTGCTGCTGACAGAACCAATATTACCAATTTGTAATATTTTAGAGGGAGGCTTCCAGTTGCATATGCCCACTTTCAGACATGGTAATTCTGTCGTTATGCTGATGCTTAACTTGGTTGCTTAAATGCTTAATCCATCTAATGTGATAATTTGGGTTTGCTTTTCTCATCAAAGTCTTTCAAAATCTCAGTAAATAGCAGCCAGTCTTCACCATCTCCTGTGGTGCCCAAGGCTTGCAGCATGCAAATACAGAAAGGGCAACCCTCCCTCACCTTCTTGAAAACAGGGGACAAGTGCTTAAGTAGTGGTGCTACTGAAACCTTTCCTTTCACTTTATTTTATGTCCTTGTATTCTGGCTGTCCATATGTCAGTTAGCATAATCAAAGCATGGCCCATAAAACTAGTTTTGAACCTGTGCGAGTAAAAACTTTACAAATCCAACATTTTTTAACCTTCTTCTGGTGGGTGCCTTCTACAGAAAGCATATTTTTAGATGTCTGAGTCATGGATGTCAGTTTTCTCTGCATCTCTAGGACCCCTTAAGGCAAACACAAAAGCCTCCTAGATGCACATCTGGGAATGTCAGACCAGCCCTGCTCAGGGTCAGTCTGCAGGCCCCCAGGGAAGAGGGGACAGTCTCCAAGGTGTCAGTCCCAGCCTGTGCCAAGAGTTGATGCCCTATACCCAGGAGAACACAAGGGATTCCTGGGAAGGGTGTGCTTGCTTTCAATGGGTTGCAGGAGCTGGGGAGGGATGTGATGGAAGCTGGGGAGGTGGAAGGGGATGGCCATGGCCATCATGGGTCTGACCCAGGGTTTGGTAAGAACCTGAGCACAAAAAGCCTGCATGGGAGAGCTGGTGGTGAGCAGGGAAGGAGAGAGAGCAGAGGCTTTACAAAGGCATTCACTGTAGTCTGGGCATCTCTGCATGGGCAGGAAGCCTGTCAGGGCCACAGCTGGTCCAGGAGGGTGCCTCTCCCTGCTTCTCTCTGCGCTTGCATGTCCCACCATGTGTTATGGCACCCATTTGACAAAATCCTGAGGCTCTGCTTTACCTGGGCTCACATCCATATGCACAGTTGTCCCATTTATCTGAAGAGGCTTTTAGTCATTGTTCCAGGGAGAGAGACTTTTTTTGTTCTGTCCTTCCCTGAATGCCTAGGTTTTATTTTGGCTGTGCTATGGAGATAATAACATGGGCTACATCCAGAAAATGCTATGGCCTGGTGGCTCTGTGTGGTTTTTGCTGTTTGTTAGTTAGGTTTTGTTTTTTTCTAGGGAGGGGGAATACAAAAAGCACTCTGCCTGAAAAGCCTGGCCTGTAAATACGTATACAATATCTGTTTCAGCCTTGGAAGAAGCAAATGGAGACCTCCTGTCCTCATTTGTCTTCCTCCTTTGCATCAGTGCCCAGGAGAAGGATATTCACACTCATTCCTTGAAATCCCAGGGGTGCCACGCGATAAGAGAATGGGATTTCCACCTCTTGCAGAAGCTGGCTGTGACAGCTGGGGCACAACCCGCTGCTGCATTTTGTGAGCTTAAGATGTTTCTGCGTACTGCATGCTGAGTTTGCCCTTGCCCCATCTTTCTGCCTTTACCCCAGTTTATTTTTGTATTCCTGTACAGCAGACTCCATCTGAACAACATCTGGTTTGTTGGTTTTTTGTTTTTGCTGCACATCCTCTCTTCTGCTTCTTCTCTACCCTCTCCCCTGTCCAGCATCCCACCAGTCACGAGTGCATGCCTGCTGAGGGCCTCTGCCAGGAGGCACAAAGCTCATTGCCCTCTGGAGTTCCTGAACGGGCTCTTGATCCCTTTGCTCAGTGTCTGGCAAAGATGGAGATGGATGATGTGGATAATGCAGGCTGGAGACTACTGGTTTTGTCTGGGATGGTCTCCTTGATGTGTGTGGTCCTTCCGTCCATACTCCCAGTTTTGGCGCCACCGGCGTGTGGGAGCAGCCGCACTGAAGTAGCCCATGCAGTTGCTGCAAAGAGAGGATTTTTTTTTTCCTCAGGTCCTCTGCCAAACGCCTCCAACCATTGTTTCTGTCCTCGCCTCCCACTGTGGGTCTGGAACCAGGCACTGCCCTGGCGCCCTAGCTCTGGTGCCCTTCTCCCACCAAAATCCTCCAACAAGGGGGTCCACAGCAGCTTGCCCTCAGGACTGCCTCTTGTACCCAAGGCACTTTGGGATGGACACACAGCACCACCTTCCTAAAGGCAGTCACTTCTTTATTTTTTTATTTTAATTTTTATTTAATTTTAATTTTTTTCTTAACCCTCTCAAGAGAACTTGCTTTGGAGGACACTGGCCACGTGGTAAGCTCTGTGTGCTTCTGAGGGCACTAGGTGCTGGTAGCCCTCCATAACGGGCCAGAAGTTTTGGAACAGCCATAACAACTGTGCATTAGTTCAGAGGGAGCAGTGTTGTCTCCATGGGTCAGAACTGCAGATCCTGGGGAAGGAGTGGCCCAGCTCCTTGTGCAGAACCTGGTCTGGCTGGGGCAAGGTCATGTCATCACTTCCAGGAGCATCAGTCATCATCAGAGATGTGAGAGATGAGACGCTGGGCTTCGTTTACACCTTGTTTGGTTTTCTTTTCTTTCAAACACTCGGAAAGAGTGCTCCCTCTCATGTAAAAGCCCTGGGATATGTAAAGTGTTTCCTTTCCTGTCAGCTACCAGCTGTTTTACAACTTTGAAAAGACAGCTGGCCAGAAATTCGATCATCACGTAGGTTGTGGTTCCAAGTCTGAAAATCCAGTTTTTTTGAGACAATGACACCGCTGGTATTATTTTCTATGCTTTCCTGTACACGGTCCTAACAGATATTCTTCAAATCTTGTAATTAAATTCAGAAGATTTAAGTACAAACTGAGCAGGGGAATAAATCAGTAATACCAGTCTATAAACTAAGTCTCAAGGTAGCACATGCTCAGTCTTGGACCTTCAGAGTGTCACCATATAAATATTTAATACCCTTTTAAAGCAGCTGATTTAACATGTGAAGTAGACTTAACAATTCCTTCTGCTTCACCCCCTCTTCCCCAAACACATTTAAATAAACCAATGTCTTTGTGGCCTCTGCAACTGTAATTCCATGTCTCCTGGGGGCACAAGGTTTAGGTGAAGAATGGAGACCACAGACCCTTTTGGGATAAGGATTAGCTTTAATCTTGAGGTGATTCTTGCAGTTGTAGGACTCTGTGTTCTGGGGAATGTGAGCTGATGGATCATTCCTGATGGGACTCTTATTTTTCCATGAAATACTACCATTGCAAAACAGATTGACCTTGGAGCCCACAGGAGTCAACTTGATGAAGAGCTTAGTTGGAACTGGAGTGACAATTGGAAGCCAAATGAATCATATCAAGTGTGACCATTACAGGCCTGAAAATGATTCTTAATTAACCGCTGATCCTCTGTGGTAGCAAGTTTCCAAAATCTGTGAATCCATAAGGGAACCCGTGAAAATATAAAAGTAGCAATTTACCTAATCTAATAGCTCTGCTGTGCTGCCTCTTTGACAATGCTTTATTTTCCCCTTGTTTCATGATGTGTTAGAAGAGGTCCTCAGGATCCTGTTGGGTTTGGTGAGACCATTCAGAGGACAGTAGCACCTAATGCACTTCACAGGAGATCTAAACTTGCACAGGTCCTTCCCCATACATTTATTTCCTCCTTCCATGTTATTTTTTCTGATATCTCCCTTTGAATTGTAGTATTGTGTGCAAACTGTTTTAAAGGTGGCCCGTGGAGCCTTTTGATTTGACACTAACCAAGAAGGTGGTTATTCCTTATCCACAGCACTAGTTCCACTGTAGTATCAGCTGGGAACTGTAGGTAATATATGGAGTATTTTGAGGGGAAGCTCACTTGTTCTTCTGTGCTTTTTAACAGGCATGTCCAGGCATCCTCCAGCTCCTGATCTCCCTACCTTCTATCCCTTGTCTCCAGGTGGGGTTGGACAGATAACACCACCTCTTGGCTGGTAAGATTTTTTAGCTTCTTTTCAGACGGGTGCATGTTCACACCATTTGCTGTTGAATCAATTGCAGCAATCACAATTGCAGCAAAATAATAATAATGTCATTCCAGTAAGAAATTGCTACTTTATTTTAGTTGAAAAGATGAAAAAAAGTCGATCTTTGAAATGAAATGAATCTGTTTTTTGAACACATACAGGAATTGAAATGTGTAGACTTCACTTTGAAGTCTGTATGTTTCTTATGGCTCAGATTTGTGGCTCTTAGTTTTCAGAAAGATAGCAGCAAACGGTTCTCAAGTAATTAAATGTAATTTTTAATAACAAAATTTCAATTACTGAGGAGATGGGAGGTAAGAAAGAACTTTGAAGTGGAGGGGGGGGGGTTAAATCTTGAAACTGCCCCAGATGGAGAACAAACTTTTGTAACCTGCTGCTTTTTACAGTTTCTGTACAGAGAGAAGCCTCTGTCACTGGGAGATCTTGCCACTCTTGCTAATGCTCTCATGATCTCTTGCTGCCACTCAGGGTGTCATTTTCCTTTTGGAGGAAATGTGGTATTTTCAGAGAGATAGATTTGGCAGGGTGCTTCATGTCTGCTTGGGGTAGATATGTACTTGCCTTCAGTTCTCTTGGAGCAGGGAATAAGGCAAATCAGCCGCAATTTCAGGGCTTTAGAATCTATGTTGTGACTAGTCTGTGCCCATTCAATGAGGGATACAGATTTTTTTATCTTTTGATGTCTCCATGGGAGGGAAACATGATCCAGATGACAACAGGCAGAGAAAGTAGAGAGCAGAAGATGGTGAAATGTTGTATTGCTGGCATATCTTTCAGGAAAGGCCACGTGCCTTTTGGAACAAATAATTAGTAGATATCAAACTAAAATATGGAAGTATCTGACCATATTTTTTTAATCTCTCACCCACCCCCACCCCCACCCCCCCCCCATTCTGCTGCTTAGCTGACTCCTCACTCCCACTGCCACCAGGCAGTTGCTAGCATGCATTTTCCAGATGTGGTCAGTCATTTCTTCTGAATGATTTCTCAGTGCAGAAACTGGGGGAAGGGAAGAGGGAAAAGAGAAAGAAGAGGAGAGACAAGATGCAACCTTACAAGGCTCAGGGATGTGTTCAGCAGCACTCACCAACAGCAGGACATACTCAGCTGTCCCTTATGCTATGGCTCCCTGCTGTGTGGCAGCACTGTTGACACTTCCTTCAGCTTTTTTTTTTTTTTTCATTTCCTCTTTCCTTTAAGCACTGTTCATTTCCAGTAATATGCTCCAAGACTGAAATCTGTGTCCTTACAGATTTCACTTTTGGAACCTTACAGAGGCCAGGTTCCATTTTTTCTCATCTGAGAGCTGATTGACCAGTCGATAAGCAGCTGTTCAAAAAGGATGTTTGTGTGTGGTGTCCCTCTGGCTGGTAGAGGTGTTTGGGCTGGTATTTGCTCATGCTACCATCGCGTGCTACTTCAGGGGGTTCATTGTAGTCATCAAGTAATCAAAAGGTAGTGATGATGATAAAAATTAAAGACCTCAAGTGATGGACTGGTGGCAAAATATTCTGTATAGGTTAAAGTGCAAAGGAGACAAAAACTTCACACAAGCTTCTCTTACTGAACTACAAAGTTTGATCTTTAAGTAGTAAGATAGGCTTGTGTCACTGTGGGCTTTTATGTGGTTGGGTTGGGGTTTTTTTATGGAATCAGTTTCTACTTAGAAAAGCTGTCCACTTGTACCTCACTATAGCATATGCTAATGGAGAGAGTCATAAGTTTTCAAAGACTTAATAAAACTGTTCAAAAGGCTTTTTAGCTTAATAATTCACCATCTGGTGTTCTCACACTGATCTACAGTAGAACTATACGGAATAAGATGCTTTTTTCCTAAGAGCTTGTTTGACAAATCTGATTCCAGTGCTTCTAAAACTAGGTGAGAGAGGGATGGAGATAGAGAAGTGTGCATGAGTATGTGTGCCTTGGGGGGGAGGAAGGCTGGTTGTTTTGTTTTCCTTCCCAGTGGAAACTTAGATTGGGAATCTTTCAATAGCAAGGGAGAAAGTTCAAAGCATTGAAGCATTCATTAGTTTCATTAGCAGAACTCTTGAAAGTGTTAGCTCTTACTATTTATTTGTGACTAGTACGGAGTTCCCATCAAGAGCTTGTAACTCTAGAATAACGCTTGAATACCATATCATATGATTGATGGGTTCCTTTCTTCTGTGACCTCAGGCAAGGTCAGCCTGTATATCCCATCTCGAGTGGATTCAGGCAGCCCTATCCATCCTCACTCTCAGTCGACCCTTCCATGTCCAGGTAGGTGTAGGAGGTGAATGACTGACTGGGGAGTAACTGCTGGCATTAGAGGGCAAGTTGCTCTTCTGCTTGCATCTTGGTCTGCCTTTGCTTGCTTTTCAGTCAGCTAAACCCTTATGCATACATTTTTATTTAACTTTTGTGTGTATATGCAGTTTGCCTGGATCCCACACTGGTCTCATTCAGCATTTTCTTGTCAGTCTCTGAAGTGTTGCAATGAGGAGCACCCAGTGAATTGTCTACAATTAATTGAGCTGTTTCGTCTGAAATGAGTCATTAGTTCATTTCCCGATGCAACACATGGTGTTGTGCACAGCATCCTTGGGTTTTGCTCATGTCAGTATGCAGCCAGATGGATTGTCACTCTAGTCTGCATTCTCTAGTCCCAATTTCAAAGTTGTTGGTAATTAGTCTTGAATCACATAGGTAATGCTCTGTGTGGAATCTTGCTCACAAGTAGGTATTTCATAGCCCAAAGCCACTAATGGCAGGGGATGCCAGCACAGTAATTGTACTGGTGTGTGACTCAGGCACTGTGTCTTTATGTCTAAGTGCAAGCAAGCAATGCTAATTGAGACTTGGCCATGACACACTCCAGACCTCCTATGCTCTGCTTTTGCATTCTAAAGACAGCTTCTGCATCTTGTGCTTGGTGTACAAGAGGTTGCAAAATACAATTCTTGGGGGTTTTTTTCTGTCATCTGTAGAGAGACATCCTCCTGCACAGGGATTTAAGGCAGGCCACTTGATAAGTGGTAGGTCCTCTTACCTCTTCGTGTGTGGGCTCCTTTGGATTATCACTGTCCCTTCACTTCTTTACAGGGGAATGATAAGCATGTGCCTGTCAGGGTGATTGGGAAGAAAACACATTCTTTCTCCATGATAAAATCACTTGATTTGGTTACAGGGCTTTGTGTTTCCTTTATTTTGATCACATGAAGGAAAAGGGCAGCAAGGAGACTAGGGAATGGTGAAAGGCTGGATGGCATTCCTTAGCCATCACTCCTTCAGCAAAACTTGAGAGCATGAGCTTTTCCACTAGTTTAAAATGCAGTATGCAGGTTTTCTGCTGCACCTGAGTTTGCAATGCTTAGCACCTTCAAGATCTGTCTCAGATGTCCTTGAGAACTACCTGGGTTAGTAAGGTGGGATTATTCAGTTAGTGGTATTTTGGTTTTATTTTTCATTTTCCTTCTCGTGTAAATGAAAGGAGGCTTTAATTAGGACAAAAAATCTCTTCCTGCTCCCATCCTTCATCCAGGATGCAGGATTTTCAAAGTTTATTTTAAGCATTCAAGGTAAGAATAGTGGGTTCAGATGAAATGATGTTAAAATCTTTTACCTTAAGTACCTGGAAAAGTAAAGAGCCATCAGGGACTTCTTGAAAAGACTCTTCTTTCATTTTATTTTTTTCTGCATGGCAGTTTCCTCCTTTGCATTGGCTGGTGGTGGATATTTCAAGGATGTTTATATCTTGGTGTGGAAATGCATTTTTTTGGTTAAGAAATGTGTATTTTTATTGCTAGACAGTGCAACAGTACAAATATTAAATATTTCTTGTGTGCAGCGCTAAAAGCATTTGTCCGAAAGGTAATAAAACAACTTCTTTACAACCAAAATGACTTGACTCACTTTTTTGTTTGTTTTTCTTGAACAATTGGGCTACAATGCACAAATCTTAGCCAAATATCTTTGGTGTGCTTTTTAAGAGTTGTCTTTATTGCAAGCTCCATAGCATTTGCATTCTTGGAGTGTCCTGCTGCTGTCATACATGTTTGATGCTGTCTTCAGTGGGGTTACAGACCTTGCCTGGTTTTCTCTTTTAGGTTTTCACATCACATGATTCCTGGTCCTCCAGGCCCTCACACAACTGGAATCCCTCACCCAGCTATTGTAACACCTCAAGTAAAACAAGAACATCTGCACAACGACAGTGAGCTAATGCATGTGTGAGTCTGCCTTTCTGCTCTAGCCCTTGATGAATAAATGTTTGAGAACTAACTCCATCTGAAGAAGAGTCAAGGTTGCTTTTAAAAAGTGCCTTTCATGACCTCTTTGAATTTTAACTCTTCTCCTTTAACTAAAACAGGGACTGTGGGTTGGTGTTTGATAAGGGTAATGAGAAGCCATTTTTCATTCCAGTCCAGCACTTTCAAGCTGTTGGCAACAGCCATCTCCATTCAGCCATAATCATGAACCTGTCCAGTTGTGAGTGGTGCTTGAACTCAAGAACTTCTGCTGGAAAAGTTCTTACCTGCAAAATTCACTAGTAAAAAGCAGTCTCATTGCTTAGTACTCATGGCAAAAGACCCAGGAAAGAAGGGGATGAGAAGCTATTCTCCTGCCGGTGGCAGTGGTCTTTTAGGGTATCATGGGTAGTCTTTCAAAAAGAGAATTGAGACAAGTTTGGAGCAGATTCACAGATTAAATGTTACTTGCTAGAGAATGTCAACCTGATGTCCTTCCTGAGTATTAAACTAAAAGGTAGGAAAGTGGATGGGATATGACCACTGCAATTCTCATTCCTAGTACTTAATGCTACTGTAACCATAAGTTAGTAATTTTCCATTGGATCTTTTTAGGTTGAAGGCAAATTAATGCTTTTTTTCCTTTCCTTTCCCTTTCCCAAACACGTTTTAGGAAGCCTCAGCACGAACAGAGAAAAGAACAAGAGCCAAAAAGACCTCATATTAAGAAACCTCTGAATGCTTTCATGTTGTACATGAAAGAAATGAGAGCAAACGTTGTAGCAGAGTGTACTCTGAAAGAAAGTGCAGCTATCAACCAGATCCTTGGCAGAAGGGTATGTACAGCAGGGTTTGTGAGCACTCACGTGTGCTGCTAATTTGTTTCCCTTAGCTGGGTGTGAAGGCTGGCTTTCTGCTTGAGGTGATAACTGATGTGCAACTATCAAGTTAGCTACAGAAGATAAAACATGCAACAAAAATAAAAACAGTGTCTTGATTTTCTTTTTTCAGCAGTAGCAACATCATCAAATTTGCGTTTGTTCCACTCACGTTATGGTGTCAGCATCTCAGACATTAAATACCCTCAGTCACACATAGAAGGAGCATTCTAATCACATTCTGGGTCCCTCCTTAGGATAGTGTCCATCAGGGCAGGAATCACAGAATCACAGAATCACCGAAATTCGAGGTTGGAAGAGACCTTTAAGATCATCGAGTCCAACCCATGTTCTAACACCTCAACTAGATCATGGCACCAAGTGCCACATCCAGTCTTTTTTAAACTCTTCGAGGGATGGTGACTCTACCACCTCCCTGGGTAGATGGTTCCAGTATTTGACCACTCTTTCTGTGAAATACTTCCTCCTTAATTCTAGCCTGTATCTCCCTTGGCGCAGCTTGAGACTGTGTCCTCTTGTTCTGTCTGTTGTTGCCTGGAGAAAGAGACCAACCCCCAGCTCACCACAACCACCCTTCAGGAAGTTGAAGAGAGTGATAAGGTCACCCCTGAGTCTCCTTTTCTCCAGGCTGAACAACCCCAGCTCCCTCAGTCGTTCTTCATATGGCTTGTGTTCCAAGCCCTTCACCAGCCTTGTTGCTCTCCTTTGGACACACTCAAGCATCTCAACGTCCCTCCTAAAGTGAGGGGCCCAGAACTGGACACAATACTCCAGGTGAGGCCTCACCAGTGCTGAGTACAGGGGAAGAATGACCTCCCTGCTCCTGCTGGCCACACTGTTCCTGATACTGGCCAGGATGCCATTGGCCTTCTTGGCCACCTGGGTACACTGCTGGCTCATGTCAGGAAGGGATCATTCAGAGATGAACAGTGGATGCCACTGGAGATGAAACTCAAAAGTGAATATAACATGGTCCAGTTGTAGCCATGCAGGTTGGTCATGTCGTCCAACATCTGCACAAAGCAGGTCCATTTACATCAGGTTGCTCAGGAACCTTCCCAGCCAAGTTTTGAATGTCTCTGAAGCCATCAGCTGTGTACTGATGATCCCAGTTCATGTAGCAGAGCCATGCTGAGTGCTGGATGCTTCTGTGGCATGGTAGGTGTGTTTTGTACATTCCAGGCTCACAAAAAACCCTATGCAGGCCAACTCACAGACAGCCTTTGTGCTCTCTGCCAGTGTTGTTCATCCAAGGGAAGGAAGCAGAGGTAAATGTCCATTTTGTAATTGACTCCCAGAAATGAGGAAAGGGGTGGCTTTCTGTATTGATCTGAGTTTGAGCAGGGATTATTCAAATTCCCCATGAATATCTCCTTTTGATCACTGATCAAGGCAGTATTGAGAGGCACTGTGACTCTCTGAAAACTCTGTACTTTTAAGTGGGAAATCTCTACATGACCTTAAAGTGCTCCTTTTATATTACAGTTGGAAGACTTTCACCTCAAACAGAGCTAAAATCTAATGGTACTTGTCCCAGTTCATGCAGTTTTCTGCTTTCTGTTCTTGTTACTCCCCTTAAAGGACATCTTGGTGCTTGCCTTTTCCATGCTTTCATGCAAGTCTCTAGGATCGTGTGTGGGCCATTTGCTAAGAGTTGGACTTGATAATCCTTGAGAGTCCCTTTCAACTCAAAGTATTCTGTGATCTGTGAATTACCCTTACAGGTGATGCCAGTCCCAGATGACTGATCTTAGTTGCTTAGTGTGTCAGCCTTGTTTTCTTGGCCTCAACCAGGGCAGAGGCTTATTTATCTCTGTTTTGGTAAGGAATCAGCCTCAGTCTTGTATGCTTTTTCTGCAGCTTGGACTCCTCTTTTCAAGTTACTGTTCTCCATGAAAGTACCTCAAATTCCACTTCTCCTGTGGTGCAAATGGGGCATGAGTTATCCAGTTGCTTGGGCATTAATTATTGTCAAATGTTTTGTGTTCAGTCATCCTGGTCATTATTTACCCTGTGCTGTCCCAGAGGAGGAGCCACCTCTGTTCTCCTGAGCTGACACTTTGCATGCTGCTGGGCTCCAGGATTGTGTTTACCACCTTCCAGTTTTTGAATGTGCCTGCAGAGTTTGAGAGTTGCAGACAGGCTGAGCTCCTGGGCTCTCAAAAACACATCCAGTTTGCCAAGTCAAGGCAGATAAGAACCATCCTCTGCTGTGTAACCAAAGAGCATATTAAATCATACAAAAGTGATGTGATCTGAAATCTTTGTTCTGTATGTCAGTCTTGTATGAAAGTCTTAATGATTTCTTAATGATTGTCTGTTTTTTAGACTTTTTTTTTTAATAACTTCTTCTCCCCTTACTTCCCCATGGATGTTGTCAAACAAGAAGATGCATCTAATGCTGCAGCAGTGGAACTTAATTCTAAATAAAAGGCCTTTACTCCTTCTGGTTCAGGTCTCTGATAGGTGTTTCAACAAGAACAAAATTATTAGACACTAATGTAGCCCGTACCTTTCCAAATGTGCAAGTTGTGAGGTATTTTTGTTTGCCTTTTTTTTTTTGGTGTGGGGGGGTTACTTTTAAGTACATGAAACCAGGAGATTTATTCCTGCTTGGCTGCAAAGGTCAACTCATATAATTTGTAAGACTGTAGTTCTGTGATTTCTTTATCTTTGAAACTTTTGCAGTTGTCATTTCCTTTTTCAATCAGTAAGCAGGTACCTTAAATTTCAATACTTAGAAGTTGATTTTGGAATAGGGTTGCTGGTGCACAGAAAGCCTTCTGTGTTGGCATTGAAAACTTGTATCTAGGGGCTGCTTGAAATCAAGACAGCAGACCCTTCTGTCAAGGGGAGATTGCTGCCCTTTAAAAGCAGCACAAACCCCCTCAGTTCTGTCAGGAGCTAAAGGCTGGTTTTTGTTGCTGTTTTCTTGTTGGGGTTTGCTTTTGTTTGTTTGTTGTTGGTTTTTTTAAGTAGTGTTGGGAGAGAACGGTTCTGTGAGCAGATTATTTGGTGAGCCCTGTTTCCATAAATAATTTTGTCTTGCTCAAGGCACTTGGCAGTAGCAGAGCTGACAAATGCCTGAAAGTCGTTAATAAACACAGGTGCTTGTAATTGCTAATGAATTTCATTTTTGCAGTGGGGAAGGACTGAATCAAAGTCACTAAAACACTTGCTCAAGTCATCTGTTGCCTAGGTATAAGTTAGTTCCTAGTCTGAAGGTGTGTTTATTTTGTTTGCAGTGGCATGCTCTCTCCCGTGAAGAACAAGCAAAATATTATGAACTAGCTCGTAAAGAAAGGCAGCTACACATGCAACTTTATCCAGGCTGGTCTGCGAGAGACAACTATGTAAGTCACTCACTTGAAGGTTCTTTTTTAAAATTCACTTTCTTTTTGTAACTTCTAAAATTATTATTGTTTCTTATTTTCCTCTACAACTTGTGGAAAGTTCTGGATGAAGAGATGGTGAACATGCATATAATATAAACCTGAGGGGAAAAATAGCATGGAAAGTTTTTTTTTCCTAAGACAATGGCCAGTACTGTCTGGAAGCTGTTGTTGTACTGCACAGCTCTGAATTTTCCCTCATTTTCTATCTGATAAGTTATTACCCAGAAATCTTTCTTAGACCTGAGAAAAAAGGGGATGCTTTATTTTCAGGAGAACTGCAAGCCCAGGGGTCTCAAGGCAGACTAAACTTCAGATGAAATTAATTCAGAATGGTCCATATGGAAATCTTGTATAAGTAACCTTCATGATAGAGCCTACTGTTATAAGCTCTATACATATATATATGTATATATGTCTGTAGGCTCGTATACATATATATAGGTATACATTAAGAAGTTTTCTTACAATTACTCTGGTTTTATAATTAAATATCAAATAGACTGCGCTGCATGGTTGCACTCTGGTGCCTGCAGTGAGCTGTCAGTGTAGCCAAATGTGATGATATCAAACTCAGACGCTGCAGTCCTGAGAGACTGATCCTAACCTGAGCGCTGAGCTCCTTTCTGTCCCTCCATTAGATGTGACACCATCTACTGGGATAGGAAATGTACATGATATATCTGGCTCAATTTTCCTTCTGATTTAGGGGGACAGCAGTTTTTCTCTACTTCAGTGATGTCTTTGGACATTGAGGATTGAGGTACCTAAACACAGTGTTAACAGAAACTGTAGAAACTAACAGAGAATGCATTGACACAGAAACTATGTGATTATCTCCGAAGGAAATGCCCTGGTCTTGCTGACATGCATGCCCAGTTTTGTAAGCACAGCCACAACTGAAAGCTCTAGCAGCCAATAAACAGTCCTGCCACTACACAGGTAGGGTTTATTTCCAGTAGCCAGACCATGTCAACAGAACTGCCTTGAAGTATAGCTGGGAACAAACAGGGTCTTAGGGAAGATTCCCTGGAAACAAGGGGGTTTAGTTTGTCTCAAATTGACTTGCTGGAAAATCACACCACTTTGGAGTCTTGTCAGCTCGTGCTTACTGGACATCAGGCTTCAGCATGGTCCTGTGCTGTTTGACCATGTGGCTTTGAGAAGCTGTGCTCTGCCCCAGCCTGTGCCACACAGCACGAGCAGCGGACCTGCGCTTTCTGAAATGCCTTGACAGACATTTGGAGAGTTTGAGGTGGCACGTATGAGTTATCTCTTTGATGTGCTTCCAGCCTACATCCTGTGTGGAAGTATAGCTCTGACATACTCCAGTCCTGTATGTTACAATGAAGAACTCTGCTGGCTTCCTCCTGCTGCCCTCCCCTCTGCCTCTCAGGGAATGCACACGCTCTGCAGTGGTGGTCAGACAGTGATCATAGGAGAGCACACTTTATCACTGAAACATTTTCAGATATATGGTATCTTTTTTTTTTTCTCTTTGGTTTTCCTAACTTAGGCAGTCAAAAAGTGAAATTTTAATTATTTATCACAGGTATTACTGCAGTGTTTTGAGGGTTGGAAGTTACTTAGGGATGGTTCTTCTGTTTCACAAAACAGTACAAGTGAACAAAGTGTACTGTTTGGTTTTAGTTCTTCTATTTTGGTTTGCCCGGTTTTAGGAATTTTGCCTGATTTTAGGAATTCAAAGAAAATGTTAAACATTGTTATTCAACAGTTGAAACTATCTTTTCCATATCTTTTTATTACTGATACCCAAAGCAGTCATGCAAAATTGTGTGATAGACATGAGAAGCACAATGTTTTCACAAAGTGAGGGTCGATGTGTGCTGCAGTTGTCAGAAACTATCTTACTTGGGAATGCTGACAACTAGTTTTCAGCCCAGCCTTCTATTTGTTCACTTGTGCTATCTCATAGGTAGATCTCAGATCAGCTTTCAGTTTATGTTTTAGCACTTGAAGTCAGCCTGACATATAGAGAACAAAACAAATCTTCCTCCCAAGACTTTTCCATGTTCACATCTGCAGTAATGCACTTTCCTCTCAAAAAAGCATTGCCTTGGTGCCTAAGTGATAAAGCATATTGCTGGGAGCTCCCCAGAGCCCTTGAAATGTGTTTTCCAACTTGTAGTCTTGGTCCTGACTTTGGAATCTTGCTCACAAGGCATTGGCCAACCCAGTTGCCAGCCTTGGGATAAATAAGGACAGGAGCTTGAGAGTCAGGCAGGCCCAGACTGTCAGAGCAGAGTGGAGGCTACTTAAGTTCATGTGCTGGAGCCTCACCACAGCCTGTATTTGGAGTCCTCCCTTGCTGTCCTGTCAATCAGTGAGCACTGCAGGGGTTTGAGGTGGTTTCTCACATCACCTGCTGTCCATCCCAGTACTTTGCAGAGCCAGCTTGTGGAAAGATGTGTCCCAGCTCCTCAGCCCTTCCCCTCTGAGGCCACTGTGTGTGTGTGGCATGCTCTGTGCTGGGACATGCAGCTGCCAGCCATGAGAGTGGGGGCCAGAGGATGGGCAGCAGGCTGCAGCCCTGCTCACAGCAACTGCATCAGCCTTTCCAGAGCTCATCTGTTGCAGCCTGTCTGGAGGCTTCTTTAAAACATAAATGGATATGATTTTTTTCTTAAAACACACACAAAAAGCTTTCACTGATTATAGAGGGCAATAAAGACAAGACATATGGAGGAATATCAGTGGTGGTTAGGGTGATGCAAGATGACTGAGGTTTAAAATTGTGGGTCTAAGCTGACCTTTTGTTTCAATTGACAGAGACTGTGTGAAGCAGGAGCTGTGGCCATTTCCATAGAAGGGGTGCAGGAGAAGGCTGAGTGTGTAGGTTGGCAGGCTGTGGCCAGTGTGGTCTCTCAGAAAGACAGCTGCCAGGCATTTATTTGTGTTCTGCACTTCAGCCATGTTAAGGGTGCTCTGCTGTACAGTCTCTGCTGTTTGGTTATTGCAGAGCGTGCTCTCCGGGCACAGCCACACCAGACTTGGCTTTTGTTCAGGTACCAGCATTATCAGAACAGCTTTTGTGGGCTGGTTTGCACCCTGGGGACAAGTGATGGTCGTCCTAGGTACTTTCAACACCCTGTCTGCTCCTACCATGTATGACAGTGTAAGTATCTGAATGTGTGAAGAGTTCTTGTAAGAGCCATAAATTATGATATCAACATACGTGTCATCAGATTATTGAGCGTGAGAAGTCTTTTTGGTGCTTGCGGCTGCCAGTGGTAGTTGAAAAACTGCCAGAAATTGTAATTCCGTGTGGATGTAAATATATGTATTGCTGATGTGCATATTTCTCCTTAGATGCTCAGAGCAAACTTTGTTACCATTGAACTCATTAAAATTGGGATAGAAAAGCTACCCTGAAAATAATTGGGTTTTTTCGTAACATTTTCAGTGTCCAGATGACTTTTGCTGTGAGGTAAGTGACAAAAAAGTTCTATAAATGTAATGGCACGATAAAATTTCCTATTTTTCAGGGGAAGAAAAAGAAGAGGAAGAGAGAAAAGTTGCAGGAATCAGCATCAGGTAGGCCATGACCACCTCTTACTTGCCATTTACCTCAGGTATATTTTAGAAACCAGGGCTTGCGCTATTTAATTTTTACGAGCTTTTGTCTAACGCTTGCTTCTGATGGATGTTTTAAGATATTTCACTTGGAATGTAAGCTTGTGAACATGCACACAACCCATGCCTGCTTTCCCTTACACCTTTCTGAGCAGCAGTCCTGATGGCATCAACATTTTTGGCTGAACTTACGCATTGCTGCAAACCCTGTCCTGTTTTACCTTTGCTTTTCTCCTCAATCCATGTTGTATCATCTTTAGACTTAACTGAGGCTCAAATACTGTGTGGTATTTTTGGACACTGGAAGCTTTACACAGACCTTTTGTAGTAACTGTATTTTATGTCACTGTATTTTACATTTCTTTGTACACTAACAGCTGCCTAGTAGGTTGGCTAAAAGCATCAGTGAGGTCTCCTTTTTGTCTTTAAAATATGTATTAAGAAACACCCTGTTTTCCCCAACAAAAAATGGCTGGTATAAGAACCATAAAAAAAACCCAAACAACAAAACCAAAAATTACATACAAAAAAATTCCATGTAACACTGTAGCAAACAAACTTACTTGGAATGTGCAAAAACTCTGTAACAGAAATTTGTTAAAGGAAAACAATCTTCTACAGGTACAGGCCCCAGAATGACAGCTGCCTACATCTGAAGCATGGTAAGAACATCTCTAAAGCTTTCCTGCTGATAAAACTGAATTGTAAAATATGGCTTCTTATAAATTTTATGCAATAATATGGATTTAGCAAAAATTGCAGAACTACCATATCCCAAAGCTAATGTTACTTTGATTACTGATGGTTTTTATACCGGCTATCTATTAGGTGTTCACCATTTCACTGCTTAACCATAACATTTTCAAATTGATCACACCTTGCTGACTCAATGCAAGTCTGCCCATGAACCAGGGATGGGTTTATTAAATGGTGCAAGCCCTCCCAGACTGTCACAGCTCATATAAGAGCAGGGTAGACACTGGCGTTGAAGCACATTTTATGTCCTGACATCAACAAGGTTCTGGCTGGCTGGGTACACCTTTTAAAAACAATTTATTCACCTGTATACTAACAAAACACCTGCTAAGAAAATGGGACTGTATTTCAGTTATTTCAAGAATTTTTCCCACAGCTGTAACAGTGGTATTTAATTTGTGGTGCAGGTTGGGGTTTTTTTGTGGTTGTTGTATTTCCAGCATGTGTTTTCTTTCTTTATATCATATTACCTGCACTAAGGGTGGAATGCCTAGTGATTACACATGTGCAATAACACCATCTAGTCAGCTTGTGAGTGCACACAGTACCACAGTGAGATTCTAATTTCTCAGTGTCTGTGTTGGAAGGCTGGTCCTTCTCTTCCTTTCAGCATAATGTGTTTTCTAGTAGGAATGGCATTAATTTGAAGTAATAGTAGCTTCTAAGCCACTAACCTATATTGCACCTGGGAGATCCCCAGGAATTCCAGGAATCATGCAAAAAATCCAACAAAACCCCGACTTTTCCAAATCACCTACGTGCTGTATGAGAAATGGGCTCTGTCCTCTTCCTCTGCCTTGTTTGGCCACGGGTTCCCTGTGGTACTCCAGGGCAGTCAGCAAAGCAGGCTCCTGTTGGCCTTCTGCTCTGCTCCGACTTTCTAGGCCTGAGAAAGCCAACTTCACTTTGCTGTGTGCAGTGTGTCAGTCAGCAGTCAGCATGATTCAAGCCTCTTCTGAAGTTATGCCATTATGTTGGTTAGTCTAAACTTAAGGCTTTGTTGGTTTGTTTGTTGGGTTTTTTTAAGCTGAAGTGAAAAGACAAAATGTGTGCTCTTTTTTTCTTCCTAATAAGCAGAAGTTTTTCAGGCAAGGCAGCCTTACCCTTTGCAATGTGCCTGAGTCATGCTGCTTTGAGATGATGTGGATTGCAGTGTTGGGGTTCTGTAGCCTATACAACAAATGTAGCTGTGAAATGTTGTTACTTAGAGCATTATACCTACTGAAAAATAAAGTGCTTTAACCTTGAGTTTTATAATTGATATTTCAGCTCAGTTGCCCACATCCATGACTCCTGTGAACATTTTTCACTTTGATCTTAACACAGTACCAGTAGGCAAAATACCCATAATTCTGTCTGAACTCATGCAGAGTATTTGATTGGGATTGGAATACAACTAAGGTTCAAGTGACAGAGTAAAAACAGGAAATATTTGGTTTCTTGGATGCCTTACAGTCTTGCCTATGCTGACCTACTTTTGTTGGAGTTTCTCTGCATTTTCAGTATTACAGGTTGAATGTTCTGAATGTGGAGGTTTTTTCTCTCCCTTTGACCTTTACATCCTGAGTCCTCTTTGGCTTTGTAACAGTGTCGAAACTGTTGACAGTATCTGTCTCTCTGTCTTCAGGCAATTTGTAACACAGAGTCTGAGAACAGTAGTATGTTCTTCAGGGAAGGGGAAGTGTGCTGTTGACTCCATATATGCATGTGAAGGCAGCCTCTCTAAGTGTTTCATGCTGAGTGGATGATCTGCACTGGAGATGTGCAGATGTGCTCTTGCTGGAAGTAGATGCACAGAATGATTTAGGGAACCTGAATCAACCAGACTTCAAAGTAAACTTCTGAAGGTTAAGGCTCTTGCCCTCTGCAAGCCTAATCCAAAGAATGTTTTGCCCACAAGCATAATATCTTACCAGGCCCACAGCAGAGCTGTTGTAGTCTTTACTGGATGGAGATAATAAGTTTGGGAATAGCTTTCTTACTTGTATGGATGGTGTAAGGAAGAGGGAGAAGGAGGGTGGGAGGTCTGGGAAGGAGACAAGCGTTCTGTTATCTGAGAAGAATCAGAAATGAGTAGGTGGCAAGACCAAAGAAAGAATCTCAAGATCAGCACAAAGGAGATCAGCCAGGGCTGTAATTACAGTGATGTAAGTGAGAAGGATGAAATGGTGGGAGGGTTGTGTGGTGGGATGTTCAGAGGAAAGTAACGGAAGAGACATGCAAACAGACGTGATTTAAGATACTGTGAAAGTTTTGGGTGTGGGGTTTTTGTTGTTTTTTTTTTTTTTGTCCATGAACATTCAGCAAGTAACTGATTTTTAAGGTGGACCTCTAATCCTGCTTTGTGACTTGAACATGATTAGAGTGGTAAAGTCAAGGTGGTAGCATTAAGTTGCCCCCTTTCTCAGAGTTGTACACAGGGGGAGGCATTTTATGGCTTCACTGCTTAGGATTGAACTAAGTTCTGTGAACTCCAACCTACTGAATAGCCAGTTTGTAAAACACTTCAGAATGCACTAGAAATACTGTGACCCTCTGCACCAGTCTTTGCTATATTATCCTGGGTTACTCTAAAGTGTGTCCTTCAAGAGTCGTGGAACTGTCCCAGGAAGGATTTTGTTTGCAGTTGATGTGGCCCAACAAACTGTTTGAAATAACTCTGATTTATTGAAGAAATAAATGTTATTTATTCTCTTCTTTTGAAATCAACCAAGAGTGGAATTAAACCTGATAATGCTAAAAAATAAATTGAGGTGAGGCCAGGGAGGGAAGGGGAAATGAGGAAAGCTAAGATAAAGGACAATGTAGAGATCACCTGTTGAGCACCTTTCTGAAAGGTGAGTGGTGTCTTTTTTACTTTAAGCACAGCTTTCTAGAGGATTTGTAAATAGAACCAATTCTGTATTGGAAGTGGAGATTTCTAATTTCCTATCCAGTCTGACTTTTGGGAGAAAAAACCCAGTGATTTTTAGCATCTCATAAGTATTTTGAAATCAGCAAGGAAATAGAAGGGTACTAAGAAAAATTCCTCATTGTTCTGCAGCATGGAAATACTTAACTTCTTATGACTTGCTCTGTACAGAACTCTAAAAGGCTCATCATTCAACATATGGCAGGATGCAATTGGGAAACTACATAATTTAACATTGTGTTTTGGCATATCTTCAAGGGCTAGAAAGATGATAGAGAAGCTTAATAGACATCTGAAAACCTGTGAGAAGTTTATTTGTGGCTTGCAAAATTCCATGACAATTAGCATCTACATTAGCAAAGCTTTCAAAACCAAGAAAACTTGACTAATACTGATTTGCAATCAGAAGTACTTAAAAGGATCAGATTAAGACAATTTAACTTTGAAGAATGAATTATCTTAACATTTCAAACTTCCTATGTGGAAATTTCAGCCAAATTTCAGCACAGAAGTGATTCTTGAGCAGTAGTTTATGACTGGATTATGTTTTCCCTATTACGTAAAAATAAACTGGAATGAGGCTGTGAAAGCAGACTATAAAGTGGACCAATCCACAGCCAGAATAGTGTGGAAAAGAAGTGTCTGATGACTGTGGTTGTGGTTGACCATGGGTTTCTGGCCAGCATCTGAGAAAGGAGATGCAAAGAGGATGTGGTACCTTCCTTTCCAAGGCATGTTTGCAAACCTGCGCTGTCCGGTGCTCTTGAAATTGCTGCTGGAGTAGTTAAAATTGAAACAAATGCTTCACCCTTTCCCATAGCTCTTGACTGCTCAGAAGCTTTAAACAGAGCTTGGAGAACTTGCACAGAAGTTAGTCTCTGTGAGAATATGTGTGGTGATGGTGGTGCAGAGATTTGTCCTGATTTGCTTTAAAAATTGCTTCCTGTGTGACCCATATTTCCCTATTCCCCAGTTGTCTATGAATAGTGGCCTTCAGCACAGGCAAGAGGGACAGAATGAGCAGAAGAAAATTTTCTGCATCAAAATATTTGTATTATTTCAGATAGGTATAAAATTTTCATAGAAAATGAGTATAGCCCTCAGACAGATCCTGGCTAGGATTGAAAGGGACCTTAAAGATCATCTAGTTCCAATGCCTCCCGACCATGGCCAGAGACACCTTCCACTAGACCAGGTTATTCAAAGCCTCATCAAATCTGGCCTTGAACACTTCCAGAGATGGGGCAACTTCCCTGGGCCTCACCACCCTCACATTAAAGAATTTTCTTCCTAATATCCAATCTAAACCTATCCTCTGTCAGTTTAAAGCCACTCTCCCTTGTCCTATCACTACATGCCACTGTAAGAAGTCCCTCTCCAGCTTTCCTGTAGGCCCCTTTTAGGAACTGGAAGACTGTTGTAAGGTTTCACTGGAACTTTCTCCTGGCTGAAGAAGCCCAACTCTCTTAGCCTGTCTGCAGAAGAGAGCTGCTCCAGCCCTCTGAGCATCTTTGTGCCCTTCTTTGGGATCAGTCCAACGAGTCCATGTGCTTTTACTGTTGGGGACCCCAGAGCTGGATGTAGCACTGCAGGTGGGGTCTCACCAGAGCCGAGCAGAGGGGCAGAATCCCCTCCCTTGCCCTGATGGGTGCTCTGGATGCAGCCCAGGATACAACTGAGTTTCTGGGCTGTGAGTGCACATGGCTGGGTTTCTTCCACCACCACCTCCACAGGGCTGCTCTCAGTCCATCCTCCACCCAGCCTGTATTTGTGCTTGGGATTGCTCTGACCCAGTTGCTGGACCTGGCACTTGTCAAACCTTATGAGGTTTGCACAGGTCACTGCTCAAGCCTGCCCATGTCCCTCCGGATGGCATTCTGTCCCTCCAGCAACTTAATTCTGATCTGACATCGGTCTTGCTGGGGTGAAAGACAGAAGCCCTCCTCTCTTTCAGACTGTCTGACATCAAGGAAAAGGTCAGAAGAGCAAACCTGAAGAGAAGCCATGGCTTTGCTCTTCTGACCATGCAGGTGGCAGGGGCACTGACACCTGCTGGGAGAGGTCGTCAGAGCAGACCCAGGTCCCTGCTTCCCATTATCATCCTGGTGGAGGGCCCTTGTGAAGGGAAGGAAGGAAGAGCTATTTTCAGTGCAATCACGCTGTGGGAGGCATAAGTGAGGGTAGTAGCAAAGGATAGGTTTTACAAATTAAAGAACACAGAACACTTTCTACTAGATAATGAGCATAGATATGGGATTAGAGAAATAAGAAAAAATGTTAAGGATTTTTGCAAAATAAGCGCAGTGCGGTCAGTTATGAAGCTTTTCATACCTTAAATTGACACTGACAAATGGAAGAAATAGGTAATTCAGGAGGTCGATGTGTATCTTTGTTTTGTTGGAGATACTCAAGTTGCAGAACCTACTGTGAAATTAGAGATGCTGAATGAAGTTTGAACTCAACCACTTTTACAAGTTATTTAAAAACCCCTTATTGTTTCACTTCTGAGGTGTTAGCAGTAGGTGGCTTGGGCTAGAATGAAGGAGAGCAGTGAGACAACTATTGTTCTAACTCTTCCTGTGGGATAGGGTGGGGACAGGGAGTTGACTGCTGGTGCACCATTCTTCTCTGGATAACAACGGTATATTTTGGTGGATTTAGTAAACTGACCACCAGACTGAGAAGTCTAAGGTCATGAGAAAAACTCTGTAGAAACAAACTGTTTCATAAATAAGATGTAAGGTTTTGAAAAGTTGTTTCATTTCCAATTGGAAGCAAACTATAGAATTTTAATGGTTTTCTCAGGTCTGCATTGCAGTTTCACTTTTTTTAGTGTATTTACATGAAAAATTTCAAAATGAGTTTTTGATACTGTGTTCCTGATGAGCTAGAAAGCAAGTTTTTATGGCACTGTCAAAGTCTTTCCCCTTTGTTTCTAGAGACTAAGCTTGGGTGAAATCTGTCTTGTAATTTCAACAGAATTGTATTCAAATGCAGTTCTATCAAAGCTTAGCAAACCCTAGCATAACGTAACATTGAGTTTTGCTTCCATTTGCCTCTGATTTTAGAGATTATGATTAAAGAGTTCTTCTGATATACGTGAATGCAAACCTAGCCATCCTGAAGACAAAACTAACTAAAAGAACAGAACAAAACCAGAGTGTTAACCGTGATATTGCAAAAGTCACTGCTAACGGATCTCTCATACCAGTCAGTTCCTTAATCCCCTACTTTATGAATTTTTTATGCAAGTCATCTTTTAAATCTCTGACCCTTTACCTGCGTGTTAAGACTGCACCATGCAGACAGTTTTGAAAGCTTGCAGATTGGAAAGCTGTACAAGGAAGGAAGCTCATAGCATGGCCAGCTGAAGCACCATTGTCTGGCCAGTTAAAACATGAGCCTGGTGAGTCAGTGAGATGTTATGGGCTTTAGTGAGAGCTTTCAGAACAAGAGCTTTCAGCTCCTCCTTCCAAGGGTAGGAGCAAATGTTGGAAGCATTTGTGCAGTGAAGGTGTCACTGGCACTGGGGTGTAATGTGTGAGCAGGGTTAGAGGCAACTGAGGAAAATGGTACCAGCACCCATCTCTGAATTGCTGTTCTTGCCACAGACATCAGTACAGTGGGATCAGGCCTTAAAAAGAGTTAAGTAGGCTTAAGTGAGCAGAGAGACATAATTTCTGAAGTTGCTTCCTCCTTGCGAAAGTTACAGGATATGTGTTCCCTCATTAATATTAAGTTGTATCAGAGTTAAACTCAGGAGTTATGAGAGCTTTGTATCTATCCTTCATCTCAGGGATACCTGAAATTGCACGTGGTAAAATATTATTGCCAAAATAACTACACAGAATTGGTTTCTATGGTGTAAAGACAAATGCACACACTAGGTGGGACTACATTTTGATGAACAGTTGGTTTTCTTCACATATGTGGGTCTTTTGAGGTACCCAGACTTCCTGTTGTGTGTTTTGGACCAGAAGAGATTTTATGATGAGATGAGTTAATTGCATCAAAGTGAAGTTGGTATGTTTGAATTCTGTAGTGGTTTCTGTGTATTGGTGTCTTATGCTTTTAGTGTTGCTCTGTGGATGCCTGTGCATAGAAGAGTTGATGGAAGCTCAAGAAGTTATTCAGGTTACATCTGACTTGCCTTTGGTTTCATGAAAGCAACTACTTAAATTATTCCATATATCAGAAGATTTAACTGTTGAGATTGTCTTTCAAAGTACTGTAAATTCTAACCTATGTTTAATTGTGGCAGACAAAAAAGATCTAAAGAGGAAACTGTACCCATGTTATTTCTTTCTTCTGAAAGAATCTTCACTTATTGCTTTACCAATACCTCATGTTCTTCTCTGTTACAGCAGGTGAAAACTGTAGCAATTTCAGTGCTCCTAGCTCTCAGTCTAGAAAACAAATAATTTTAAAAATAGTCTCCTGAATATTTATTATATGCCAAAAATATACAGAAAGGAGACAAGCCTGTTTCTTCCTCCCTCTTCCTCGCCTTTAGGATACTGTTCCTCTTTAAGAAGCTTCTAGAGACAGCTGTCTAGAGGCAATCTGGTTTTTATTATAAACATGGTGCCTCTCTCCCCTCCCACACCCAACAGGAAAAGCATGTCTTGGGTCTTCCAGTAAGATAATTTAAAAGATTCTAGCTAAGTGATAAAGCTGGTAGTTTTGTGCTGCCTACACTGGGGGCCTTTGATAAGAGCCACACCTGCTTGGCACCATTGCCGTCAGCTGCACAAAACGGGAACCCTAAAATACCTGGGCGTTTTCTGTGTTGAAACTAATCTGCTCTGGAAGAGGCCTCTGGCTTGGGAAGGCTGGGGGAGGAATATTCCTGCTGCTCACTTAATGCATCTAGCTGAGGTCAAACTGTGAGGACAGAAGTTAGGGCTCGAGGCTCCACCTGTAGTCAATGAAGAGGTGTTTTAGGGGCAGCTAATTCAGGGCATTTAAAACAACAGTGAATAATTTGCTGTTGGAGTTTCCATTCACAGTTAGCAGCAATGGACTGAGGTTAAAAGTAGCAAGGGTGATGGAGGGGTTAGACAGACCAAGAAAAACTTCATACTAATATAGTTTCAACATGACAGCATCTGTTACAGTTTTATGGTACAATTTTATGTAATTTCTTTGGATACAAAGGCAGCTAAAAAAGTTTCCTCTGCTGCCTGCTGGTATCCAGCTCTTACAGAGAGGGCTTTTTCCTGTCTCCCGTAGGTCTCTCCATCCATGTTTTGTAAGAGCTTGTGGGACCCTGCAGCAAATTGGATTACTTAAATGACTGGGGTTTTGTTGGGAGGTGCTTTTTTTGTTTAGAAACAACAAGGGTTGTGGAGTGTTTGTTTGTGTTTGCCCTGAACATCTCAAGGATCTGGTTTGGGCTAAACCCACAAACCATGGCACAGCTGGGCAGGAAGAGGAGCAGACGGCAGCGCTGGATTCTATCTGCTTGTGCCTGAAACCCTCTCCAACTCTGCCGTTAAAGAAAATACAGAGAGATTTCACAAACACGACGAACTGCCCTGATAAATAATGACCTGGTTTTGCATAGCCGGCTTTCTGGAGTATTGAATAAACCATGGCTGGCAGTAAGTCAAACATATCTGTTTTGGACTTATAAAGAAAATGACAGTTTCAGCTTTTAAATCCCTGAATTTGCCATGTTGTTTGAAGTACTGTATTAAAAGATGGGTTTGGATATGAACTTTTTTCTTTAAAAAAAAAATACATGTAACTGCCTGTTGTATGTAGTCTTGTCTCTCCTTAGAGCTGTATCCAAACAATGTGATAGGGAAAGGTGTAGGAAAAAAAGTACTTCATTTAAAATGTTTAATATCCCTTGCCCTCTGTGTAGGGTTAGGTATCTCTTTTACTCAGTACTTATTTCTGTACTGATCCGGACATTCCTGACTTTCATCAATAACCTTTTCTGATTAGCATGACCTGGATGAAGCTGCATAATTCTCTCCCTTGTTCTAGCAAAGTTAAAAGACCAGAAGAGGAGAACAAAACTTTTACAGACCCAGCCTTCATCCATCTCATTCTGAAGCATGGGGAGGACTTCAGATCCCCTTGTGATCTCCTCAGCCACTGAGCCCAGGCTTGCTAGGAGAATTTAGTTTTACTGCAGCAATTCCTGGATTAGTTTTATCACTTCAATAGTAAAGCTTTTCTTTTTGCACTTCATTATTCTTGAATCTTATGTCTGTTTCTTACTCGAGGTGCTGTTTTCTTTTTCTTTTTCCCCTTTCCTCCTGCAGTCAGATGTACACTGCAAATGGCACAGACAGTGCCTCCTATTGTGGCTCAGGCTCAAGACTTCACATATGTAAAATGTGACTTGCAGCACTTTCTTTGAAGCCTAACCACAGCCAGGGAGCTGTAATTGCAGTCTTTGATTTGTGCCGACTTCGCTTGTGGATTGGGCTTTGCTAGGGCATGCCTCGCCTGGCGAGACTTCAGCTGCAGCCCCCCAGTGAAGCCTTAGATGTGGGAAGTCTTCAGTCTCCTTAGCACATGCCTGTGGTTTCTTGAAAAGAATCCTGATTTGACCTGTTTTATATCTGTAAGGCAACACCATCATCACTCGTATTTTTTAGGTATTATTTGGTTTATCAGCAGTAGAAGCAATTTCCAGTGTGTAGCCTTAATGTGCAGCCAGGGAAAGGCTGGGTTCTAGATGCTGTTTTCAGGATAGCTACTCTGTAATTTGCTGTACTGCTTGGAAATAAAAATACGTGGGGCTTCCCTGTGCCTGTCCCCTTCCAGAATCACTGTGGTGTCTGCAGCCTCTCTGGAGGAGCTGGGCATAGTTAGGAGCTATGGAAAGGAGGCAGGCGCTGCAGTGCTGCCTCTGGATTGAGAAAGAAGCAATGGCTGCTGTTGGAAAAAGCTGAGGGCCAGAGCAAGGCCACGGTCGTTATTTTAACCTCCTGACTTCAAAGACAGCTTGCTGGTAAGGGAAGGGGGGAGGAGGCAGGGAACCATCTCAACAGAAGAGCATTTCATTTCCTTCAGTGAAGTAGACATTCCTGGCTGCTAATGGGGAGTAGCTCTGAATCACAGCGCTTGTATCAGACTGCTGTGAACTACTGGCCTGGCGCCTCAAGGCCATTCCTCAACAGGAAGCTGAATGTTTTCATGTAAGACTGAGAGGAAAACCTTCCCAGGAAGAGCAACCTGGACCAAACCTTTGAAAATCTGGGATGAAAAGGCACAAAATAAATATAAAGCTGCAGGGTGCTCTCCCCAGTGTTGCTCTGCTGTTTGCTTGGCCTCTCTTTCGTGCTCCTTGGAAAGGTAGAGCCCTTCGTAGCTCTTTGATCCACACGTGTTACGGAGCACTGTGCTACTTTATAAAAAAATAAAAAAAAAGGCAGGAAGCTCAGGAGGCTTTTTTTAGTTGGGACATGGGCTGGTTTTATGAGGAAATAGGAATTGAATTAGTCAATACAGACCACCTCTGTTGAAACTGATGGTTTGCCAGTGGACTTTTAGCTGTTTAAGAGGCCTCAGTGGCTTTAAATGTCCTTTTGTGGCTACCAGCAGCAGGTGTGAGCTATTCCTTATGTATCAGGGATGGCACTATGTAGGCAACAAGGGAGTCTGCATTAAATCTAAGCTATATAGAGCAGTTTGCTATCAATACATGCTGGTCTTTTCTACCTTAGTCTGCAGCTAAAATTAAGTGTCCTCAACTTTCCTTTCTGCTGTAACAATAGCCACATGGGTGACCTCTGATAAGGAGTCAACTTGTTTAATAAGATTTTGGGACCTCAGCTTATGCTGATTAAATTCAAAGGGTACAAAATCAGTTTTAGAGGCTTTCTAGCCTGGACTACATGAGGCAGTGTAGCTCCTTACTCAGGAGCTGCCACGCTCCTCAGCCACTATGAGTGAAACACTTTGTGTGGCAATGGTTTACACGGAAGCTGCAGCAGATGGGAGGTGGGTGCTTAGTTATAAATGGCCCTGGTTAAATACTGCTGAAATGTAATGTAATGTAAATTTTGCTGATTAACTCAGCTTGTAACTTTTGCAGGCTTAAGCAGTCTATCTATCATGATTAGTCTAAAAGAAGTTTAACTTGTGGTTTAAACCATTTCTTCATAAACTTGTTCTGTCTTGCCTTGTGTGACTCAAGGTGCTGGCAGTGTATCTTTATGTGACTAAGCATTTTGTCTTTCTTCTGGTGAAAATTTGTTTACCTTCTCCACTGAACTGCATTCTTGTGCTAATTTTGATCACTCTCAAAAGCTTTGCTCACCAAACCTTCTATTTGTTAGGCAATTGAGTAGTACATGGAGACCTAGAGGTTAATGTTGATTTTTCTGAAATACCAATAATCCCCAAACAGTTGCTGGAGAGCATGTGTCCATGTGTGGAATAATGTCTGACTTGTTAGAAAGATTTTGGGTGGAGACCCTGTTATAACTCACTTGTCTGGATCAGAATGGTGAGGGTGACGGTTGAGTTGGCAATTTCATAAATCAGCTGATGTAACCCAGAGACCTAGACTGTGCTCCCCTGTACTGTGGGCCATTTCACATGCTCTAAGAATATAAATCCTTCCAAGATCTAGTGAACTTTACTGCTAGGGAGGAGGCCCATGGGTCTTACACAGCTGGAAGATGTTCCCTACTCCACTGAAGAGCCTCATCCACCACATTCCTCTACCAAACTGCTTGCAGAAGACAGCATTTTTTCATGTCTGCAGGGAGTAGAGCCTGAGGCTCTGAAATAGAGGTTTAATTGACCTCAACCACTGCACTGCAGTACTAAAGCCTGAGGATGTCTAATTTTGTAATGGTATCTGGGTCAAATGTTGTAGATAAATGAAATCCACTACTAAAGGGAAGAAATTCTGTAATATGCTGGATGTTTAAAACCCCTCCTTTCTAGTTGGTATCTCTTTACAATGCAAAGTACTTTCCATAAATATAGTTGCAAACTTCAAGCAAAAGCAAGTAGTAATAAATTCTGCATTTAACTTTGACATTGTAATGCACATTCCACTAATAGAGCTGTAAGAGTTCCAGTGACCCATCACATGCTTGTTTGAAGAATTTATTTTTTTTAAAGGCTCCAGATAGTCTTTATCACACACTCTCTCTCTTTCCTCCCCTTTGCTGTAGGTGGGAAAAGAAATGCTTTCTCAACTTGCAAAGCAAAGGCGGCGACACCAGGACCCCTTCTGGAGATGGAAGCTTGTTAAACCCTAGGTGTGTCCTTCATCCACACAGACCACCCCAAGGAGTCTGTCTAGGATGTCATCCACCCTGATGTCACTGCTAGAGACACTGAATCATAAAGACAATCACTGCCAAAATCCTTCACTATCACGAGGTCCAGCCCTGATATAAATAGAGCAAATGAGCTCCTGGGTCAGCAGAGCAGCTTTTGTCTTCACCTCTGCCTTGCACTCTTAAGCCCCCATCTCATCTGTGTCCATATTGAGTCAGCAAATACAGTAGCATGGCTGTCTATGCCTGCTTCAGCCAGCAGAATTCCATAGACCACAGCTGCCCCACACAGCACATCAAGGAATGGAATTTGCCTGGACCAGGATGACGCGCTCAACCTTTTTATTTAATGGTGCGACAGGATCAATTTTGGTTTTAGCTTTTTTTAAGAAACTTGAATGCTTTTATATTTTAACTTTTAGTTTGTAATTTCTTTGGTGTATATTTTACTAGGTATGAGCTTAAACAAGTGTCAAAAATCGGAAATACTTTTTAAATAAAAGGAGTTTTTCTTTTTTTTTTTTTTTCTTCCAGAGGAAAAATCTGTATGGAAAAAAGGTGGCTGTTTTGTTAAACTATTTGTAACAAATAGTGGCCTCTCAGTCTATATAATACAGTGTCCTATAGAACTAAATAAATGTAACAACAGTCAGCTGGTCAGTAGACATGTTAGTCTTGCGTCATCTACTCTGTAAACATAAGCAATACATTCAGCAAATCTGACTGCAGTGAGTTCTCCTTCTCACCCATTCCCCTTCTCCTTGTAAAAAGCCCAGCACTTGAATTATTACTTCAATTGTTCTGTATTTGTATCTGTTTTTGTTAGCCTGTTAGTGGGATTTTATGCCAGTTGTTGAAATGAGCATTGATGTACCCATTTTTTAAAATAGTAAGGCACAGCCTTTGCCAAAAATACTGTCAACCAATTTTTTTTTGTCATTCCAGTTTGAGTTAATGTGCTGAGCATTTGTTTTTTAATAAAAGCTTTGTAATAAAATGGAATTTAACTGTCTTTAAAATTGGATTTAAAAAACCAACCAAAAATGGGTTTTGGTAGAAGCAAGCTCAGGAAGGCACAGTCACTTGTAAGGCTGAAGACTTTTGGCTCAGTCTTCTGTATTAGGAAATACAGTGTGTCTGGCTGTTTGCTCACCTGAAGTGATTTTGGAGAACGACTTTTTCTTTGAAAAGTGAGGAGAAGTCTCAGATCCATAGCAAGAATAAGGAATGGGGATGGTCCCTTGTGCTGCTCAGTTAGCTTTGGCCTAAGTGGAAGTATTAAGGATCCCTCCATCATCATTTTCCTAGCAAAATCTTAGGGAAGGGCAGTGGTTTTAAGCTGATGATTACAAATAAGGATTTGCTTCTTTCTGGATGCGCTCCATGCCCACACAAGAGGTAGAGGCCTGCAGTTAAATTTGTTGTAGCTGTATAAATAATTCCTCAGTCAGGGACTGAAGCTGGCTGCAAAATCAGCTGTTCAAGGCCTGGTTTCATGGTCTGAGATCCAGAGTCAGCATGGCCTGCCTACTGCCAGTGATGCCTGGGAGATGTTCCTGCCATAGCAAGCAGCACAGCTGCCTCACCTCTACTAAGGGATGTAAAAAAACCAGACACTGGAGCCACAGGTGGAACTACTCCACCTGTTTTTGAGTGGAAAAGAAATATTATGAACTGTATGTTGAATCAGCATTCTTTATTTTCCAGTTCCCAAATCTTGTTTGGCATGAGACTGGACTGAGTCAAGCTTAAGCTACAAGAAATGACATAGGTCAGTTACTGCCTAAGGAAGCTTTGGAATTGAATTGTTTATAAATGACCCTTTAACTCAGTTGCATAAGAAATTTCATAATTAAAAATGTTATAAAACAACTTCCTCTTCAACCAGTGTGCACTGCACACATGCCCAGTTTTAAGGCTGTAACTAGCATATTAGTTCTTGCAATATTTATTTCTAGCAACTGGTGATTACGTTAAAAAAAAAGAAAAACAAGTGACCAGGCTCTCAGAAGGCAGGAGAAAATATCTCATGAGAGAATAGCAACTGTATACTGGAGTTTTGCAAGACTTGGCTATGTTTCCATTCAATTATCCCAGCCTTTGCTGGAAACCTGTCTGGCTTTTGGTTTGGGGTTTGGTTTTGTTTTTTAAAGGGGAAAAAGGCAAGTACTTAGTGCTGTAATTGTTCTAAATCAAAGATTACTGCAGTGAGATCTGCAAATTACATGTTCCAAAGACAACAGTTCTCTTTAGAACTTTATAAAACATGACTACTGTTTAGATTTTGTAATGGCTATTTAAAGAGCCATTTATCCATTCTGAAAAAAACCGTTCCAAATGGAAGTGTCAGCTTCATGTAGCACATTGTCCCCAGTACACTGTTGTGAACAGTTGCCTGCCTTAAGGACGAAAGGTCTTTCAGCTCTAATAGTGAAGAAAAAGAATTTGGGAGCTAAAAATAATACCTCTGCTGTTAACATACAGTGAACAAGCACCATGTGTTGGGCTCATTCATAGACCAAAGACCTTTCACACACAGCAGCTATGGGATATGTTAACTTATATGCAAGGCTTAGGATGCTGCTGTGAGAGCCCCTGAAACAGAGTAACCCTGCTATCCTGGAATACCCCTGTGACTTGGGTCTGTGTCCACTCCTGTCCTCCCCTGCTAATTGGCATTTGTTCCTGTGGGACTGAGAGAGCCCTCACTGCACTGTGCCAGCTGTCAGTGGAGACAGATGAGCTAGTAAAGATGGCCAAGGATGATGGTGCTACCCTGGCAGTAAGACTAGGTTTAAATCCTTGTGACATGGAAGAAATTATTCCAGGTGAGAATCAAAATCAGCACCTAAATTCCTGATGTGCAATTTAGGCAGACATCAGAATCTAACCTTGTCTCTTTTGGGTGCCTGGGGAGATGATCATCATGTATTTCCCACAGAAAACATCTTCAAGGATTTAAATGTTCCTACCTCATGGCTGAGTTAATTATCTAGACACTTCTGTACAAGCACTCACAAACCACTCTCTGCCCCCACAGTTGGTTCTGTGCATGCACTAAAAGCAGTTCTTGCACGGATCACAGCATGGGTAATCTAGTTCATAAACACAGAGCCTAGGAAACACACAGCCTTCCCCCTCCCCTCACCAAAACCAGCAGATACAGAAGAGGGGAGTTGAGCCAGGATTATTTACAGCTAACCAGGCCAACCTCACAGGATGGTCTGGCTCCTCAGGCTTCTGCATCTCCTGGACCAGAGCCATTTTCCCTGTGTTACATAAAAGAACAATGCTTCAGCTAACTTTGGCTTCTTATGCAGCAAGTGATGACAGATTCACTAGTTGTGCTTATAGGGACTCACCAGCTCTACTGAATTATCTTCTGTTGTAGTTTCCACTTTGGATTAGGCAACAGAAAAGGCAGTCACTTAGTTTGATGGCTGGGTCAATTTTGCCAAATGTAGGACCTTAAGGACCCAATGCTTGCTCCACGCTCTAGGACAGCAGAATCCACAGCATTTGTCTGCACTCCTTTGAAACCACTGCAGTGCAGAAGGCTTTAAAGCAACCATTCTGTTTCCTGGTGGCCTCCTGCTCTCATGTACGTGGCAGCTACTCAGGCTAAAGCAAGACTGGCAGAAAATGAAGGACACTACTGAGACTTGAGAAATGCCCTGTAACCTCTCCCATAAGGCAGCAGCAGGTTTTTCCCTGCATTTGCAAGGGGATTAACATGCAAGGGAAGCCTCTCCTTCAGAACAAGGACCTAACACAAAGTAGAACAGTAGAGGGGAAATAAGTAAGTCCATAAATAGCCAGAAGTCTGTCAGCTATGAATACCTTTCTCCTAAGTCAGGTCAGTGAAAAACTACTGGGCTAAAAAGGAAGGCAAAAGGAGAAGCTGTAACAGGAAAATGGTTGGCTATAAACACATTCCAAGATGAAACCAAAAACCTAGAAAGTATGCCCAAACACATTCACTTCTCCATGACACATCAGGAAGAGAAACTCTGGATTAGTGTATGAATTTACCCTTTGAGTCTCCTCATAGATATGAAGCTCAAGTTTAGAAAGCCAAGCAAGCAAATGGGTATCTGCCCAGGAAAAGGAACATATGTGCCAGAAATAGGGGAAATGAACCTCTTAATCACCAGGTTTTGGCCAGGTCAAATTAAGGACTCCCCATCCTCCTAGATAAACAGTCATGCCTTCAGGCCATGGATTTTAAATGATGGCTTCTCTTTGGACACTCCCCCTGCAACAACCATGCCCTCCCTGAATCACAGATGTCTGCTTGGCTGAGATAACAGTCACTGCATACCTGCTCTGGGAACCTTAGAAAACCAAGGTTTTCTTCCTGTGAACACTGTTCTAAAAACCACATTTTCATAAACTCACCCATCCCACCTTCCAGAAACCCAACAAATGCAAATAAGCAACAGGTTCATTAACCTGCCAGCTACGGAAAATCAGCATAAACCAACAGAGCTAGGAGAATTTCTGCTTCATACTAGAAGAGCAACTCACCCAAGAAGTGGTCTGTTCACTGTGCTGAGAAAAGGTAACTGACATCATAAAATCTTCAGCAAAATAAGAAAAACAACATACTCCAAAACTTAATGATCGTCAGAAGAGTTATTTGGACAGGCCATTCTTTGACTTTGTATAAATTTCCTACAGCTAAGAAAAGTGGCTAAAAAAGTCCAACAGGATATCTATTTGGCTGAGTTAGGACATCTCTGTCTTTTGAGACAGAGAAAAAGGCACAGAAACAAGGACTCAGATCTTGACAAAGCAGAATTCTATACAAGGATTAGTTCTTCTGGGCACCTGCCTGTGAAAGCAAAGTGTTGGGTAACAAAAGAGGAAACAGCACACAGCACAACATGGCAGTGACTACATCCCTTGACTGAAAAAAGCCCAAGATGGACAAGATTCTCACATTTTAGTCATTGCTTTTGCTACCCTGAAATATGTTTCCTTTTTACTCTTCTCTGTGAAATGTTTAATTTTGTCATGATTAACAGCAGCAGCAACAATTTCTTTCATTCTACAGTCTATTAATGCCAAATTAATAGGTTGTAATCATATTTGCAAAAAATCATGACTGAACAGCTACTGCTTTTTTCCTGTAAAGACCTGATAGCTTCAAACTGTACTCAACTTTTTATGATAATAACCTGAAAGAATTCACAATCAAAACATCCTCATCTAATAACCCTCAAGAAATTTAACCATGAATGGTTTTAGCCACTGTTTGAAAATTCAAATTTTATAAGGCAGATTTCACGTATGGTCAAATTTTTCCTTTGAGTGGGATTGGTATAACTGCATGACCCAGAAATCAAACCACTCACAGCACTGAGTTAATCACTGAGCAGTCTAATTCTGCCTATCCTGGTACTAATATTTAATTGTTTAGTAAATGTGAATTTACTGAAATTACACACTGAAGCAAATTGCAAGCCATTTCTCAATATTCAAGTGGTTTATTCCCTTCTTCCTCTAGTCCATTTGATTTTACTTCTACTCTAGGTCTCTTCCCTTCTCCCCCTTCTCTCCAGTGTTTGACTGACTCCTCTGCTCTTGCCCTGCCCTCATTGGCAGGAGTTCCCTGCTGATGGAACAGCTCTGCTAACTGCTCTCGCCCACTCAGAAGCAGTCCCCCCTTTCCAATGACCTAATGCTGGATTTTCCTATGAACCTAAAAAAAATTGACTTAAATCTAGCACAGGTCTAACACTTACACTGTATTTTCATTCTGTCCAGTTTGGAAATAAATACTATTTGAAGGAAGAAAGGG
Source organism: Zonotrichia leucophrys gambelii (assembly GCF_028769735.1). NCBI lineage: Eukaryota > Metazoa > Chordata > Aves > Passeriformes > Passerellidae > Zonotrichia > Zonotrichia leucophrys. The sequence continues at coordinate 28,073,662 of NC_088173.1, read as the reverse complement.
GAGAAAGACTATTTTCTAGGCAAGTAAAGGTAGAATTTCCCTGCATATGTGTACCCCAAGCACATTTGAAGGATGGTAGGTACCTCCTTAGCTCCCAGTATGTTGTCAGGATCAGATACAATTATATGTAACTCATGTAAACCACAGACAGAAGAATTAAGAGATATTTTAAATGAGATGCATATAGCTACACTGCAGGTACAGTTATCATAACAGCGACCACACAATTATATAAATATGGAATACACTGTATTTATCAACCAAAATTCAAAGAATTCTTCAGATCACCTTACTCCAACAGTTGCCTCACTATCTTAACCCTTTGCCATTTTTGGGTGGGAGTTAGCTCAGAGGCAATGGCAAGGAAACCCAGACAAGAACAGAAAAAAACAGCACAGAGAAAGCTGATGGGCCAGGATTTAAGAGTTTCACCTGAACTACTTTCTATTGGGCACTACTGCTACTGTAGCATTTACACTGCCCCAGGGCCCAGTGTAAATGGCCCTGGGGCAGTGTAAATGCTACAGTATGGCCCCAGGGAAGTGTGGAGACCCATGCTTAGGCTGAGGGTAACAAAATAGAAGCAGCATCTCACAGAAAAGATGAAATGGAAAAGTGCAAACACCACTTCCAACCACTGCCAACACATCACTCTCAACTGAACAATGAAGACTAGGTAGGACTTTCTCACCTGTCCCTTTACCAGATTTCATACAGTTTATTTTAGACATTGTGGCCAATACTTAATTAAATAAAGCAGAAGACAACTCCTAACCAGGATAGAAAAGTCTGCCACATTCTTCACAGCAAACAGGAGTTGGGGTTGAAGGATGTCCTTACTAACTCAAATCTTGAAATCACTTCTAGTCAAGGGTATCTAAAATCCTCCAAACACATGCTGGATTTCCAGCTGACAAATATCAAACTTTGTTACTTCTCTCTCCATTCCCCAGCAGATTCAGCAAGTTCTCCAAAGCCACTTCCTTGCCTGCAGAAGGTAGAGAATATGGCACTCATTTTAGATTGATTTCCCAATTTTAATATAAATCTGTTGCAAGTTGAGCTATATGCCTGTGGATTAGCACTACTCTCATAATATGAATGACACAAAATTCTGAGTCAAACTGATATCAGCAATAGCTAAGCCCAGTCTTATCTGTCACTGAAACAGTTCATTCCCTAAAAACACAATAAAAGCAATTTTTCAAAGTAATAGTTTTCACTAGCAACTTTCCTCCTTGTAATGTCAGAAATGTCCACCACTGTGGAAAAGCTCTGGTCTTTGCTAGAAAGCAATGAGTCTGTGGGTAAAGATAGTGCCAATTGTACAATCATTTGACATACTCATCACAGTTTGCCATTATTCTCCCCTTCCACCTCTACTTCAAATATCACATAGTCAATAGGCTAAGCAATGATTTCAGCTGTAAACATGTGCAAATAGTATTTTGAATATGACTCTGTCTTTGAGGTAACTATATGTTCATCTTTTGATCTATGACAACCAAATGTCCTTACAAATTTAGATCCAAGTAACAATACTGGCTTCAGTTCATAGATTTGCCAGTTAAGCGTCAGCTTAGGCAACAATAGCTTTCAGTCTTTGCCAAAAATAAAACTCCCTAAGAAAGAGAAAGACTTCTTCCTCAGTTTTAACTAATGTTTTTATTTAAAGCAATTAAAAAATGGTATCAGGAAAATCATTTATGTGAAATTCATAGCATCTTCTCCCTGTCCCCCCATATTCTCTCCTATTAAAAGAAAAAAAATACCATTTAAAAACCCTCATATCTCTAGTACTAAATTAATTAAATTCTGCAAGTACCTCTTCTGTCTCTTACTTTAAAGTACGCTATTTAAATGGCCATTCTCAATCTCACACTTCACACACTGCCATGTTCCTAAAAGCACCCTGACTGGTTTGAGAATCCACAGCCTCATTCAAATCAGCTCCCTCTCAATAAACTACTTCCCTGCACTCTATTTCACCCATGCTCCTCCTCAAAGGACTCACAGACGTCTCTTTAGGCACTTAAAACATTATTGGGGTGTCCCCTGCTCACTGTCTGACACTGATGTAACAGAAGCACTCAGAAATCCATCCATAAGCAGATGGGATAACCCTCTGACTTAAAAGGAAGAAAAAGCAGGGTGAAGAAATCAGGAGGCAGTACTTTCTTCCAACCCTCAGAAGCACAGTCTGATTGCTACTGTCTGAAGTTACTAATTAGCAAGAGCAGAATTTTGTTCCTGCAAGGAATTGTGTTTGAGAAAGTAGACAAAGAGGAAACAGAGGAAGAAAAGTATGAAAGTTGCTGTTTTCTTTCACATTGTCTCAAGAACTGAAAGGAGGTGGGAGAACTTGCCATCAAAGTCCATGCCAGCTCTTTTCTAATATTCCCCATTATTTTGGAAATTAGGTTCAAGATTTAAAAGTAAATTAGGGCCCCCAAAATTAGGCTCTTCAATAAATACTTTCTTAAAGTTCTGAGAGGGATTTCAGTGCTGAGAAGAAATCATAGGAAGCTAGATGCCTCATCTGTTTAGGCATTCTGGAAAACATTGCTAGACTTCCAACTGAAATAAAAGGCTTTTAGAAATTTCACCCTAAACTGCAATGAAAAAAGAATTGCAACATCAGCTGTAAGGAACCCATTAGCCCTCTTGACATATTCAGAGAAATAAAGCAGTTGTCAGAAACAGTTTACCTTTTACAACCCCTTTAGAGAAAACTAACAACTGAAAAGCCTGTGAAATACAGATGCAGTGTATCTTACACCTGCTTATGCTTGTGGCTGTGTGGGAGTCAAAGCAGCAGGTCTCAAACAAAGTTAATGTAAAGTAGCTGAAGATTCTGAGTTGAAGCAAGGGCTGTCTTCCAATGACTGCAGTGCTCCAATCCAAGTCCGGGCACCACTGCATGCCAAGGAGTCAGGGATCAGAGCGGTCCCTTCCTTGGATTATACGTTACTTACACAGCTCCTGCCACCAACAGAGCACAGAAATGTCAGCCTGAGCCCAACCAAGATCCACTTACTGTAAATGTGTGGTTTTACCAATTCCTATTGCACAAATGTTTAATAGGTCCATTTGAGTATGCAAAGATAATTAAGGAAAAAAATGGGGGTTTTATTTGGTGCTAATTCACCACATGCAAATTCCAGCTGTTTACTGTAGACCTACCACCAAGCATACACTTCTTCCCACAGCTCATCAGAAAGCCTCTTGCTGGTGAAAGTGGTTAATCCACAACATTTTTGTTGCTGAAGCCAAGACTCCAAATGGGGGGTTTAAGTTACTAATGACAAAAAACTTGCATTCTTTAACTAGCGAATACTGTAAGGGTTTCTCCATTTACAGAAAACCGCCCAGAAGTGGTTGCTGGCAGAAAAAAATGGACCAGAATAGAAGAAGCTGTTACCAGGCAGGACAGAGATGCACAAAGCAAAGCAGCAGCAAACAACAGGCTAGGAAAAAATCCTGTTATCTGGCAGCATGGGACAGCCAAAGTAAGCGACAAGTTCCTTAGTGCCCGCCAAGCAAAAGCCTTGTGCTAAAATATCCTCCTGTGCCGTGGCCAACTCGCAGCCTCTGACCTCAGGCTGGAAACAAAGCTTGGCCTCACGCCTCACTGTGATGCCTTGTGCCACCACATGACAAAAGAAATGGCTCCTTTAATAACTAGGTTTGATGCTTTGTGTTATTCCTGCCCCAGAAGCAACCAGAACTTCCAGCCAGCATTAGAGCTTTATGGTGCTGGTTTCTCTGCAAAGAATGAACTGCCGTGAGTTATTTTCAATTTATGGAAAACCAAATAGAAAGCCTCTAGGGGAATCAAAGAGAAGAGTGAATTAAACAAGTGCAAAGTTGCTCCATGGGCATACAAACCTAAATCTAGTATATTATCAGTAACACCTGACATCATCACACATGTGATCTCATACATTTAAATTAAGACTCTGCATAGCATTGCATTTATAAATGAACAAGTATTGCATAATAAATGTATATAAAGAGCCATTTCAGTTTTGATGTGAACTATTGAGAAGATCACAAAGCTCAAGGCAGATCATTCTACAAATCATCTTTACAGTTACCAGATTGTGGCTCTACTTAACCCTTCTCTAACAGAATTCAGTAGAAGCACATCCCTCTGGCAGTGAATAACAGAAAAAGCTACTGAAGAAACATGTAACATAAAAAGATATAGCTCTCAAAAGAATCACAGCATCTGCTGTTGTTACTGGTCTCAGCTCTTCCAAAAAGCACAAGAAAAAGGCATTATTCAGGTCAGTTTTATAATTGCTCACATGGTCACAAACTGTAGTGAATAAAAATACTGAGATGTGGATCACTGCTGTGGTACTAGTTAGAAACGAACATAGCACCACAGCTACAGGTGCCTCTCTCGAAAAAATAGCTCCAAAACTGTCAGCAGTAAATTCTTAGGAAAAGTTGGTCTCTACAAACTACAGAAGCTGTGTGTAGTGTGCCCACATCTTTAAAGTCACCTGGTACTGTAAAGGGGCTTTCTCTAGATGCAATAACAAGCATGCACTAAACAACAGAGAATGTCTGCTACTACCTCCCACCTCCTAGCACCACACCTGCCAGCAGGAATACACTGCATAGCATTAGCTTACACCTAACTCACTTGCACACTTTACTGACCAAAGCCTGGCACAAAGTCTGGAACACACAGGACCTCTTCACATCAAAATCACCTTTAGGGCAGGCATACAAAACAATTATTTTTCAGATGCCTTTCTCATTCTAGTAACAGATACAGATTTAACAAGACAATTGCATCTCACTACACTTCACTTTATACAGCAAATATCTTCTTTCTTGCTTCTTCACCCTGACAACATTCACTACTTTATAAGTGAGTCTCCAGAAGAGATTGGTTGATGAACCTCAAAAGTTTCACAGATACCTGGAGGTATGTAAGAGCCCCATCCACAGAACAAGCCACCAAATATGGCACTAAGAAAACAAACCCAAACCACAATGGAATCTCATTCAGAAGCCACTACCTTGCTTTTCAGAGACCTGATTCACTGCCGAAGTGCATGGCTGGTAGTACTGGATCTCATGACTCTGAAGAGCCCATGCTAGATGCTGAAGTTAACTTCTGTTAATTGGTTTTTGAAGGATATTTGCATTGTCACCTCAAAACCCTTGGATCAGATGGCTTGGGTGACAAATACAATTCATCTATGAAAAAGATACCTTTCCAAGTTATTTTATGCAATTGCTGAGTCAATCAATTCTACACACTTAATTCCCTTCCAGATCAAACTTTACTGCCACCTCTTGCACTTTATTCTCCATAAGCCACCCCTGCAGAGCACCCTCCTCTGCCCAATAAAAATTCTACTTTCAAGTCCCTGTTTAAAATTTGCTGTGCTCCCGTTTTCTCCCCTGCCGTGTCAGCAGCTAGGTTGACCACAGATGGAGCCCATTTGGCAGCTGAAATGACCCAGATGCTGAATCTGGAGCATCTTCCCAGCTGCAGTCGCTGGGCTCACGTCCGACTCCTCGCTGCTGGCTGTCAAGCTGCCCTTGAGCTGTGCCAAGCATACATCCCAAAGCTTTGGCCAAAGTGGGGCAAATGCTCTAAATCTGTGAGGCTGCTGACAGAAAGGATAATAAAGACTAAAGGTTTTAAAAGTAGGCAGTGAGGGAAAGCAAACACCCTTCCCTCCCTTCTCTTCTATCCCTAATTTTTTTCCACAATCTCTTTTCCACTATTAATAAAAATTCAAGGAGAGCTGAATGGTGAGAGCAGGTCTGATGTACCACACGCTAGTCTGAGGTACTGACCAGCAGGAGATTCCCCTTCATCCACACTGTGTGCAGTGGAAGGTGGCTCAGGTACCTCTGCTTCAAGTCACAGCCACAGCAAGGGATGGGAAATAATCTTTACTGAGGAAAAGGTGGCAACAGACAACTCCTTTATTTCATTACATATTCATTCTTTAAGCTCTCTAGAAATCTTTAAACTACCAAAGCTGTAGAAATTCTTGGAAAATTCAGGAGTGACTACTTAATATCCTACTTCTGGCTAATTTCCTAATTTTCCTCTCTTAAAAGGACGTCTACATTCTCCATGCCTCCCCAATGAGGAGCAAAAGAAAAGGCTTACCTTGTTTCAATGACTACAGTCATTAAATTACCATTCTGCATTCTGATCTAGATTTAAGAGGGAGCATTTGAAGCTTTCACCCTTTACCTCATCTCTACTCATCCTGGCCCAGCACTCCACATGCTGATAAAATAAACTATCCCCACCCACCATTAAAGTACCTCTATAAGGCCTATTCTGCTAAAAAAAAAAAAAAAGTCTCTTCTCAAATAGCAAGTCCAACTCAAAAATGCCTCTACTTATTACATATACACATACTGTACCTGTTAGAGTTCCTAAAAGGAAAACACTGTTTTAGAGAAGGTTTATTTTTCTAAAATATCACATTTACTAGTGAAAAATATTTTGCACATTTAACACTGAATAGCCTATGTCTTGCCATAAACCTTCCCCTTTCCAAATTAAAGATCATCATCCAAGTAAAGGGATGAGTAGTAAATTACTTCTACCTAAATGTTTTTTGTAAAAAGCAAATAGCATTTTTTAAGACAGAAGAGTGATATATATTCCTGTTTTTAATTACTACTGAAAACAGTAGTACTGAAGCTATCTTCACCCTGCAGTATTTAAAAGTCACTAAACTGAGCTACAAGCATTAAGAACAGTGAAACAGACTTCATATGTAAGAAGTGGACTGCATTCCAGTAAAACCAAGTCAGTTTAACAACATATTAGTAAAGAAAAGAAGCTGTTTATAGTACTGTTTCTTTCCTTTAACCCTTTTCTTTGAAGGCAAGTGGCTCAAAATTAGATGACGTGTAATTAAGGACCAGGATCCAATAAACCAAAAATTTTATAATCTACTCAAAGATTTCTTATGTGATCATGTCCAGGAAACTAACCTCTGTCAGCACTCAGTTTCTATAGTTGCAATCTGAATTAATGATGGAGAAGAGAGGAAGAGGCAACTTGGCATTAAATGATTATTCATAATTTCTGTAACTAAAAATAGGTATATAAGCACTAAGTACAGAAAGCAAAGGAACACTACTATTGAGTTGAACTGGAACACCAATCCTCATGCCCAACTGCTCTGCAATGGAGAAAAGACAGGATTTGATGCACTCCCACCATGGACAAATTCAGCTCTGCTAAGCTCCAAGGAAATGAAGTTGCAAAACAGAAGGTGCTTCACACAGCCAGACACTCTTATTTGTTTACCCAGCACAAACTCCCAACTGCAATCCTGCAGGTACTCAACTGCAGTAGTAGTGTATGGTGGAAAAATGACACTTGAAATACAGCCAATTTACAGGACTCTAGAAAACATTCAGAAGCTTCCACCAGCATCCTAGCTTATGTCCCTGAGACCAGAAATCCCCTAGAAATCTTCATTATGATTCTACAGCACCTAGCAAAAGTAGGCCCTCAACCACTAATTGAAAATGACAGAAAATCCCAATGCAAATCATGACCTCTGCTTTTAACTGTTTTGTTGGGAACCTTCTGTTTGGGGAGCAGCTTGCCTTTGTGGGATTCTTTTATTTGCTTGTAAATATGTCCTTCAAAACATTACTGGTCAAGGCACTGTATTTTACATCTACAGATTAGCAATGCACTTAAGAAAAATCCTAACAAAACAACCCATTGCCTTTCCAGGCTGCATTTGTCAGTGTGGGAAGAGGCTGCCACCCTGTGGGCTCCATCCAAGATACAACTGCAAGCCCTCACACTCAATACAAAATTGTTGAAAGTTTTATTTTTAAGAAAATGAGGTTATTTTTAGGATTTTCTCCATCAATATAATAACGTTTCAAATACATAAATTCACTTGTCATTCTGTACTGCACCTGAGAAAAATCAACATTTCATGAAGGCACTGTACATTGAAAGATTTTTTGGAATTACAAGAAAAAAACAATCTACCAAATCAAGCTTTGACCATAGTTAACTAGTGCAATCACTCAGTTCACAAGTGAGTTATGTTCTAAATGCAGCTTGTGCCACCCTTGGGAAGGTTTAAACACCTGGATTATGGCAATGCTGAATAGCGTATACAGATTGCTTAACACCTCTTCAGGTCTGGAGTTCATTTGTATTTGTAAAATCCTTCTCCAGTCTTTTTACCCAGCTTCTTTTCTTCTACCAGTTTATTCAGGAGTGGGCTGGGTGCAAAAAGAGGATTGTTGGGCTCTAATGAATGCCACCCTGGAAAGGAAGGGAAGTGGATGAATTAGTAACAGTTCTGTTTACATGCAAAGATAATAGAGATCAGCATCTCCTTAGAAAAACATTCAAAGGTCAGAAAACTGAAGAAGGACTGGAACTTATTCTAGGCTCTCTGAGACCCTGCAGTACAGCTCCATAAAGCCCAGATCAGTATTGATGATTATGCACTAATCTAAGAATTAGTCTTCAGGCTCAGTGTACTCCAAACACCTTACAGTCCCCACAACTGAGGATTTTTTAAAACAATTAAGAACTTCTGAAACATAGTTAAGTACAAGGAAATAAAATAAAGGCTCTGCTGAAAAGAAATTCAAGTGCAAAGAAATCCCAAGTTGAATTTCTACCTGCAAAACAATGGTGACTTAGAACAATGTAACACTACTCCACAGTACTAAAAGAGGTTCCACTGAAAATGCCATCATCAAAGTGACATTCTGCCTCAGAGAATGTTTAAGCTGCTCATTCAAAAGAACACAACAACCATCAACAAGTCATCACCATTATTTAAGTTTTTGTTACTGTATTGACATTCGCCCACTTATTAACTGAAGTGACAGGGAGATGGTTCACTTACATATTTTGAGATATTTGCTGGGTTTCCTATTAATTAAAAATGAAAATATGGCTGGTAAAAAAAGGATAGGGAATCTCAACATTTGTCGATTTTCACAGAATTCCTCACCTCTAGTACATCACCCTTCCCACTGATTCTTTTTAGTAATATAAAGTACCATTAATGTTAATATCATTACTATTTTCCAACAGCACTTGATGAAGTCAGCAAAGCCACAGCTGTTCTGTCCCCAAGTACAAAGGGTACAGGCATGCAGTACAAATGTGGTACTCACACAGCATTCTGAGCTGAATCCTAACAGCTGAATCCTTTCTCCTCAACAGTTCAAAGGCTATACCATAAACATTCCGTTTAAATAATTAAGAGTCACATTTGCATTAAAACATCTACAATTTAGCTAGAAAGTGGAAAAGCAGAAAAAAAGAAGCATGCAGTACCATCTATAATGTATTTACTGGTATCCAACCCAACATAGTCCAGCAGTTCAAATGGACCCATGGGATAGCCAGCCCCAAGCTTCATAGCAACATCAATATCTTCCTTTGATGCATCTCCTAGAGAAAAGATTGACAGTTTGAGGAACAGAGAAGATTCCGCATCTCCTTGGCACCACTTATAAATAATTAACAGGGTGTTATTTCACCCTGGTGCAGCTCTTCACAGAAATCTCTGCATGTTTCACAGCCACAAAAACTGGAGTCAGCATACACATGCTGGAGCATAAAGCTGAACCTCTCACAAAAAAAGAAAAAAAAACAAGCCCTGCAGGCCTGCTTTCTATTTTCCTGGTTTCCTCTTGCATTTCAATACAGAGCACTGCACTGCTGATGGAGCCACAGCTACCATGCTGACCCTATCAGAATGACTAAAAGAAGAACTGGTCACTATGAAGAAACAAGAGCTTCTTTTAGAGGCAGCAGAACAGGGTAAGTAAGGAAACAACTCAATTTCAGCTCCATGAGATCAGCAGCAGCTTTTGAACAAAGCACAGCACAGAGCTACCCTTATGCTACAGCTGCCAGAACACAAGTGATATCCAGCTGATGGGTAAGGCAGGCATGGAGAGGGGGCAGGAGTCTGAGTAACATGCTGAGCTACAGCACCTATCACCAGAGGATATCTGCTGGAATCAGAGATGGCAGATAACAGAAACCTGAAATGACTGTGCAGATGCAAATGAATTCATGAATTCCACAATCATTTAAAAAGAAAGAATAAAATTATCAGAAATTTGTTACGTCTGCTTCAGTCTGAGCCTATAAAAATACAAATCCTGCACTGCCACATTGTCACAGTAACTTTAACCTCATTCTTTAGCTGGGAATACATATTTTTGACTGTCATCAAAGCAGATGCATCTCTACTGCATACCTCTAACTCATATTTTGAGAAAGGCAGTGCACTTTCTCTGCAGATGCTACAAAAAGGATGAAGTTACACAAACCCCAGAGGTCCTTGTTAAGTAACCTCCGTGCTCACTGCGCACAGGCATGCACGGTGTCCGGCAGCGTGGCAGACACAGAGGCTTCTGCAATTTATATGCCTAAGATCAGAGAGCCCTTGAAATAAATTTACAAAATCTCTTGTAAAGGTAACAACTTCAGTGACAGTTCTGTAGGAACTAATAATTTATATACCTCCTTTTACTCTTTAAAGTTGACAATGTTTTTTTTAAGGCACATTTTATTTCTGAGAAGCTGTGGAGAGTAGTCTTACCCAATTCTAGCATAATTTCAGTTCCCCAAATTGAAACACAGCTAAACTCTCAACTCACTTGCAGCTGATGGAGGTATACAGACTTGTTCCCTCAACAGATTTGTCCCACTTTGTCAAACTTGGTACTAGGCCACCCGACAGTTTAATTACAGCACAACAAAAAGCAGAAAAAGAGCAAACAAGGGCTATATCCCTAGCTCATTCTGGTCTCTCCTAGTATAAAGCAGACTTCCATAGAAATTCAGCTGACTGCTTTTTAGTTTTTCTACTAAGGGCAGAGCAGTACAGACCACTATACATTAATATTTACAATAAGCCCCGTATAAGTCATTGTTAATATACTAAAGGTATATTGCTTAAGCAAAAGTGCACATTTAACAGAATGAGATTTTGTACAAATAAAAATGCAAGGACTAGCCCAATAAAATGGCATTTCAGTGCTTGGGGTTACCAGGAAAGAGACACAATTTCATTTAACGTAGATTCTAGCTCAAGTGTCTACTCTGAGAATAAACACAAAAGATATAATAGAAATTTAACTTGATTCACTCAAACATATGAATTAAAAGACAGCCATCAGCCTTCCCATGACATCAACTAGCTTTTTAAATTGATTTCACTGAAGTTAAAAAGTCACAAATGAAATTTAGCAATTTTGTAAATATCATGCTGTGGGAGAAGATACAAAAAGAATAAAGATTAAATTGAAATATTGTTTTGCTTAGGCAAAAGCACTCGGTTTTAACATTCAAATCCAGTAACTGTTTTCTCCTGCATTTAATTAAAAAGTTCTGTTGTCTCCTGAAATATGCATAATGATACATGTCACTTAACAAAGGCACCTCTTTTAAACACACTGAAACACCCATACACTTTATTCAAAACTGTGACTTTTTCTAAAAAAATAATGCCCCCTCACATTCATGCCTTTGCCTTTCAAGTCACTAAATTTGCTCTTTTCTCCCTTTGAGATGTAATTAGGTACATCTGTTGATGGATAAACAAGTAGTGTTGTTTTACTTTTTTTTAGAAATCAAACCATCCCTTCCATGTGCTTTAAAAGAGATTTTTAATATTTAAAGCAGACTTGGTGGAATCCTGAAAATGGAGTGCTTTCATCTGTAAAAAGGCAGTGATTTCAAAAACAAAATGTTTCAAATGACATTCTTAGTAGCACAGAGCTATGAGCAGAGAACTTGAAATAAAAGCAATTATAGTCTGTAATTTCAGCTTTATCCACTACATTCATTATTGGCTTCTTTTCAAAACAAGCTTCAATGCTTTGAAAAATTCAGTGGTTCTTTGGGGATTCATAATTATTTTTACCTACATATTAATGTAAAAGAGACCAGCAGTGAGACAGGAGTTCCTGAAGAACCAATGTCTAAAAATCAACACAGAAGGGGAACAGAAAGTTTTATGTGGCAGTAGCTGAGCTGAAATCACTCTAGTGCCAGTACCACAATGTGACACTATTACACCACTTACCTTGAAACTGGGGGTTTATTTCACAAGCCCCATATCAGTGAACTCAGGAGAACTTTACTAACAGTCCCATTATGGGACTTTCAATCACTTTTATCAATGTCTCCTGGGACAGAGAGAGGAAAGCTCCTCAATAGGTGGCAGTGGATGTTTTTACAATGGTTCTACACTCACCTTGTCACCTCCTAGCCAGAAACATTTTCCACCACCAGGGGTTTCACACACAAGCACCTTCCAACTCTGCAAAACCTGACATTTCAAAGAGAAGGCAAGGTCTTTCCAGCTACACATGTTGGCTCATATTTAACACTCTCTATTCATTAATGTCTGAAAATTTTGAGGGAATCCCATGGCTTTTCTGAAGCAATGTAACATTTAGTAGTGTTATATGTCAACCTCCCTTGAAGTGAATATCCCACCAAGTACCTCTCTCAAAAAGACGAACAGCTTCCATCATATATGGCACCAGGAGACGGTTTACAATAAACCCTGGAGTGTCCTATGAAAAATAAAAAAGGCATTCTAAGTTAGCACTCTTTGCCAGAACTACACTCAATGCTATGTGACAAATAAAACAAGTGGATGAAGACACTTATTGTATCATTACTTAAGATACTTTCTGATCTGTATTTTTCATCTAATTTTTCTGCTCAGTATTAAAGCATAAAACATTGTGAAATTCAAACAAGCAATGGCATATAAGCAGTCATCATGACTGAGAATAATAAGACTACTACAAGCCAAAGCAATCAATCTTAAAACAATTTAATATGGCTAGTCTTTTCTTTATCAAGAGTCAATGATACAATTTCCTGAAGTTAGGAGAAAAGCAATTCTTCCCTAAAAAGTTTTTTTTGTGTGTGTCCACTACCAGAAGCACTCCTGACTAAATAGTCTGCTTCTCCCCCACTGCTCACTGGTGATCCGTGCTTTTGAAAGTTAGGATAGCTTTCACAGCAAACATCAACACTGACAATGAAAAGATAAGACACATGCTGTCAGAAGGTACCAAATGAATACAAAACTTCTTTTGCACAAGCATCAATCAAAAGCAGAATCAATCAAAAACAAGAGAAAGAGTTCTGCAAATATAATATTATTTTGTATATTACTACTGTTTCAGATATTTATTATTCATTCCACTTTATCTCAGTATTTAATCCAGAGAATCCCAAGCAATGTTTCTTCTATAAGCAAGAATTTAAAAACAAAAAAAGTTCAGGCATGAATAAAGCATTATTCTCTATCCAAACTAATTTATAACAATTCTTCCTATATTCTGCACATTGCATGGTACTAAACTGTGACAGAAATGGGAAAAAAGTCAACTAAGGCCACAGAATTTAGCCAGAATTTATAGAACATAGCTAGAATCAGAGTCCAGCATCCAGAGCTGAATTAATTAATCCAGTAACTACCGGATTGCAGGCCCTTCTTTTTATTATCAGCTGTCTCCTGGGGGCTGTGAAACCCAAAGCAGTAGCTTGCATAAAGCTATCCAGACCACAGCTTAATGGATTCAGAAAAAGTGAGCTTTCAAAGTAGGGTGTTTCTCTAGAGAAAATAAACCAAAGCTGAGAAGAAATTAAGATGAATATGTGTCTAGTTACTGCAGTCTTAAGAAAACCTTGCAATGAGCACACACCATGAAGGATCCAGCCAACTGCCCCACAGTACAAGAGGCAGCAGTTTTGTCTCTAGCATGGCTAAAGATGAACTCCTGCTTAAACTCTCCAGTCTATACTTCTGCAGGACTTGAAAAAAAGACTCCATAACAGTAAGCTCTGATACCTGTGAGTTTTGCTGCTCTAGACAAGATGTCCAGAGTCACTGGACTTTGAAGAATTTGTGGTAAATGTGGGTGTTTTCTTTGTCAAATTACTTTTAATTATGAAGACAAACTGGACAAGATGCAGCCTAGAAATTTTTGAAGTCCTCATACATCTACTAAAACCTATCACCTTAAAATTAACAGGCTACAAGGACAGACCCTCTGAACAGTATACTGTCAAAATGTACTCACCTTACAACTGACAGGACTCTTTCCTACTGCTTTACTGAAATCCACAAGTGATTCAAAAGTCTTTTGGCTGGTCATCGGAGTCTTGATGACCTGGGTGCAGGGAAGGTAGAGAGCGCATAAGCATATTAATGAGCAGAATCTCTCCCATTTTCCCATTGCAGCAATGTAATCCAGAATACTCTTCCAGAAATTCACAAAATGTTTTGCAGAAAACCACCTTGAATGTATAAATATGTAACAGACACAGAACACTATTTTACACATAGATACAGCATTTTGCAATGTTGTGTTTCTTTAAGACACTTTCCCACTCAGCCACTACGGAAGGATGGTAAAAGGAACCATTCTTTGAAAGCACACTTAAGAGATTATAGTGTATCAAAATAACTCTAAAAGCTACATAGTCTCTTGTCTTGGGAAACACAAAGACAACATCCTGGAGACCCATTTAAACAGCTGTAGTTCCTGATAGAACAAGTTCTAGCAGCTACTCCACCTCTCCATAACCTCCTCTCAGATAATTTTAGGGAGTGATAAGGTTTCTCCTTGGCCTCCTTTTCTCAAGCTAAACAATCCCAGCTCCCTCAGCTGCTCCTCCTGTGAGTTACTCTCTGGACTCTTCACCGGCTCTGTTTCCTTTCTCCAGACACACTCCAGCACCTCAATGTCTTTCTTGTAGAGAAAGGCCCAGAACTGGACACAACATTTGAGGTGTGGCCTCGCCAGTGCCCAGTACAGGGGGACAGCCATGGCCCTGGTCCTGCTGGCCACACTATTTTTGACACAAGGCAGGATAGCATTGGCCTTCTTGGCCACCTGGGCACACACTGGCTCATGCTCAGCAGATGTCAGCCAGCACTCCCAGATCCTTTTCCTCTGGTCAGATTACCAGCCCCTCTTCCCCAGCCTGTAGCACTGGAAATACTGAAACAAACACACCTGACTTTGTCTGAAAAGTGACAAGGCAATAAGATTTAATCTCCTGACATTTTCTATTTATTTCTACACTAGTATCAGCAATTCCTATGAATAAGCCTCCCTGCTTGAAATGATAGCTATAAACAGCACCTCTGCTGGCAGTTCAGTGGGGAACTCAGGAGCCTTGAGACTGAAGGAGTTACCTCTGTCTGTTAAACCTGCTCCTCACCAGAGACTGCAGTACCCTCTAATCATTAGAGGTAGCAAATTCCATATCAGAGCAGCTGCAAACTGAGATCTGCTCTGTCAATCTAAGTGAAATCCCACTGCTGACAATTGCACTGCTGGGCTGCAGCTGTAGCTGATGGAACATGATGATAGCAGCCCCTGTAAGGCTTGCACACAGGACACTCACCTCCACAAGCTTCATCATGGGCACAGGATTGAAGAAATGGAGACCACCAAATCGGTCCTGCCTGGTGGTTGCATTTGCCATCTTTGTGATTTGCAAGGATGAAGTGTTGCTTGCAAATATCGTGTGCCTGGGAATAAGAAATACACAGATTGCATGAAGGACAGTAGGAGACTGAGGCACTAAACATAAATAGACATCCACTGGCTAACCAGGCAAGAATTCTCAGAAATATCCCTGTAGTTTATCACAGTCCTTTTGCAGAGGTCTAAGCACAGTAATTTAATCAAATAACCACTGCAAAGACTGTGTGACTTTCTGATTCCTGAGGAATTATATTGAATGCTTTTATTAGGGGCTAGAAAAAAGGACTGTGCAATTAGAAAATTTTATTTCACTCCCCAGATCCATTCTAGGTAATTCCTTCAGCAATCCTGGAAACCTAAGGGTATTTTTATTTGCTGTTAAACACATTTACACATTTATTGAAACCAAATCATATGCCATGTCAAAAATGCACTTTGGAGTCATACAGAAAATCTGCAATCTACTTTATTTTGAAATTATCAATGATAGACATGATGAGCAAACTTACCACCAGAGCAAAGATTTAATAGGGAAAAAAAACAGAGAAAATGTAAGACCTGCCATGCATAGGACACCACAAAGGATCTACAAAATGCCAAGAATTTTAAGACATATAGGAAGTCCTTCTCCAGACATAAACCAAATTTACTAACTGCAATTTATAACGGTTTGAGTATTTTGTTTGTTTGGGTTTGTCCTCCCAGAAATATCTCAGACCCCCAACAGCCCTGCTATCACACCAAAACCTTAAGAGAAATGGCTTTTTCTTCAAATCAGAAAATCAGAAAATCAGAAACTAAATTAGAGATTAAAACCTACCTTTCATTTTGGACTGCATCCTACCATCCCTTTCTGTTTTGCAGAAAACCACCTTGAATGTATAAATATGTAACAGACATATTTATATGATCCTACTGGACTCAGCAAATGTTTATCTATGTTGATATTTTGCTTACATTCTACTAAGATGTAACTGAGCTTTACAACAGAGCTTTCAGGAAATTTATGTCCAAGTCATGGTGACAACTTATAGTGGCATTAAAGACAACATTTCAAGACAAAAGCATTCAATTTGTTTTCAGTTTTTTATTATGTTTTCTTTTTTGTTACAGTGAAGAAATAAAAGTCCAGAAAATTCCTGCTTATTCTTCTTACAAATATTCTTTTATTATCTCCCCACCATAAAGTGGCCTTATACTGCTCTGAGGTAAGGTACTAAAAGGAGCATTCTACATTTCATAGTTTTGACCTTGCAAGGCCAGTGAATACAAAAGTCACTTACTCTCACTGAAAATCTGTTACTGTATGTAAAAATTAAAATACTCATATAAAAAAGAAGCACATTGATTTGTGAAATATAATTGCTAGGTTTATATCTAAGTTCACTTAAGAGATTTTACCTCAGTACTTCTTCTGTAGCCTCACACACTAGAAAGCCTTGGAAAAAAGAAAAGCATTGGATTTGCACTGTGAATAAGTGCATTTTAGTTACACTTTCTTCTCTGACCAACCAATTGATTTCATTGAGTTTAGAATAGAATTTTCATGCCTCTGTGACTTAGAATTACACAATCCATGCTTCAGAGGGCAGCAGAGTTGGGAGGCTTTGGGAAGCCCCAACTAGTGAAGGCACAGAAATGGCTTTCCCAGCAGAAGAATGCTTTCTCTTGGTGCCATCTAGTGGCTCAGGGAAAGACGTCAAAAGCAGAGCCCAACACAAGAGAAACCCTAATAAATATTTCCAATAAATCCAACTCTTACAGTCCAGCTGCCTTACACAGCAAACACTGAGTAATGCTTCTTTTTTAACAGTTTTTTAACACATTCATTTGAACACAGTGAACAGCTGAAAAACACTGGCCAGGTCCAAGCTGAGTTTCCACATCTAAAGGCAAATCCTAGACCAAAGAATATTGATGGGCATTTACTACAGTCCCAGAAAAAACCAGAAATCAAGTACAGAAAAGTTCTTAAACTGGAAATGCAAAAGTTCTTTTGTCATATTTGTTACAACCCTGTTTGGAAAAGTGCTGCAGTGTCTACAAAAATCCTAGCCTGACCTTTTTCAAAATGGAAATGCAAGACTAACTCCACTCTAGAAAAGGAAAACAGAACTGAAGAATGGGTAGCAATGCTTTACTCTGGTCCAAAGATGATGACCGTGTAACACAGTAATAAATACCAAATATGGTGAGTTTAATTCTGAGAGGAATAGAACATACAACTCTGCCTTCCACGTTTTGCAAAGCTCCAAAAACATAAATTTTTGCTCTGAGAACATAAACCAGTATGTTCTCAGACCAATGGCACCCAAGAAACAGCATCCACTGTTTCACCTGGACAGTTACCCAGATGGGGAATACTCTGAGTTTCCAAGGTGCTCTGGGGTTTCCAGATGCTCCTGGCTTATTACATTTGATTTGAACACTCATGAGAAATTTGCTCCCCACTCACAAATACAACTTCTCTCAGTAAAAGAATAGCTTTCCCATCCCCTACATGTTTAGATCCACTTTCAGAAGAATTACAGTTACTTTATAAGAAAAGGAAAAGGAATTAAGTTAATTGTGCTATTGTAATACTTCAGTTTTTTGCAGTTCCCAGACTTATTTGTTTTCCTCAGAGATGTCTCCATAGTGCAAAAATGGGAGATGAACAAGTACATGTTGCAGCTGAGGAAATGCATGAAACATGAAATACATCACAAAAGAAGAAAAATGCAGGGTTTCACACACCTTGCATTTCACAGGCAGAATTCATCTTGCCAGAACAGCTGTCATACATAGCCCCTCACACTTCCACCTGCTATCATCCACCCCTCTGGGAAGTCCTGAGATTTGAATGAAGCCGAGTCCTTCCTTCACAGCATCCTGGTCTCTCCTGGTCTCCCCCTGTAACCCACACTGCAGAGGGCCACCAGTGCTCAGAGGCCCTCAGAAGCAAAGCTCCTCCTGAGACTCAAAGCTGTCTTTGTTACCAATTAATCACAAGTCTACCACCCCTAGAGCTGACACAACAGTTAGTTCACACAATAGGTTTATAAATTTTGAACTATTCAATCTTAGAAGGCTGTAGAATGCTGGCACTGACAGGGAGAGATTTCTATTCCAGCACAGTGCCATGTGGGATGAGTAAAGCCTACTGCTTCCTTCTAACACATGGAAAAATACTCACTACAGGTTTGTCTTTCCCCACACTAAGCACACCATCTGCAACTCTATACACTCTCACAGTTACAAATTACCTTTTGTATCCAAAGCTAACATTATAAACACTTGACTACTCAGTTTCACTATTTTACCAGTTTTTCATCTAGACTTTCCACACTGCAACCTGTTTTTTTGCCACCCACCTAAACTTCCTTGATCCTACACATAAGACACCTGTATGTTAATAATAGCTTCCAAATATCCTCTTAAAAAGGAAGGCTTCTTGTCTTAGCAATTTTCCCCACCACTGCAAAATCATCCTTTTTGCAATGGGCAGGAGCAGATTTGAACAACGCCCAGTATCTTTTAACACTGTGATGTAAAATTTGATGTTTTACAGCAGCTGTGCTGACAAACAGCTCAGTCTTCCAAAAAACAGCCTCAGGTGTTCCAAACACACATATTTTTATGTGAGGCTCCAAGTCTCCATGCCCATATTTCCTTGCTGACTGGTTTTTGACAGTTCACCATTTAGTACACCCCAATTTGCTCATTAAATACTCGGCCAACCAGCGGTCTGTTTGCACAAAATAGGCACAAACACACAAACCAACCACAACAAGGTACTCTCATAAACGTTGAAGGCATCTCTTTACTTTTGTGTGTCAGGGTAATGGTAAGTTACCCTGTGCTCAGTACATGGCTACTTGTGATCATTGACTGTATTCAAAATTACAAAGTAATTTTAATTACTGACAGGAGGAGAAAGCCTGACAATCTCCCCAGGCTGAAGTTAACTAATTAAAACATCTTTTTTCCCTTGATATGATATTCAAGCCACAGCTTGCCCAGTTGACAGGTCAGACAGTCTAGAATATCTCTTAGCCAATACCCCCAAATTTACCTGCACTAGTTAAAATCTCAACAAGCAGTCAAGGTCTTGTGATCCTGACTCATCAATTACAAGGCTCAAATTTCTGAGACTGCATGCTCACCTTAACAGCATTTTTGGCTTTGGATAATATTCAACAGTAGCTTCCAACAGTTATCAAATATAGGTCAAGGACATTTCCAGGGACTTTATGTAACTGAATGAGTACCTACTAAAATACTATTTACCCTTTTACATCACACACAATAACAAGCAGTGGCTGTTTCCTAACTCCTGTAATACAAAGTAAAGTTAGTTCACTTAAGACATTATTGAGCTGGCTGAGACTTCTTAGAACTTGTTTATGACAGGTGTGCTGGAAACAAATACTTTATAATTCCAATTCCCAATTCAGGTATGGGAACACAACATTAACAGTAACTCATGTACACTGGAACAAGTCAATTCTACTGTTCTGCATTTGTAGTTGGATTAAGATTTGAAAGTGCCAAGTAGATAGGCAATCCTAATGACTAAACACACCTGGAACAACAAATGAAGCAATGCAACACACCTGGGAATGTTTATAACATATGCACCTGGCACAACTATTCCACACCAACATAATAGTGTGGAGCTAGTCTGAGACAGCAAAACTCATTCTTAAATAAAGCAGCTAAGAAAACAGAGAACTAATTGTGAGTGGAAAAACAGAAAATAGTCTAAGTTTCAAAATGTAACAGGAAAAATATACATACTCTGGAGCAAACTTATCCAGTGTCTGGAAGAGTTTATTTTTAACTTCCAGGTTCTCCACAATGGCTTCTATCACCAAATCCGTGCTGTGGACCACTGATGCTGCATCTGTGCTTGTTGTGAGGTTCTTCAAGGTCTTCTGAATGAACTCAGCACCAGCCTGAAACATTTTCAAGCAGCTGTAATGTCTATTTACAGTGATTTAATTTACTTTTATATGAGAATCCCCTTATGTTATCTGGTGGTTTTGAACCCCCAAAAATGCAGGCAGTCTGCCACATTCCCAAATCAATGAGAAGGTTCTAAGTGTGTAGAGGTACGATACTCTCCAGTGACAAAGTTTTCCTAGCCAATCAAATCTGTTTTGAAGCAAATAGGAGACCTTTAAACTCATTCTTTCAGGAAGACCATTTGCTGTAGTCCAACCTTCAGCACAAGAGTCTGAGTGATCACCTGGTTGGTCAATCAGTGGCTAAAGTTTCAGTGAAAAAGTGGGGAAAAACGTTTCCTCACTAGTAAATCTGTTGACGTAGTTTGTGAGGGCAGAAATCAAACAGAAACGCAAGACTTTTAGCCAAGGGTACATGGAGACACAGTAAAAATAAAAAAAACTCTATATGGTAAAATATAATGTCATACAAAAAGTGCAAGTATTATGTGGATAGCTTTCTTTTTGATTAAAAGGCTCTCCATAATTATGTACGTATCCTCTACTTATCCTGGCACTTCCATACTCCTGCAAGCAAGGCCTTTTTATTTCCTTCCTCTGCTGCATCATTTTCTGGCAATCATCAATACCAGTGTACATTGTATATGTTAATATGTATCAAAAGAACAAATGAATCTGCTGAGGAATTCAGAAAAGCAAGCACAGCAACAAGTAACCCTTAGGATACAAAGCCAGACTCATCAACTGCACCACAGTGGCTGGCTGTAGGCAAGATTACTCAGCAGTGCAAGTGCAAAGTTATAAATCCAACACATGTCACTTGCACTCTCATTTCCTTTGCAGTAATCCTGTGCCCAAGTGTTAGGAGGAGAAAAAAAAAAATAAAAGACTCCTTACTCAGGTATTAAGACAATTTTGTTACTTTTTGCTTTTGGACAAAATGGGTGCATTCCCAGGTAAGCACTCAAAGACTGCTTGCTTTTAAGTTAAGATGAATAATTTTATTGCATTTCACACTTAGCATCCGTTTTAAAAGATTGCTAAGTTGGTTTAGATCTTCAGCTTAAAGCTGAAGTTTATTAAGGAAAGAAAATGAGGTGACACATCTTTCAACCTCCCTAAATCAAAAATAAAAAACAAACTGAAAGTCCAGGTTCTTGAGCACACTGGGAAAAAAGTTTCCTTTTTAAGCAAGTATAATAACATGTTCTGTAATGCATAACTGCAATATCATAACTTCAATATGGCAGCTTTTATTCTTCCCAGTTTTCCTAGAGGAATAAAGAAGGTGTCAACCTCAGGCTTATCTGCAAACTTCTTCTTTATCACTCTCTTCAAACTCTCTTCAATTCCTTTTGTAGACTTTTTAAGGATTTCATCTGACTGGTCAACTAATACCACAGTGTGACCACTGGCTGCTGCAACCTGGAAGTTAAAAGAAAACAAAAATTCAACTCAATGTCACAAAATAATCAATCATATTCATTTGTGTTGACAGACAAAATGCCAGGCATTTAGGCAAAAGAGAGCTAGAATACATTGAATTAAATACACTTGACTAGAAAAATCATAAAAGCCTGTATACAGCTGGGGTGATGCTTGAAGGCATAAAGGTCTCAACTTGAAGGAAAAGGAAAAAGAAATCTCTCCCTCACACTGTCTGCAGAATCTTGTGTCTGAAGGCATCTAAATTCTGTGGCCATGGCTACAGAATAAACAGCTGTCTTGAAAGGAACAAATGTTTTAGCTGAGAGCCTTGGATCTGGTAAGGAAAAAGGGCTGTGGAGGCCAAAACTGGAACGCTGGCAGGGTGAGCAGGTGGCACAGGGGATGGCCAACCCTGTGTCCCCAGCACACAGCCCTGCTGCCAGGCCACAAGCGTGTCCCTGCAACAACAGGAGGTGAAGCTGGGCCAGAGAAGCTGGGAGCAGCAGTGGACATTTGCCACTCCAGGATCCCACACAGACAAGAATGGCTGCAAAGTCTCCCTGCTCTGCACTTGGTGCAAACACTGGCTCAGCTACACACAGCACTACTGGATTGCCTTTTGGTTGGCATTTCAATTAATATCAAACACTAAACATCACAGTCTCACACTGCATCAGCACATTAAAGATCAAGTGCTCATTATCTGTTACTTCACTTTTACTTTATGTTCCTCTTGTTAGTTAGCAACAGCCTCTCTTCACTTCTAGAATCCTTGAACTAACAGAGCTGTGATTTAGTAACTGTGTAAAACAAATATTAGAACACAGTTCCACTGATGGTTTTAAAGTGAGTCAACTTCAGAGCTTCCCTTCTGCAATCTTTTACCTTGCATTTAACCTTACATGACTAAAGTGATGACTAAAGACTCATGCACCCACAAGACCTATTCCACCACAGCTAGCTGAAGTGGAAAGTGCAGCTATCTCATGAAGAAACGCATGGTGATGTTCTCATCCAATTTGCCTCACTAACCCAGCAAATAAAGAAATGCCAGATTGTCTCTGGACAGCAGCAGTAGAGCTCTAACAAGGGGTCAGTCTGCAGACAGACATTTCTTTATCCAACTAGGTTTTTTATTTTCACTATGGCCATTCCATAAACACCATTTAAACTTCTAACACTTCATCTGTTGCTAATCATTTGAAACAGTGATTTTTCATCTGAGGATGAAAAATCATTACGAAGCACATTTTTAGAGCTGCTTCACTAAGGAACCCTTTATGACACTATCACTGACCAGCTGGTGAGAAATCCTAGAAAAATTAACATCTCCCATTTCCCACCATATTTACATGGACAGGGAAGAAGAAAATGAGACAGGATCATACCATTTCCTTGCAACTCAATCACACACTTGCCTAAACTCTACTATCCAATGATCTTTAGAATGTGTTTCCAAATAAGAAGCACAAGTGCTGGGGAGTCACTGCTTTTTTCATACAGAAGTGCTTTTCACAGAGCATAATCAAAAATTATAAATAAATTATAATAAAGCCAATAAATATAAATATAAATAAAGCCATACACTTTAGCAGAGGCTTGCTTCACTGACAGTATGAAATGCCAGGAGAACAGGAGATGCAGTTTCTTAAGTGCTCAAAAAGGGATGAAAAGCAGCTTTATTAATAGGGTACAGGGGAGACACCACTCAGTGTTACAATGACCTCTGCTTTGAGATAAGTTTGGATTGATAAATTGGAGGCAGATGGTCAGCAAAATAATCCTGGGTCCTTAACAGTGGTAGAGGCCTGCAACCCCTGTTACTGTCAAATACCAGACATGTTTCTCGTGACAAGCTGCTCTCTGAAAATGTGCAGTCCAGCAGAACGAGATCAGCACACTTACCTGGAAAATTATAAGCTTTGCATAGTCTGCATCTTCCTCAAACACAAAACCAACTTTTTTCTAAGTTGTTCTTTGATGGTTCTCCAGTGGAAACCTCAAGCTTTAGTATTATGATACAGAGGAGTGTTTTTATCAGAAAAGAGAACAAACAACTATTGTCTTAGCAAAATAATTGCCACTGTAGAGATCACTGCTAGAGATTTGACCAGGAATGTAAGAAATCTTTAGTTCTGAGAGGCAAACCTATTAATTCATTGAAATGGAGAACTGCTATTCATGAGCTCCAGCTCCAGCCTCACTGTCCATTTCCCCTCGGATGTTTGCGTGCCCCCCTTATTCTTTGTGAAGTTTGTGAACCACGCTGGTATCCTGGGCAACGGGTTCTTTCTCTGAAGTAACTAAGTGCCAAAATTTTCAATCACTGAAAGGACTCTTCAATTTAATATCCTAAAGCTATCAAGCCAAAGGTGAACTTAAAAGCCAAAGGCCTGAGGTTAAGCTCTGGGAAAATAAGTCCTATTTAAATATTAACCACTTCATAATTCTGAAGATGAATGACAGCTAAATGTTCATTTTAGCTTCTGCATGTAAAACGTCTAAAAATAATCACTAGACCTGCTCTCTTGCCAAGTTAGAATAATCTTCTTTCCAACCAACATTTTCCACGTATTTTCACAGTCCCACTGTCTGTTTACAATTAGCCCACGCATTAAGAACTACCTTAAGCAATTTAAGCCATCAGCCTGGGTTCTCCTCTCCAAGTCGTCCGACCTGAGGATGGGTGGATCGGAAGTGTGAGAGTTGAGCAAGCAGAGCGGAGAGGAGCAGCCCCGGCAGCAGCGGAGCCCGAACCCGCGGCACCCTGGCAAGGCAAGCGCAGCGGCGCGTCCCGCCCAGCCCGGCCGAGAGCCGGCGCAGCCGCTGCTTCCCACACAAACACAGCCTGGGAAGGCAAGCGCGAAGGAGTTTGACCGTGGACCGTAACACGTCCTGAGAAGCGCCAGGAGGGTTGTTACGTTTAGTTGTGGGTTTTATTAATGCTGGTCCGCCAGCTGACCGCTCGCCCTCCCTAGAGCTCGTCCCTTCCCGCCCGGGGACAGCGCGGAGCGCAGCACCACGGCCGGGCTCAGCTCCGAGCGAAGAGCCCCAGCGGAGCTCCGGGACGCAGGAGCAGCAGCCCGGGAAGGGCCCGCGCTGGCCGCAGGGCTCGCCCCGGGCCCCGGCCGCCATGGCGCCTCCGCTCCCTCCCGCCCCGCGGCCGGGCCGCCGCACCGCGCTCACCTGGGCGATGCCGGCGCCCATGAGGCCGCCGCCGATGATCGTGACATGCTTGATGAGCAGCTTCTTGGCGGCCGCCGTGGCGGCGTCGGAGGAGGCGGCGCGCACGAACTGGCGGGTGGCGAAGGCCATGGCGAAGGCGCGGAGCGAGCGGCGCGAACGGGACAGGCGGAGCCGGGCCGGGCCGGGCGGGGCGAGGGCCGCGCTCCGCCCCGGGGGAAGGCGGCCGGTTCCGGCTGCCCAGTCCCAGCTGCCCGCCGACGGGGCAGGCGTGTTGGGTCTTTCACCTTCGCTACCTCTGATTCTTTAAGAGCCAAGCAGCAAGGGCAAGGACACGCTGCCGGCACGCCCGCGAGTCCCCGGCTGGCGCTGGGCCGGCGGCCGAGGCTGCGCTGAGGGCCGCCCTTTGCCTCAGCGCTCACCTGCCCGCTGCCGCTGCTCACGCTCGCTGAATCGCTGAGTCAATGAGGGTGGAAAGACCTCCGAGGCCATCGAGTCCAACCCATGACCAAACACCACCATGTCATCTGCACCACGGCACCAAGTGCCACATCCAGTCTTTCATTAAACACCTCCAGGGACGGTGACTCCACCGCCTTCCCGGGCAGCCCATTCCAGTGTCAAACCACCCTCTCTGTGAACACAGAGCTCAACCTAAACCTCTCCCGGTACAGGGAGGCTGTGTCCTCTCTATGTGTCCTATTTAAGGCTGTGTCCTCTCATCCCGTCACTGGTTGTGTGGGAGAAGAGGTCTGCCCCCACCTGGCTGCCCCTCCTGTCAGGGAGCTGTAGAGAGCGATGAGGTCTCCCCTGAGCCCCCTCTCCTCCAGGCTAAACAGCCTCAGCTCCCTTCAGCCGCTCCTCACAGGAGCTGCGCCCCAGACCCTTCCCCAGCCTCTTCGCCCTTCTCTGGACACCCTCCAGCACCTCAATCTTCTTCCTATTCACATCAATAAAAGCTCTCTCCCCACAACAAAAGTTTCCTGACAGAAGGGGATGCTATTTACAGGCTAGCACAAGAAACATAATAAACAAATATAATAAAAAATCAAGAAAAAAATTCTTCCATTAACACTAACAGCTGAATCATATCAGATGCAGACTGCCCTGATTCCCATCTAATTATCACCAGAAAGACTTGCACTTCAGCAGCAGCTGACAACACAGCAATTACTACTTGAGTCAGCATCAGGGTAAACATTAAGCAACTTGTTTTATTCAAATAAAGTGTTGTATTCTCATATCTCTGCACTTTGCACCACAAACCTACTGCAAAAAAATTCACCTGGATTAGGCAGGAGCAGGAAGTGGCTGTGGAAACAGCTTTATCCAAAGACTCACCCTTAATGGTCTTTGTCTATACAAATGACAGCTGAGTGGTAATTAATGAATTTCCCCTAAAAGCAAGCAAACAAACACAAAATAGCAGTATACCAAGTAACCTGCAACCTAACACCAGGGCATAAGACACAAGATTTCCACATACAGGTCTTGTTGCTGAGTGCCCAGCCTCTGGTTAACACCAGTGCTGATACCCATCCCCTCCCCACAAACACTTCAGCTGGCTCCTGCTCAGCCCCTTGCTCTTCCATAGGGAAGGATGGCCCACTTTCCCCTGAGACCCCTTGGGGGCCCTTTGCCTGCTCCCCCAGGCTCCCTCTTGGCACCCCTTTCCCTCTCTGCCCAGGTTTCCTTTCCTGCAGAATGCACACCTCCTCCTGCTGACAATTAATTTGCTTTTTTATCTTCATTATCTCCTACCCTTCCCTCTTCTATTCTAGTTACGTGTTTTTTTAAAACCTCTTTCTATCATTTGATCATAACATGCCTGGCAATGTTATTTTCCCAATTTCACTTTGTTTCCCCACCTAATTCACTCCTCATCCAGAGTATTTTTAACATTTTCTCACTCAGAAGCTTTTTCTGCAAGATGTTAAGATGGCAAACACCACAAGTTTAGTCAGTAAGTGGAACTCATTGAAATGACTTTTCAAAGCTGTGAAACACTTACTTGGGAATTACTTTATTCAAAATAAAAATACATTGAAGCAAAGAAATTTTAGAAATAAAGATATTTTCAGCCTTCAGAAACAGTCACCCACTTATCTGGGCATACATTTTTCAACAAGGCATTTGAGATGCTTCCTCTGCTAAAAAAAGGAGAGGGGGAGGATACACTTACAAAAACAAACCAACTTTGCTACCACTCTTTTCAGTCGGCCAAAGATGGCAACACACTTTGAAAACTACAGATTTTGCTGCTTTTATGCTATTGTTGAGCTACTGTTATGGTATCCTGTGAAAATTTCAATGCACCTAGAAGGTATGAAAGACAGGTGTTTATTGTCTTTTTTTACTCCAACAGCATCCTGTATTCTAGCACACTTTGAAGTGGTTGGAACTTCCAGTCAGCAGTTTTAGCATGTGGCACATTGCAGCATTTGATCACAGGTACCACCAAAACCCACATTCTCAAAGTAGTATTTGTAGAAGGCTAATTCTCAAAGGTGACATTTTAAACTAAACTCAGCAGGCAAAACAAGCACAAATATGTACAGTTTCACATATCAGAGGATTATGTGAATTGCATCTTCTTTGGAATCTGTTAAAAAATACTAAAGTGCTTTTCAAATGTGTCTTCATTGATTAAAAGGACAGGTATTTTGTAAAAGTGATCAGTTGCACACCAACATCATTATGTTGTTTAAAGAGGCATTTCAACAGAAAGATAAATATTATCAGCACTTAATTTTAGCTTCTCAATTAAGCATAATTTTAAGATTTCCAGACAAAAATCCCAACCCTATAGAATCTATTTATTCATTGGAAAATACAAAATTAAATTAAATAAAGTGCTTAATTCTCAAGTACTCTCAGGTTTTAGAGCACGTTCATTAGCATTGGTACCAAAATCAACTTTTTATTGTACTAAGTTTTCAAAAACTTCATACCAAAAAACCAAACCCACAAGCCTATATAATCCAAAGTCAACCTAATTAAATTGAAAGGCATTGAAAGTTCTCACAGAAACAGTGGGATACCTCACCAACCAAATACATAATTCAAAAATTAAGGCACTCTGTTATTCAAAACAGGTAACAGAAAACCTTAATTTAAATGCAAAATAACTATCTTACAGTCTTTGTTAGGCACTACCTGGCTTTTAAAACTTCAAGGTTAAAAGTGACAAAACCAGACATTACTTTAAAGCTGAAAAGTTGTCTCTTCTACAATTTAAGTTTTGTTTCTGCTATGGAATACCCAATTCCAAATTACATTCAAATTCACATACCAGTCTTGGAAACTTGACATTAGGAGGACTCCAAGTATTTTCTACATCTCCAGTGAGGGGAAAAAAATCTTTAGAAGAGTACATAAGAACTTAATTAATGTGATATGAAATTCTGATAGATCAAAAGGAGTGTAGAGAAATTAAAGAAGGATTAAGAACAACTATTTAAAGGTTAGTTGTTACATAGCCCCCCCAAAAGATCACTTTCCATGTCTGAAATACAAGGCAAGACTGAGTGTCCTGTTCTGAAACAATTAACATGAGGTTTCCTCAGCAGCTGGTTTGACAGTGGTTAGGAGCATTAAGATTCTGCATGTGAAAAAAGTACTGATACACTAATGCTGCATGAACTACAGATTCTTTTACTCTACATGGAAGATAATAAAGAGAGACCCAGCCTCCTGTTCCTGGTAGATGCATAAGCAGCACCTGTACTGCAGTAGTGATGCCATATGTGAAGACTCCAGTTCCCAAAGCCAGAGGGAAGTACTGTCCACGCTGCCTGTGGATGAACAACCTGAGCACCAGCCCCGACTTCAGGACTTCAGTACACTGCAGACTGTAGTGCTTTCCCCAGTGAGCTGCTGCTGGTCCCCTCCAGCCTGCAGCCAGTGCTGCCATGAGGTAAACAATGAATGCCACAGGCAGCACAGATGTCTTGAATATGTTTGGCACCAGAGAGAACGGAGTTCTGCTCTTTCTTCTTAGAGAAGTCCGCTCTTGTTTGCATTCTGACATAAAACATCTGCATCCTGATGCTGCACACTCATTCCATGTTGAGAATATGGCATATTCAAGGATTCCTTTGGCCTCAAATCCTGGCTTTTCCAACTTGGTAGCTGCTTTTTTATAGTGAGCCCTGAATCTCAAGGATATTTGGATCCAATCTACTACATCTATAAGTTAGCTGAAAAAAACAATCCTCCAAAGTTAAAAGTAATGTAATTTTGTAATTTCCAAAAAGTATAAGTAATTATTTAAGCTCAGTTACAATCTTTCTTTTCACAGAAAATGCTAACAATTCATTAATATTTTTAATATTACATGATGTGCTTCACTCCTTTGGTAAATGAAATGTTTATGTGTGGCTTTCACAATTTTTCACAATTACTATTTGCCAGAACAGTAACAAATGTTTTGGACCATTCTCCCATAATCAACATTTGACAAACTGACCATAATAGGCAGAGGTTAAGCCCACCAAGTTTTAATATCAAATTAAAAACTATGCTGTCAGTTCATTTGTGGAATGCAACAGCTGACAAAAAAAAAAAAAAAAATCTTTCCAGAAGGCTAAATGGATCATTCTCACTGACTAGGAAGGCCTAAGCAGTTGGGGTTATTTTCTGGAAAGAAACTAACAAAATAAGCTGGAAATAATAATAATAAAAAAAAAAAAAGAAAGGAAAAAAAGAAAAAAAAAAAGCTGTATTTTAAAAGTGCAGTATTTCTTTGCTTAATCTTTTTTGACACTGCATCATTTCTTCAAAGCTATTATGTTGAATGGACATGGAGCTAAAGTTAGACCAAACCTTCCCTCCATAGATGGTTTTGCAGCATTTTCAGGGTACATAAAGGTAAAACTTTGCATAAGACTTGAAAAAATCAAGAACAGCTCCATTTTTGCCAACTGCTCTCCCATGCACACACGTTTACCTAAAGAACAATTAGAAGAGAGGTATTACTGGCTTTATACAGTTGACCTCTTTGTTAACACACATGTAATTCCCCTGTGCTACCATAGTCCAACAAAGGCTCAAACTACTATTAAGCTATGACCTCTGAAGCTCTGGCCTCCTGTATTTGAGTCTACGCCTTGCTCAGCTGTACTAGTTCATATTAACAACATTTGCATCCAAAGCAAAAGTATACCAAAGGACAATTCATCATTTCTGTCTAGTGACTGGCTTCTTAGGAGCCCAAACCATTTTGCAAGCCACCAACTGTGATAATAAATCTATTTCCATAATTGGTCCTATGTGCAACTTTTACATCTCTCACTCCCAAGGCCCTACACTTGAAACACCACCACCCACCCAGCTAATGACTCCATGTGGATTATCTTACCCATTCCAAAAGGAATGAATGACTCTTTCTTTATTAGCTGGCCATTTTCATCCAGAAATCTTGATGGTTGAAATTCATCTGGCTTCTCCCAAATGTTTGGATCTCTGTGTACCGACCACAGGTTGGGCACAATCACACTACCCTTAGGAATAGTATATCCCTGGAGCACTTTAAACAAAAGGAGAGACAGAGATGTGACAAGTTGCTAGAAGGAAACATGAGAAAAATAGCAGTAAAAAGACAACAAGAGGATGTCACAAAAAATTACATAAATTCCTAGCTGTGGGCTGCAAATGTAGCAACAGCTGAAGGCAAAGGTGATCTCTGCTACCCTGCTTGAGTCAGAATCGCACAAGCCTGAGCAGCTGGAAAGACACCAAATTACACCAACAGCTTCTGCAGAGAGAAGGAAGCAGCAGTTGTCAGAAATGCACTCTGCAGCACCCCAATACTGTGACCCACTTTCCTCCTGCTCCTGTGCTGTCACAGAGCCCCACCAAAGTCAAAGAATGGACTTTGAACTGTTGTGACACAAGGGTTTTGAAATGACTAGTCTCATTTCAGCTTGCTGCACCTCACTCCCCTGCAAATCAAAACAATTAGAAAAGCTGATCAATTCAGTAACAATTCAGTAGTAGGTTTAAAAGCTGAGTATTGCTCTCTCACACTGACTTTGGCCAGTGCTCTTTATGTTTATGAAAACACATAGCTGAGTTGGGAGGTGCTATTTCTTAATGTTTTCTGTACGTGTGGAGGTCAGTGGTGTAAGCCTTTATCAAACCAATCGCTCTAAACTGATGTTTTCAGGTCTCTGTGTCAGAATGCCAAGAACAGCTCTGCTGCTTCAGGTACAAAGCTGCAGTCTCAGCTGCCAGCTATGGACTCAGCACATTAGTCAATACATGCTGACTCCCAGAGAAGAAATCACTGGAGATTAGAAAAACTGCTGGATGTCAGGTCAGACATGCTGCTTACACAGAGAACAATGTCAAGGCCTCCTGCTTCCTAGAAAGGACATTTACATATTTGTTTTACAGGTCTAATACGTAAATGAGGTCTTTGCAAATTATCACTAGATACCCCATCACATCTTCAGCCCCAGAGGAAATGCTGTAGTAACAAGTCTCCAGAAATGCTTACCAGCAGTTTCTGAGGCCATTCGAGGAATGGAAAGGGGAACGACTGCAGTCATCCTCTGCACTTCCATAATGGTTGCCTCTGTGAAGGGCATTTGAGCCTTGTGAGCAAGAGAGGGAACTTTGTCACGTCCCAGAACTGCTTCGATTTCTGCATGAACTTTCTCTACTCAAAAGGAGCAAGAAAAAGAAAGAAGTCAAAAAACATAATATGTGAGAAGACATAATCTCAATTTCATCTGACTGTGCTTGCTTCACTGTTTACTTAGATGTCTCAAAAATTACTTCAAGATGTTATTCCTAGCTGAAACAGCTATGCCAACATTAGCCTTAGGAACAGACTCAGCTATGAAGAGAACGACCAAGCACAATCTTTACAAGAGTCAGGAGTAAAGCTGCTGAGCTGACAGACATTGCTAGCACTGCAGTATTGGAAACGTACAGAAAAAGTCCTGCTGCTACTCCAAATGTATTCATAATCTTACTTTAGGAGTTTAATTATACAGTCATTTGAACGATGGGAAGATCAAGCTTCTGCTCTGCAATTAAAAACTTGAACAGTGAGAGAACTGTGTGCAGTGTGTGCCTGAGCACGAAGAGATGGGAAAGTTTTTCATGCAGTTGCTTTAGATACTTCATTGTGGAGCAGGAATTCTGGTGCTGTTACTGCAAGCACTGAAGTCATTTAACTTGTTAAGGCCATTTCCTACTTCCTATTCACAGAACCTAAAATCAGGTATTTCCCATTTCCCCCAAAGGCAGCAGCAGTGCTCCTTTCCCTTTGTAGCCCTTCTGCAAAGTCAAAAAAATTCATGAGTTTATCAACTTTCTCATTCATGGGGAGCAAAAAAGATCAAATTATTTCCTTGCCCTTTTCATTTCTTTGTACGCTGAAGCCTCAGCATACAAATAATTCTCTTCATAGAAGTTTCCAAATTCAGGACTTGCTTCACCAACATACATACAGGATGATGTGCCTTTTCTTGCAGGTAACTTGCAATCTGGCTACACCACAAAAGATCATCTTGGAGAAGGAGACCTCAAAACTAACCTTTATTCAATAATAATAAAAGTCAATTTTTATTTTTACCCTTTATATCCTGCATACTTTGTGGTTGTTCCACTTGCCTTTTCCAACCAGGCTGCTGATATTCTGAGTTTTTGCTCTTTTCTCTCCTTAACAGTGATACAAGATTAAATAAAACCTCAACGCAAAAAAACTCTCCGTTTCCCGAGCAGCATCCCCACTTGCTGCCTGAACTGCGTCTGAGGAGGAGCCGCTGCTGCCACCTACTGGGTTTGCCCCAGAAGAAAAGCTCATGCATTCCTCAATGCAGGAACATTGAAAAACACAAAAAATACAGCAAGAGACGTGCTGACGGTGTGGCTCTCCAGTACTTTCTTTGTGGGGAAGAAAGTTCTTTCTTTCCCTTCTATTAGGGACCTATTGTAGCCCTATATTCAGGCATGTATGTTCACAGTAATCTAAACAAATAAATAAAGTTTTCAATATTAAAAAAAAATATAATGAGACTGTCTCATACCGAATGTCACACCAGTGCTTTATCCTGAACAACTCATTTGTTCATTGTTTCTAAAACTATGAGGAACTATACAGAGAGCAGCCAACATGCTGCTCACATTTCCAGCTGCAAAATGTAAACTCCAGCAGCCTCTGCAACAGCATGTTATTTGAACTGCTCCACAACTTTTCATATTTTTAAAAATCTCAATGATCTTCAGAAGTCAAGGGCCAAAACAAAGTCAGGGAACAGAACAAACCAAATACTCCCCATGGCTTCACCATATTGTCCATCCACATCATTCTCTATTTCCAAGAAAAACCAAAACCTTTCCAAGAAAAGCAAAACCTTTTTCCACAGAGAAAAATACTTTTTTTCCTCTGATAGCCCTTAGTTTCCTTTCCATGACTGCAAGCAACTTTTGCTACTTCTAAAGGAAACATAATTCCAGTATTTTCTCTAGGAAGGAAATACATTTAAGAGAAATGTATTTCTAGGAACAAAAATAGGGGCCCACACACAGCTCCAAGGCAACCAGGATAAAAGGAATGGGATATTGAAAGTGATGCAGTCTGAACTACTGAGCATATTTAGATTACTTGACAAGAGCCACAGCATAAGGGGAAAGCAGAGAGGTAATAAAATTGTTAGAGATCAGCAGAAAAGTGAAAATTGACTAGCACATACACATACAGCACCAGGCAGAAGGAAAAAAAGTTTAAAAAAACAAACACAAAACTCTTCTGGATTCCATTTGTGTAATTTAGAATGCATATAATCCATGTAAGTGCATATCAAGTCAAGCAGTGATAACAGACAGCATTACAACAGAAGAATAAGCCTGTGCAATAAAAGTTTACTTCACATTTGTCCCCAGTGAACTCTCTCCCTGTTTTGCAGTTTGTTTGACTTTGTGCAATAAACTGTGATCTTGACCTATTTGAAGAGATTTTTCCAAACAGATCCAACTCAGGGTAGATGAGACCACTACTGGTCATGACCCACTTAGTTTGGAAAAATTCCAAAACCAGAGATTCTGTTAACTCTCAGGGCAATCTGTGTCACTCCTTTGCCATGCTGACAGGGCAATTTCTTTTCCTGGTATCTGATCAGAATTTTCTTGCAGTAGGTGGTTTCCACTGCTTCCCTTCCCTTCCCTCCACAGCACACCTCAGAGGAGACTGCCTCCATCTTCTTAACATCTTTTGATCAGACAGTAGTAGATAGCATAAGGTTTCCCCTCAGTCATCCTTCTCTAACACTGAACAAGACCAATTTGTTCTGCCTCTGTCTGTGTCCCCCCATCCCTCATCATCAGCAACCCATCCAACTGCCCTGAGCACTGATGGGGAGAGCCCCTCTAACAACACTGGCAGCTAGTGCTGTGCATTTGTGCAAATCCAGTTTGCTTAAGCTGTCTCTGATTTGATCCTCCCCTACAGCAGGTGGTGTTTTACTTCCCCAGACTCTGCTGCCAGGTCCAAGAACCTCCCTGCTCAGGGAGCCATAAAAGCAGACCTTATTAGCACTATGGACTTCACACATCTTCTATCACTACTACAAGCCCGGAATGTCACAACTGCCAAACTTTTTCAAACATGCTAAAGTTCCCTGGAATTGCTTGGGAAAGATAAAGTTGTCCCAAACCAGAAGAAATTCACAGGTTAAAGGGCTATTTAGCACTTAATATATAGCACTAACCCAGAAAGCATCATAGAATAGCAGGATAGAAGATGCCTGATTACACACCAGCCTTTCAATTCACACATACAACACAAACTGCGGGCTCTCCAAATGATTCCTTTGCTGTTGCTGCCTGCTTCTGTTTTGGAGCATCCATCTGGAGCTTTACAGTCTGGGATAAATCACCTACAATAAAAGTAATCTCACCTTGTACTTCAGGGTAAAGAGACATGTAGAGCAGACACCACAGCAATGTGTTGGAAGTCGTATCAGTGCCGGCGATGAAGAGATCCCCGATGATAAAAAACAGGTAATCGTCATTAAAACTGCTCTCCTTGTTGTTCTTCTCTTCTTCGGCATGGATGAAGTACATATCAATGAAGTCCCTGGGATTTGCTGCATCCAGTGTGTCCCTGTGCTGGGCAATTATTCTCTTCAGAAAAGCAGTGATGTCCAGCTCGGTTTGCCGGAGCTCGCGGAAGGGCCCAAAGGGAAGGTAGTAGAGCCAGGGGCAGATGTTGACCAGGATCATGTAGCTGTTGACACTCAGCTCCAGGGCACGGGCCATGTTCTTCAGCATCGTCTTGAACTCAGCATCCTCGTAGTTAAAGCGCTTGCCAAAGGCCATGGAGCAGATAACATTGGACACCGCGTTGCGAATGATCGGGAAGGGATTAAATGAATCCTTGCCGTGCTTCAGCATCTCCTCCTTCACAAAGTTCAGCTCCTCGATGATTTTAGGCTCTAAGCTGTGTCTCCCTACTCCAAAATGACGCAGTGTTGATAGAGAGAATTTCCTCTGTTGCTTCCACACAGGACCATAAGGTGCAAAAATAACACCTGAAAGAAAAAGGGAGAGACTGAAACCAAAATGCCCAACTTTCAATTAGAAATAGTTAGCTGTGCCTGCAACCCAAGAGCCAGAAAAGAGGGAAATGATACACAGCAAATCTCTCCCAAGCACCCACCTAGGAGCTAAAGGAAAAACACAAGGTTCTTTATCATAGCTTTTGGAAATCCTGTCCCTCCTTTTCCTCATCACTGAAACAAATATCCAAGTTACATCACTAGTTTCATTAGACTTTGCAAGAAACAAATAGATGGAGAAGAGGGAATAGTTAATTTGGGATATATGTTAGATACAGCCTTTTCTCCCCAATATCCTGAGACATGAACTTCTTC
Source organism: Zonotrichia leucophrys gambelii (assembly GCF_028769735.1). NCBI lineage: Eukaryota > Metazoa > Chordata > Aves > Passeriformes > Passerellidae > Zonotrichia > Zonotrichia leucophrys. The sequence goes on along the minus strand of NC_088173.1, from coordinate 28,037,691 downwards.
AGCAAGGCATAACAGAAGACATTAAAACACAAACTGATTTGCATTTTTCCCCTTCGTGTTACAGAAACTTTTTGCAAGCGTGTCTATTACAAGCAAGCTTTATCTTTAAGTTATAATAAAAATACAGGATACTCACACTGCAAAAAAACTGGGAAGGTGAAAGCAGGTTCAGGGACACTTGGCAAAATCCTGCTTGATATGCATCTCAACAGTTTTGATGCCTGCAGGCACTTGTTCTAGATGATTGAGTCATTAAGAAACACCATCTAAATTAAATCCCAATTACTCACTTGCAAACAGAAACATCTCTTGTGTTGAATTAAAAGACCACACCAAAGACACCACAGGGTAACAAATACACAACCTGCAATTTCTAATGTACTCCATGGTTAACCTGAGAAAGTTTAGTCATCAAACATGGTCTAGTTCTGGATTTGTTCTAGGAAAACGACACCACCTTTTTGAAATGATTTTTTTCTGGAAACAAAAAGTTACTTTGTAAAAGCAACATCAGTTTTTCATCTGTCAACTGCAAACCGTAACCTTGAATTTAAACAGAGAAATGGTCATAATAAAATAGAAGTAGTACATAAGTACTAAAAGATGCATCATGTTTCAATACTTAACATTACTTACATTTCTACTACTAGTTAATGTTCCAAGTTCTTAATGCTCAAAGAAACAAACACATGACCTAGCTTCAAACCTCCTAAATAAGAACATTAGGAAGAGTCAGGACAAGCTCAGAATCAGCTGAATTTCATTTTCTCTGCATGAAGACATTCCTCAGGCAATCTATTCAAATGCCCACTTCCTGGCTCTTCAAAAAAACAGAACCAAAATCTTTCCAGATTTTCTCTCTCAACAGTTTCCTGTTAGCACTGGTGTCCTCAAGTAGGTTAAGTGAAAAAAACAGGAGTATTTGGGGCTGGATTTGGCCAAGAACCAACCTGGGTTGAATTTGGCCAAGAACCAAGAACCCTGGGTCTCCAGGCTTTGTGGCTGGGTTGCAAAAGAAACATGGATTTCTTGGAACAAAACAAAGTTATCACTGTTTCTATCCCACAACAAATATCTCTAAAACAGGCTATGCACCCACAGTCTCTTCCCTTTTTTTGGGGGGGGGTTAGGAAAATTAGTTTTAGGATCCAAATACTTTCAATAAAACAAAACAGATCTATTGTCTTGAATGTAACAGAGACTTGCCTAGGCCCACAGAAAAGCTGACACCAACAACAAATGTCCCCACACGCAGCGAGCCTGCAGTGAGCATCGGTGCTTTCTGACGTCCCCAAACCCCAAACTGCTGCAGAATACTAACAACTGATTTGTAAATTGGGAAATAATTACATAGAAGACAAATTAGGGAAAAAGAAGAGCATAAAGACAGAACAACAGAGGAAAGAGAAGAAAGCAAACTCTCAACTGCATCCCTAGCAAGATACAATAATGGAATAGTCCTTTGCTGATTTCAAAGAAAATCTGCCCGCCCTAAAAAGCCAAGTTACTCAGCACAGACATCTCTACTCTTTAAAAAACCACAAACAACAAAAAACAACCTCCCCTGTAAAGAAATTAAAGCAAAACAAAACAAACAACAACAAAAAAACCCTGAAGGCCATACAATAATAAACTCTGAAGCAACAATAACTGGGACTTCATGCTCACTACAGAGGCTGAATTTCTATGAGCTGATAATGAAACCCTTTCAATACAACCAACAAACTCAGAAAACCAGAGAGATCATTTTATCCCCCTTTTTACACAAATAAAATTAAAATCCTCACAAGAAGCAAAGGCTTACTTACTCTCCTCCATCCCTCACATTTTTTACTTCTAGCTCTAGTGCAATCCTGGAAACATTGACAAACACTGCACTCACGACATTTAAAAACATTCAACTTCTGTGTTGCCAGATGTCCCCATGTGGATATGCACAGGGCAGGGCTATAAAGGCAGACAACCACTCTGACTCCATGTACTCTGCAGATTCAGTCTTTGCTACCTCTCCAAGCTACAGAATACAAAAAACTAAAATACTAAAATCAGACCACAGATCTAGTTTCTCCCCAGTCTACTACTTCTCTTTCTGCAGATGTGATGATGAATTAAGAATTAAGAATTGACTACTACCTTCTCCCTTAAGTTCTTATGGCATTTTCTATCCTGCCAAGAAGTATTTGCCATTTCTGATACCTGCTCTCCCCCAGGCACAATTATTTTCTTTTCATCTTACATGCAACAGAACCACACAGCTTCCATTCCATACCTGGCAGGGCAGCTCCAGGTAAAGACAAAACTATACCAGCAAATGTAGCTCACAAGAAAAGATCTCTAAGTTCTCACCACAATAGCTCACTTACAGATTGAAGGAACCCAAAGAACCCAAGGACATGCAGGAACCCAAAAATGGACACTAAACCTCCCAGAGCTGTAGTACCCAAATTCTGAGAGGTAGAGCTGAAGGATGAACATCCTGCCCTTACTGTTTCCTTTCCTAGGACATACCAACACAACTGCTGCTGTCCTGACCTGCAGAAACATCTCACCCACAAACCCCTGAAATTATCACCCAAACCAATCTTAAGAGGCCTCCAGTTTGAGTGCTGTAACCTGTCTGCCTCCCCCACAAACCACAGACGGAAAAAACAACACTTTGTGTTAGCACAAACACAGCCTGGCAGAGGCTCAGTCATCTCCTCACGCCACCACCAAACCAAGGCAGCACAGGGACAGCACCTGCAGCTTCCACTGGCATGTGGAGAACCAGCTTGTGGGGAGCAGCGGCCCCACTGCCCACATTCACCCTTTGTGCACTCAGAACACACCAGCCCCGTGGTTCACTCTACAATATTCCTGCATCTGGGGCAATCCAGCATGCTAACATGAGTGCCTTGGAACAGCTGGGGATGTTTTATGGGCCCCTGGGCAGCCCTGATGCTGCAGTCCTCATGCCTATGGTGACCTTACAGATAAAACCAAACCCAGAGCAACACAATGTCCCTGCCACAGCGCAGCACAGACAGGCACTGGCCCTGGGCTTGCATGCAGCATGCTCTGGCTGTGCACAACAGGTTCCTGCTACGTCCAACTCTCCTGGAGCACCCACTGGTGGAAGCCGCCAGCTGCCCTGGCTACTCTTCATATTCAAAAACTCTGATAAAGAACAAGATACATATGAAATTCACAGCATTCAGGGAAAAAAAAAAATCCAGCCTGAACATGAGGATTTGCAGCACTGCTAAAATTATCTAACTCCTCTTCCCCTTTCCTCCTCCAGTTCTTCATGAAGTACTGCACCTAAAAATACTCACGCATGATAACAACTTGCCAGTAAGATCTGTCTTGGAACAATATCATTAAACCAACACAATTCACCTTTTTTTTTATTCTTTAAACTGATTTCAGTAATGGTACCTGATGCCATTTTTATAAACATGATCTAGGTTCCTCACTTTCTTCTCTTTACTAGGTCAATTCTGGTATAGGGAAAAAAAAAAAAAAAAAAAAAAGAAAAATGCTTCAGGCACTTAAAAACCAGATTTCCCTAGCCCTGGAAAAAATAAAAAAAGCTACGTCTCACAACAAGCTAGCACACTAACAAGCCTTCTGAGGTCCACCTCCTAAACTGAAAAAGGTAAGTATATTTCCATAAACACAGAGATCAGTAATGACCTAAGAACTAAACATGAAGAAATTCTACCTGCAGTATTGTCAGCACTGTTTAAACTCATGCTTTTTTTCTACAAAAACTAGTAACTCTCCTTTGGACTTAAAAAGAAAAAAAAAAAAAGACAACCAAACCCAAACATGCTCAGTAAGTTTTGACAAGCAGAATAACACATTTGCAAATATCTCAGCAACAGTAGCTTGTACACAGGCAGCGCAGAGTGCGCGGCCATGGGACTCCTCAGAAGCCTGATCTCTGCCACTGCTACCTTGGTAAGAGCTGGGGGGGTGCTCAGTTTCATACCACTGCCCAAGTACTCGAAATTTCTTCCCCTCACACAGCCAAAATCAGAAAGGTGACAGACCAGCCGTGCCTTAAAGCCCTGCACAAATGGCAGCCACAGAAACAATGAGGCTGGAACATACCTCGGAGATTGATTCCAACCCATGACCAAACACCACCTTGTCAATGGGACCATGGCACTGAGTGCCATATCCAGCCTTTCCACAAACACCTCCAGGGATGGTGATTCCACCATGCCCCTGTGCAGTTCATTCCACTGTCAAACCACCCTTTTTGTGAACAAATTCCTCCCAATGCCCAACTTAAACTTCCCCCGGTGCAACTTGAGGCCATTTCCTCTTGTCCTATCCCTTATTACCCAGGAGACCAACCCCGCCCTGGCTACAAGCCCTTTGCAGGCAGTTGGAGAGAGAGATAAGGCCTCCCCTTGAGCCTCCCCTTCTCCAGTCTAAAGCAGCCCAGCAGCTCCTCAGTCCCGTTACTGCACACAGAGCTAAAGGCTCCTCAGTCCCGTTACTGCACACACAGCTAAAGGCTCCTCAGTCCCCTAACTGCACACACAGCTAAAGGCACCGGGCACTTCAGCCACACAGATGCTCTGTGGTGCACGGCACCGCACTGCGAACTTCGCGGGGATGCTGCACCTCAAGGCAGGGCGAGTTTCTCTCTGTCAGCAGCAGGGCGAGGGACACATGCGAGGAGCAAAAAGCAAACAAACAGTTCAGTCCACAAGCGGTGGGAGCTATTTATAAATTTCGGCAGAGCAGACCCGATCCCGAGCAACCCCCGCTCCGCATCGCTCCCAAGCACCACCCCGGCCACCTCCGGGCGTGCGGCAGCTGCCCGGCGGGTTTTCCGGTGCCCCCGGGCCCTTACCCTTGTGGTGGGTGATCATGAGGACGATGGGCACGGAGGGCCGGTCGCTGAACACCTCCGCCTTCTGCACCAGCGCCTCCCGCACCGCCCCGAAAGTGTTGAGGATGATGAATGGGCGGCTGCCCACGAAGAGCCGGAAGATGCTGCCGTACATCTTGGTGAGGCCGGTAAGGAAGACGTGGGGCGAGAAGGCGGGGGAGAGCCGGTCGCCCTTCACATCCACCGCCCACCTGCGCAGCAGCGGAGGCGGCAGAAGGGCGAAGGCGAAGTTGCCTACGAGCGGCCAGGGCGCGGGGCCCGGCGGCAGCCCCGACAGCGCCCGCGGCCACCGCCGCAGCAGCCAGTAGCAGCCGAGCCAGCACAGAGCCACCAGCAGCAGCTCCGTGGCCGTGGGCGGCCTCAGCAGCCACGTCCGAGCTTCCGTGCTCGTCCCCGCCATCTCCGCGGGCAGCGGCACCGCCGGCCTCGGCTCGCCGCCGGCGCGTAGCGGTTTAAGATGGCGGGGGCGGGAGGCGAGGCCGGCGGCGCCCTGACCCCGGCCCGCGCCGGGCCTGTGGGCGGGGAGCGGGCCCGGCCCCGACACCGCCCCGCGCACGGCACGGCGCGACAGAGCCCCGGTTTGTAAAGGATTGAAGATTAACCGCTGTCCTGCTCGTGGGAAATAAAACCCAAAAAACCAATAACAACAAAAGTGAGCGCTCCTCCCCACCCCACCCCCCCGCAGGACTTGCTTTTAAATGCTCCTTACGAAAATTTCTATTTTTTTAGCTGTTTAGAGGGGAAGGAAATGCAGATGGATCCTTTTTCCCTGTTCCCGAACACAAAAATCCGGCAGTTCGAGGGAATACACCGAAACTTTCTGTTTCCAGAGCCAAGGACGAACCTAGAACCACGTCCCAGCTTTAGGTCCCCTGCTTGGCAAATGCAAAACAGTACAGTGAGGCTTCGAAGAGAGGCACTTAAATTTTAGAGGAAAAAGACATGCAGCTCTCCTCCTTTCCCTCAAATAAAACAATAATAAAAACCTCAAACACAGACACAAAAACCCAAAACACACCCAAACACCCCAATCCCCCAAACCCACCCAGAAGTGGTGTTGAGGGTAACTTCCCCCTCCCTCTAGTAAACACCTTAGTGCACTCTTCCCAGTTGATCAGCAATATAAAATTTAACCCCTAGAGAGGTAATTAGACATCATAAACAGCCACTGTCTGATCTTCCCAATAATTTACTGCAACACCAGTGGGTTTAGTAAGCGCTCTTGCTGTACCCTCACTAACAGAAAAGTATTCGTGTTTTGCCCACAGTGCTCCTTCTATAAAGTGATCCCCAAAAACAAAACAATGGACAGAATAAAGGGAGCTTTCCCAATAAAAAGGGTTTTGCTAAACAAACTATTTTTTTAAACAGTTGAACATTCAGTAAAGATAGTGACAAGTTGCTCATAAAATAGTGGCTGAACTGCATTAAAAAGGTTTTATTGCAATTATACAGAAGTTACAGCAATTTCAGAAATACATAAAGCTTTAAATAGTCAAGGTCAGTTTTCCTCTGAGCAATTAAGGCAACTGTCTCTTTAATCTAAACAGCAAGTGGACATTTTACCAGCCATAGAGTGAACAAAAGATAAAAACTAAGAACAGATTTAGACTGGCAGAATAGAATTCAGCTTTTATTTTCTCCATATTTGGCAGAATTTCAGCAGCTAATTACAATGTATACAAATAAAATGTATCTATTAGAAAAAATATATAAAAACAGATGAAAATTTAGCTGAACTAAAGATTTTTTTATATCTGAGTCTCCAGAAAAGTTTAAATTTTGTAGTGTAAAAATAAGAAGCTAAGGTATTCAGCACAGCTGAAACACGACTGTTTTTGTCTGTTTTCTTTGTACAAGAGTAATCTAGCCCCACTTCCTTCTCAGTGTAGTCAAGAAGCTGAACTAGATTTAAAAAATGCTTTCCTTCCCTATGTATGCAGCTGAAAGTTTGGTTTCAGTGGCATATAGCCAATTCTAGGATGTCCAGAGATTAAATTGCACATTAATTTTGATTGAAAATGTGATTAATTTCAAAATGTTAAGTGATAAAATATTACTTTTCCTCTAACATACCAGTAGATATTTCAAGTTAAAATAATAGCTGTTGCACATTAAAATCAGTTTCTCCAATTTAAATTAGAACCAAATAGCCTCTTGTAAAAACATGAAATTAACAGCAAAACATATCCAAGCACTTTACTAATATTCTGCATACTCCAATAACTACATATACAAGCTTTAGCACTACAGTACTTTCCATGGAAGTCCTTCCTGTTCAGTCCTAGCATCAGTGTAATAAAAAACACACCCCCTTTAATTCTGCACTTAAGGAAACACCATTTTTCAAACTCTTTTAACCCTAACTGAGTAATCAAAGCATTTGGTGACTCCACTTCTAACAGGTCAAAAAATAGCTCCACATAACAAGCAAACAAACATCCCCAGCAGAGTAAAGACTATCATGAAAAAAGCATTAAAAACAGAATAGTTCAAAGGAACTAATTTCTCCTTAAAGATAACCAAGAGAGTTAAGGCCCAAGCAGAAGCACTGGAAGTTTAATTAACACAGTAAACTCTCAAAAGCAACATAATATTCTTTGCTCAAACTTAATCTTTGAGTCCTATCAAGGCTTAGGACTGTTGACCAGCTGTTCTCTGCAGCTGCTGACTTAGCACCCATTCTCTTCAAGTACGGGCTGTGGTTTTACATGCTTTATTTGAGCTTGCATGCAACTTTTAGATTTTTACTTCCACAGGCACTTTATTCATAAAAAACACTCTCCTTGTCAAAAGCACATTGAAAGTATTTGAAAGTTCTGAGTTACACTAATGCACTGAAACATGTTTCTGTAACACAGCAGCTAAAGCTAAAAAAACCCCACGTTGGTGAAGTGCATGTCACATGCTCATAAAGGTTTTGTTTTTGCAGGGCATTGAAACATGCATCCATTTGCCTCTTAATATTCTGTAAATATTGCACTTTTTTTTGTAAATTAAAAAAATACAGTAATTTTTCTCTGAAACATCTAGTAATTACAATAGGAAAATTATATTGCAACGTGGCTTAGGATTATTATGGATGACTTTGTTCAATCTTTGGCTTTTCCAAGGGTCCTACTATAAAAGCAGGCATGGACACAAGTAGGAAGACAATCCAGACTATTGTTACTAGACTACCCACCTTCACACAACAAAAACCCCACCCAGCCCTGGTTTTATCCCAGGTGGTGGGCTTGTTTCTGCTTTAAATTAAGTTACTCTAGACATGGAATATTCTTTGCACTGATAGAGAAGTTCCATCAAATAGATCTCAGAGAAGCCCCTTTACTTCTTGAAGTACTAGGTGGACGTGATAAAAGAGAATTTATTCTAGTATTTGAAGCATAGCAGCGTGGGGTACCACCCTTTCAGAGTAGAGGGGTGTGCTGCAGTGCCACCTGGCATGGCACCCACTCTGCATGTTCACATGTCCACATGTATTAAGGGCATCATGCTCCTCTAAGAGCTGACCCCAGCAGGATTTCCACACCTGTCACAGGCAGATACTTTACAACTGTAAGCTCACAAGTAAGGGCCTTGAACAAGAACTAAAGGCTCTGTATTCTCTGGGGATAGGAAGTGTAGGTACTGCTGCCTAAAAATGCCTCTTGGAAAGATCTGGAAGTGTGCTGTCCATTATATACAATAAAATCACAAACAAAGGTGGGGGGGAAGGCAACAATAACTTCCGCAACAGAAGGCACAAGATACTTTTTCATCTTAAGAAAAAGTTGCTTGTGAAGCTTTCAAACAAAGCTAGAAAATTACTTTGCTGTTTCACTACCTAAAAACAATCTAGATTAAGGTTCTTTCACATGTTTTTATAATGTCCTACTGTGAACTGCCTTGAAAATTATGTTGTTTCACTTCTGTTCTTTAGACAGCTACATGGTCATATCCATCACAAGTTGTTTGGGGTTTTTTTTAAGTTTTAGTGAAATATACATCTACACTATATAATCAGTGACCTCCTAATAAAGCTTTGTCCTCTTCACATCCTCTCCCTCTGTCTCCAAGGCTTCAACAGTGATGATGAAGCCAGAGAATTATTTTATTTAAACTGCCAGCCTGTCCCTTAATCCTGCCTAGTGAAATTCTTATATTTTAGACAGTTTCAGAAGATTAGCTATCTTAAATGTATGAAAATTTAGAATTTGACATGTAATTTAGAACAATATACACTCCTAATGTTTTCCTGCATTAAAGTACTATTTTTTGCCATTTTTATATAAAACAGAAATAGAAAAGTGTTGTATTTATATAAAAAGCATTTGGAACAGGCTTAAAATATAGAGAAATTTTATTTTATTGAAAGGTGTCACAGCAGCTTTCCTTAGTGTTCATGTTTAATAAGAGAATAACAGCTCTTTATAATATTTGAGATTATTAGCACCATAAATAGATATAAAGTTTTAGATTTTTAAATATGTGGGTGGTTATGTAAATAGTCCACCTGTATTCATTAGTACACAGGCTGACAATAAAAAAATTCAACTTGTACATGCCAAGTAAATAAGTAAAACACATAGGACAATTTCTTCAACATGTTTTACCGAATTCCCAATTGGTAAAGTGACAGACAGTGAAGTGACCATGACAGACAGCACCTCTGGAGGGAAAAGCTACAAGATGCTCCCATTATTGCTTTTTTTAAAAGTACAGCTAGTGCAATAGTTGTTTTTGGTTTGGGTTGTTTTAACACAGTGAACAGATTGCAGCACAAACCACAACTCTAGCTCTAGTACCTCTTGCACATACACAGCAAACCATAACACTCAGTTACCTGACAAAGTATCAGTTATAAAGTGTCATCCTGAAAGTTTGACAACATAAAAGCCAACTCTTGCTAATTGTGAAGAATTTCTATGAAAATGACACCCAATTTGCAAAGATCAGTAGAAACTAGAGCACCAAAGGTTTCTCAGTTTGTTATTGCAGTAGTCTGCTGCATGGGGTTTGCAGAACTGGACCCTGAAGCTACAAAACAATGCCACCTTATCAGATTCTTATCATGCACACACACAGCATTCCCATACTACCTTGGAGGGCTCCTCAGCAGCCAATGGCTTTTCTTGCCTAGTTTTTCCAAGGTTGGATACACAGCTCCAATTGGCATAAAGAGCTATGGATACCTAGGATCCAGCCTAGGAGAAGTCCTGCAAGAAAAGCTGTCAGCTGACAAGGATGAAACCATGTTGCAGCCAATGTGAGGTCCTGTGCTGTTTTTAGGGAAGTCGTGAGAGTTTTCTAAGTCACATGGAAAGCATGAGAACCACAAGCATCAAACCATTGTTTCTGCTTTTACTTTCAGGTTCCTTGGTACAACCCTGACCTCAAAAACTAGCAGAACCTTTTTCACATCTCACACATGCTCTCCTGAATCATGAAAGTAAGCACAAACAAATGTGCTAAACATTTAAGAAGCAAGAATTGATTCCTGAGGGAAAAAAACTATGTCCTAGCATGTTAGGTTTCAAAACCTGAAATTATTATCAAGTACAAATTGCGCAAAGATGTGTCTGACAAGAATGCCTTTGGCTTTAGGATTAATTCTGAAGCCTTCTCAAATGTAAATTCTACTCATCTGTATTGAGCTATTTAGAAAATACAATCAGTAGAAGCAGATGTAGTTAGACAGGAGGCTTCAGCACAAGCAGCATTTTGAATGGCAACAAACTGAAACAAGTGGAATGCAAACCCAGTTTTTACAGAAGTAACAAAGCACTGCTAAGTTACTCCAAATGTAAAGAGGGGTTGGAGTTCAGTAATATTGTTTAAGGTTCACGCACAAACACTTCAATGGCAGAGGTAAAAGTAAGCAGGGAGATAAATTTCCTCTTGGTATTCTCAGCACACCTGCCACCTTTAATTAAAAAAAAAAGTAGAAAGCAAACAGTCCCACTCATCTTAAATGCAACTCACACACCTGAAGTAACACCCAATTGTATGCTCCATTGAATTGGAATGCAGCTCTCTGATAAGTGGTTTTACAGAGATCTGCCTTTTCAGCCCCATTTATAGTTTTGATTTGTAAGTGACCTTCACTTTTTTTACCTATTGTCACCTTTAGCACTGCACTCACTGTCAGTCCAAAAGAAGCTCAAAAAGAGAGATGCTCCCAGCCATCTGTACTGTACAAGTACAGCCTGGTTTGCCTTCTTAGAGAAGCCGCTGTGTACTGAACCTAGCATTGCTTATCCCAGAGAAACCCCTTCCACACCCATGTGCCTGCATGGTGCCTGACCCCAACTGCTTGAGATGCTTCTATTTCAGACTCATTTCTGACCACTTTTTCTCTTAATTAAAAAAAATAAACAAAAAAAAAAAAAAAAAAAAAAAAAAAACAAAAAAAAACAAAAAAAAAAAAAAAAAAAACAAAACCAAAAGTCATCTTCAAACATAGTTCAAAGATACTTTGAAAAATGGAACTCATTTGGCACAAAGAAGAGTCTTCTGCAGTAATTCTTTGCAGTGTCACAAATGCTAACCTCCTAAAGATCATATTTTGTTGAGAGAAAAGGCAAGAGCAAACATTATTATTTTTTAGGCACAGCTTGAAAGAAGAATATTTCTCCTAGAAGAAACCCATGCACAGACACCTTAAAACACCTTAGGCACTGTATCCAAGGCATCTGCAATTTTTTCATTAATATTTACCAGAACTAAAACCAGTTACATTTCACCATACAGACAGCAAATAAAAGACGAAAACACTCACTCCTCAGCCAGCAAAAGGACTGGGTCAACCACTACAGAATCATTTTAAAAAGTGCAAACACTAACTATAACAGTATAATACAGCATCTTTTTTCAACTGTAGTACAGATAAGACTGCATGTAACATGCAGCCAATATAATTTTAATTCAAAAAGGAAACACACTGCTCCTCCCAATAAGAAGTGGTCTGCCTTCTCCTCCTTTCTAGTTTGCATCTTAAAGGTTAATACACAGCCAAGTGCCACAGAAAAAAAAGCAGCTAGCTGTTTGCTCAACACCAAGTCCTTTGCAATTAAAAAAATTTCACTGAAAATAATTCAAACCTTTGTGGGTTTTTAATCACTGACTTACAGTAGAAAGAAGGAATCCGCAACACCAGTATTTCATATACACATTAGAGACTACACAGTATTGTTACTTCATCTTTAAAAATCATTCAGGCATTGAGTGTTTAGTTAGGAAAGAGGAGTTCAAAACTGGAAAGTTTCCTTGAAATACATGAGCTATCTGTATCCAGCCTGACATTCTGATGTGCTGATTTCTAGGTCAATAAGATTTAATCTTATGGTTAAATCCATGGAAACTGAAGCCAACTAGAAAAAAGCTTCAGTATGTTTTAAGCATTGCAGCACTTTGTTCTTGTTTTAGAAGCTATTAGTGACAGCTTGTAGGAACAACTTATGAAAGACTGCTAATAATATTTAAGTACTTTAATCTCCAAGCATTTATCACTGGGTTAGGTTTTGTTTTTAGGTTGTAAGTTACGGATGAGAGCCAGCACAGACACACAGCTGTACCATAGAATGATGTGCTCAATATTGCTACTTCCTTATAGGGTTTTTTTTTCAGAACTATTACACAAATTAAATCTACACTTCTAACAAGTTAGGTGTTGTTTAAACTCAATTCCATGCAAAAAAGCAATATATGATCACCATCTACTTCAGCGTTTTCATCTTCTTTGCTTTTCCTTATAAATACTACAACAAATGCCTTTGTTTCACAGCATTTGTCTCTGGATTCTAAGAAGCATCACAGAGTGGCACATGAAGGCTTCCTTCTAAGCAGAGTTACTTGAATGGCATGCTAGGATATTTTTCTCATGTGTACTTAAGCAGCAATACCCACTTGAATGATGCCTAATAGGAGTATTTACTTTTAAGATCCCTATTCTCAGTAACTGAATTTAAGACATTGAACACTTCTGTATTGAAGTGTTCTGTTCCAGGCATTGTAAAACCAATCTCAAAACATCTAATTTTGTGTTCCCATATAAAGTGTTCTAGGTAAGTCCAAAACATGTATATTGTGAAAATATCAAGATGACAATGGAGCTTTACAACTATTACATCTGCCAGTAAGGCAAAATGGTTCCAGTTCGTATGGCAGCTTGGACCCATTTTCAAAACAAGTCCATGAATCTTTAAGATTCAAGGTATACGCATTAAAAAAAAAAAAACCAAACCAACAAAATCAAAACCACAAAAAAACCAAAACCCCACTAACAAAGAAAAAAATCCTGCAAGCACACATAAAAAGTAACATAGAGCCACAAGAAAATTCATTTAAAGTTAATGGGAAAGACTTCATCTTGCACTGAAGCCAATAGATCTCTCTCTAGAACACCCCATCTAACAAAATGAGAAAAAGAATTTGGGTTAGTACCAAACAACTTAGGATAAACTGTCTAGCGAGATACTACTGATAAGAGAAAGCCAGAGATTGAACAGATTCTGTTTTAAGACCCTAGTAAGCAGATTTGCAATAATCCAATTAAGAGAATGGTCTCTCATCTCTTTTAAGACTTCCCAGTTCTGTCTCTGTTGCTGAGCTTTATTTCTCTATCACACGAAGGTAGTGTATTTTAACATAGACTTTCTTTCGTTTCCTTCTCTCCCAACCAGATTTTTTTAAGGAGGGCAGCAAATCCCGCACTAGGGTTCATAGCAATGTTTAGCACAGCTATTTTTGCTACTACGCCACCTGCGGCGATCTTTCCAAGAAAAGAGCAGTGAAGGATAACTAAGAGTACCATTTGCGTCCACACGGGAGCGCTAAGCACGTACCGAAAATGTGTCCATTTACAGGGCTTTCAAGTAGATGTTAACAATTTCTGGCATTAGGAGTAAGCATCTGTAGCACGACCACTTAGCAGCACATTTCTTTAAATGCTCAAGTTAACATTTAAAATCCAGATTTAAATTTACGTTAGGCATTTTAAGAAAGCCCATCAGCATTTAAATCATACTGATATGCACAAATGTAGTGGGGTTTTTTTACCAAGTGTCTGTAAAGTTCAACATGTAAATGCTCTTCAGTCGAGAGGAGCATGTTATAGTCACAGGAAAGGGGCAGCTCAAGTGACGTCTGAGAAATACTACTGTAACTAGAAAAAAATAATTAGTGACACACTGCAAAGTATTGGGCACATACAGACCAAATAATACAACAACCACTTGATGGTAGGTCCCATCCTACCTACTTTGCAAGGGAAGTCCAAGTTTCTCCTTTTTACCTACTGCAATCTCTTGCGTCTAATGATGAAACTATACTTTAAGCTTTGTGGTATTTGTATATAATGATCACCAAGATGTTACAATTAGTAATTTTTTACACAGCAGTTGTGGTTTATATTGGATAAATTACTATAACAGTAAGAACTAGAATATATCATTACTTACCCCATTTTATCACCTTACATATAGGTCTAAAGAGTCATCAAATACAGCTATGCCATCCAAGTTTGTAAAAGCACTTAAAAGCTATTGAGAGGATAGAAAACTGGGGCTTTCTGATGATTAAACACACAAATATCCCTTTGAGAGCTTTCATACAATGGATAAATATTAAGTACTTAAGGGAGGACTGAGCCAGAACAGGAACCAAGTATTTTGAGCTAGAGCTGCTACTTAAACTTCCCTGTTGTACTAAAATAGAAGTCTCTATCAAATTTAGCAGTAGAATAAAAGCTCATGCAGCCCAACAAAAGCAGAGTCTTTACTTAGTTCTATTTCATCACTTTCACATTTTTTTCCTTCTGAAACAGGAATAAGTGTAGAAAACCCCAAACACCTCATCCTGCATGAAGAAAGCCTACTTTGCAGATCTATTACAGAAAACCCACTGTCAAAGTATTTATTTTTCAGCCAACAGATGAAAACCACTCTAAGCTCCTTAGGTAATGCTCTTCATCATGCTATTTTCAAGGCACAGTGACTACCAAAGAAATCCTTTCATAACTCCTAAAAGATAGCATTACTACAAGTGGATTAACATGACCATATTTAAGGTATCACAAAGCTTAGCTTTTAGCTTTAAAAATGATGACCTATGAAGTAGTACCAATATAACAAGTATCTTGGGAGATCTACTGACTGGTGTTGAACAGATTCATTTGTATCACAGAGAAAAAGGATTTTCAAAAGTTTTTTGATACTGGCTTTGGAGCTGTTCAAGGTCTGCTAGAAGCAAGCAAATGAAAGCACAGGTATGCCCATATACACACAACTTGAGGGGCACATTATCAGAGGCTGCTAAACTCATTTTAAATAACACAACCAAACCACAGCAGAATTTCTTTCTTAACTAAGTTTTTCCAAAGATGTATTGAAAGGAACACTTTTTATTGTATTATTTTGATAATGCACAAAAATATTTGAAATGCACAAAAATATTCTCATATACAACTCAGAGAAAAGATCCCCTTAACTGAAAATTATTATATTTGAATACTCTGTATTTCATTTTATAACTAACTCTGGACTTTTTAAAAAGTTGTCATTATTTAAATTGTGTTCACACTTGTCACTCAGTTCAAGACATTCTTAAAATATGCAGCATTTCATTTATATTAGTATCACCTCAACACAATGCAGTTTTATCTTTTCATTAGGTTTTAGTGAGTATCTGAAAATAATATTGAGTTAACTGCAGAAATTAATACAGAATATAAATGGCTAAACATGGTGTGCTAATTTTCTACTTTGCTTTCACAACAATACAAAACAACAAACCAACAAGAAACAGGCAGCTGTTAATCTGTGGTTTTGTTACATGTTCACCCCATGGTAGTTTCCCCCATTCTCAGCCAACTTGTTTAGATAGCCATTTTAGCTGGACTGCAGCCCTGGGAAAAAAAGGTAATTATTTTTGAGGCCTACCACAGTGTCATTTAATATGAAATTATGTTATGTTGTAATTGAAGAAATGCTGCTGTTGTAGATATTTTATCTTAGCACTTTTTTGTTTGGTTGTTTTTTTAAAGTAAGTCACAGAAACATGTGTCAAGAGGTAAAAGACAGAAATTCACTGGAGAACTATGGCTCCCAAGCAAACCTGCTACATAGCTTCAGCAAGAGATTGCTACTAAAATTAAAATGTTTATTTTAAATGTAGCCCCATTTTGGACCTGGCCTTGCATTCCTCAAGCAGGTGAGAGCTGTACAACTTCTGCCTGCACCAAGAACTCTAGGATTACTCTTCCCAGTAAGTAATTTTGTTTAAGGTATGTGCTTTTGTGTATATCTGCATCTATATACACTGACAGGCACTGTAGAGCTATATACACAAGGCCAGTTGTAATTCAAGATTCAGATGTTGAAACTGTCTCTTACTAAAAATAAAATTTTAGGCTCCTTGAGCTAGCAGCTGTTTCTAATTTGCAAATTCATCAGGTAACAACTATTTAAATATAAAATTACTAATAAAAATGTAAAAATTGGTATATAGTAGAATACATGGGAGTTAACAGTGGTAAGTAGTATTTTAGGGTCCTAAGATATTCATACCCACAGTGTGTAAAAAAGCCAGACTTGCTTCCAGCTGTACCAGTCACACAAAGGCCTGAACTTCAGTACAAGAATAATGCAACAAACCACTTCCCACAATTGTGTTATTTTTTTATACACCTCAGTATGCCAATATCGTGCATTTACATGTTAGCATGTTTTTGCCCTTATGCACTGCAGAGCTCTGAAGAGGAGACTTTTGGGTGCTTCTGTGGATGAGTGAGAGATGAGTGATAGTAATGGAAGTGTTACTGTGGTCTTTGGCACCTCTATCTCATTAATAAAGCACAATCCTGCTCCATTTTTTCCTTTAATTAAAAAAAAAATCCCATCAGTGGTGCTTTTCATCAGCACTGAAGAGTAGAATAGGTCTGTACAGCCAGATGAGAAGAAAACATCTGAAATGCAATATATGTGTCTACAATTGTCTTTTCATCAATTGCACAGAAGCTTGGTCCACTTCTTCAGTTACAGTCTTCTTAAGAACTTTGGTTACAGCATTAATGTTTTGGTAAAAAAAAAAAATCAAAAATGAAAAAACCAGAGCAGATGCTTTCCTTCTTTTCTTCAGGTAGATTTTTCATTGTCCTCTCCTGTCTTCTGAACCCGTGAATACTTTTTGCATGAAGATTTGAAGCAGCTGGGAGGCCAAGATATTGGCCAGGAAAAACTGCAAGGAACAGAGCCTTGCACATTCCTCTCGAAGAAATAAAATATTGGATACCACCATGCTCGAGAGAGAAAATTCGTCTGCGAAGACACCTTTAAAGTCTGTATTGGCACAAGCATGCAAAAAGGAAAAGGCAACTGTCAGTTTAAAAGCTTAAAATCTATTACACTGAGTCAAGACAACAGCAAAAATGCAATGCATGTGCATGCATTTCTGCAAAGACTCTGAGTATTTAGCCTAAAAACACAGAATTGAGACAGACATTAGAGTCCAAATGCATACTACAAACTGAGCATCTTGACCACAAAGGGATGCTTTGTTGCAGTGGAAAATTTGGGGTAACAAAGCACTCGAGACTTTTCAGTATGAGTGCTTTCAGGCATGACACGTTTCCACTGATGAGTAATAGTTGAGAATTAGACTAAATGGGCTTAAGAGCTATGCTTCTGCTTGAAAGTGTTGTTGAAACAACAGCAGCAACAACCTTCTGAACTGTGTACCTTTAACGACATTTACACAAGAATTGTCATTAGAATTGTAGGAATCACAGAATCACAAGGTTCAAAAAGACCTTCAGGATGATCGAGTCCAACCTGTTCCCTAGCACCTCAACTAAACCATGGCACTGAGTGCTACATCCAGTCTCTTGTTAAACACATCCAGGGATGGGGACTCCACCTCTTCTTCTGGCAGACCATTCCAGTACTTTATCACCCTTTGTGCGAAAAACTTCTTCCTAATATCCAACATATATTTCCCTTGATGCAGCTTGAGACTATCTAGATAATTTCAGTTATGCAGAAATTTTATTACTCAGCTACTGTTTATTCATAAGCTGAGACAAAGAAGGGGTATTCTATACATCAATTACAGTATTAAAACCTCAAAAAATATTTTTAAGACAAATTAATATTATTTACTTAAATAACAATGAAGTGAAACTCATTGCCCATTCTGATTAAACTTCAATATGGAACATCTTTTTATTCTGAGATTAAGAATATTTAAGAAGATTTACCCTTCAGGCAATTGTAACAAATGCAGGCTACACATGGATTGTGAAGGCCACTCACCTTTTCATTAGCCATGGAGTGGTACCACCAGAAGAGCCGTGTGGTGATATAGTAGGCAATGATGACATCTACGGTGTAGTGTTCATGAGCAACCAGGATACAAATGATGCCAGCAGCACTCATCAGCCAGCAGATCAAGTGATACCACCAGAAATTACGTGGTGAATCTGTGAGACAGGGAGGCGATGGGGAAAAACACAGCAACAAGTCATCTGTTATTCTAACAGTCCACAAAAGCAAGGGGAAAAGATAAGAAAATTCATTTAAGGCTGCTAAATTTGAAAACACAACTCATATCACACTGGTACAGATCCCCTGCTATCACACTGGTACAGATCCCCTGTTTTGATTGGTATGAATCTACATAATGAATTACACAAACTTACTGCACCTATCTCACTTTTTAAAGTGAGCACAAGATGGGTTAGCTAGACAAGACTGCCACCCATTTTCTAGTCAAATTAAGTTTTCCAGTTAAATAGTTTCTAGGATTTAGGGTGCAGAGGAAGAGACAAAATTGAGGTAAAACCTACACTTTGCTTATTTAACTTCATTGTAATTAATCTTTTCTTTTCACAGTCTATATTTGAGTAAAATCAAGTCTCTAGAACTGATACAACCTGAGCAGAGATCACAAATTAAACAGAAAGACACTCATTTTAATTATTAGGTTTTAATTAATTTGCATGAAGCCTCAGTTCTATGAAACAAAATACACTGTATAGAAGAGTATGTGAATTTATACCCTTAAATGAAAGATTTAACAAATAGGAGCAAAGCTATTCAAAATGTATTTCAGCCACATCAGTGGAAAAGTTCTCCTGTACTTCTTTGCCTATTGAAAAAATGCCCTGAGTGTCACAATGATCATTCATAACTTCAGACAGGCAAACTGGCTTCATTTCACTCACAGTGGGAGGTTTTGGCACCTCCTGCCTTGTGGGGCAATAGTCAGCCTTTACTTTCACTCAATACCAGCAGAAAAGTTACTGATCTCAACAAGCCTACCCAGTAGGCACTGAGAGGCCTGTGCAAAACAATAACTGCAAGCGTCAAAAAAATTCTCTTAACTCTCCCCAAAACCCTGCAGACAGATCTCCATCTACTGATTTTATTTCTTTTTAAGATGAAAAGCCAAGCAATCTCAAGAAGTTGATGAAAACAGCATTGAGAAAGTCAGACATACCAAGGCTAAAACTACGAACAACTATTCTGGTGAAAAATGTGGTGTGCAGAGAATAAGTGAAAAAATGGCAGAGTACAGAAGGAAGAGAAGAACAGAGCAAAAATTCCACTAAGCCAGACAAAAACCTCAGAATGCATCTTACACCAAAGACATGTTAGTGGAAGAGCAAAAAAGACCACCACAAGCAGCCTCTAATTCAGAGCAATTATAGGGTTTATGCCCTGGTTCAGATGACATTTTGATTGTTATCTGGGAGGTGAAAAAAGGAAAGCTATGCATTTCTCACTTATAGAGCACAATTTCAGTGAAATATATGCCTAACAATTAGGCAGCAGTCAAAGAGCTTATTACAAAAACTTGCATGATAAAATTGCACCAATCCCTTACAATGTAGGAGAAACTAGCCCAGAAAATATTGGGTTGCCTTCATCTTTTCTGGTACAATTGAGTATGTGAGTAGCATTAAAATATACCATAACAGAAAAAACAAGGAAAACAATGATGATTCTTAGGTCTAAGAATCGTCAGCATCTTAAACCACTGTTCAAAGAACATCTCAAATCTGTGATTTGGAGTCTATCACATTCAAAAGGCCCTTTTATAGTGTGTTTTTTGTTTAAGGCAGAATGCAGCACCTTGTTCCCTCAACATTTTAATACAAGGGAGGCATCAAACTAATGCTGCTTAGTCTTGTTTTTGTTTCAATCAGAATACAACAATAGGAGGGAAGACTCCAACTCCAAACATGTGAACTGAGAAGGAAACTCCCCACTACACATTCATGGGTGGCCAAACTCCCAGGATAGCACTGCTTACCATATATTAGATTTAGAAGTCAGTGCTAAGTTCTCTAACACTTCAATAGATGCTCTCAGGGCATCTTCTCAGCACAGAAGAATTTTCCTCCCATTGCCCAGAGCAATGTAAAGCTCAGGGAGAAACCATAACTGCATCTTCTGCCAAATTTTTATCAACTACAAGAAACATTAAGTAGGAGACTTGAGCACAAGACAACCAAAGATCATGAATTAACTTTTTACTTGCAGTAACTAATGTATAGCACACCTGAGAAAAGTAACTTTGCTTCTAGATGCAGTGTAACTGTGCAATGATGCTGTGCTCAAGCCTACAACCCCCTGCAGCTAACCTGCACAGAGCTAGTGTGCACAATTACTACAGCATGCTTTATCCAAAATTTAAATCATCTGTCAACAAATGATGAAAAGTTATCTTGTTTTAATCAAGCAATAAACACTTACATAAAGATAGAGGTGACATGTTTAGCCATATTTAGCCCTTAATTAAAGCCCATAACACTTTTAGTCAGCCTTACCACAATCCCTAGGAAAGTGCTGGAACAGCTCACCCTTGAGGCCATCACTAAGCATGTGGTCAGGAGTAGTTAGCATGGATTCACCATAGGGAAGTCATGCTTAACCAGCCTGATAGCCTTTAAAATCTTGACAACTGGCTGGATAGATTCCAGGAGACAGCTGGATGTTGTCTATGTGAACTTCAAGCAAGACTTCTGACACTGTCTCCCATGATAGCTTCACAGGCAAGGCTGAACAATTAGTGAGGGTGGATGGAACGGGCTGAATGGCAGGGCTTGGATGGTTTTTAATCAGTGGCAGAGTCTACATCAACCCAAAGGTTCATACTGGGCCCAGTATTGTTTAAATGACTCATCAACAACTTAGATAAAGGGATAGAGTTCATCCTCAGCAAACTGGCTGAGAATACAAAGCTCAGAGCAGTGGTGCTGTGCTGCCCTTCAGATCTCACACAGTAGAGGGATGGGCATGGGCAGAATCTTTTGAAACTCAGCAAGGGCAAGTTCAGGTCCTGCACTTGGGACAGAAGAACCTGGTGCACCACTACAGGGTGGGGCCAACCTGCTGGAAAGCAGCTCTGCTGAGAAGTACCTGGGGGTCCTGGTGACCAAGCTGCCCATGAGCAGCAACCTCATGGCCAAAAAGGGCAGAGTAGCCTGGGGTGTATTAGTAAGATCATTGCCAGCAGGTTGATGGGGGTAGTCCTGACCCTCAACACAGCCCAGTGAGGCACATCTGGAGTTCCAGGCTCCCTAGTACAAGACAGATGTGGAACAAGTCCAGTGGAGGGCTATGAGGATGATTGGGAAGCTGGAGCACCTCTCTTATGAGGAACAACAGAGGACAACAGGCCTGCTCAGACTGGAGAAGTGTGAGAGGAAACCTCATCGATGTCAAGTCTCCCTTACTGGAAATATTCAAGAACTGTCTGGACACAATCCTGTGCAATGTGCTCTACGGAAATCTGCTTGAGCAGAAAGGCTGGGCTAGATAACCTACAGTGGTCCCTTCCAACCTTAACCATTTTATGATTTTAATACAGCCACAGCTCCATTTCCACTCAATTTGTGTTTCAAACCCATACAAATATAGGCTGTGTACAACTGATGAGTAACCTTTGGAGGGCAGTAGTTTCACACGTACTTTTGTCATTCATTTTCCTGGTACAATGAACATGAACAAGAAAGTGCAGTGAAATACAAACACTTACACTCTTTGATGAACAGATAGACCAGCGTTAATACTACAGTGTGTCCACTAAACAGGAAGTCTCCACACAGGATGTGGGATCCAGTTATGGACAGACCACCACCAGAAATCAGTCGCAGGATTCTCTGAACCTTTGCCTGAGAGTCTCCATTCAACTAGAACACAGAAAGAAGTATCGTAAGTGACTCAAACTTCTTGCGCAAACATATATGGAGTCAGGGAGACAGGGATAAAAGGACAAATTAGCTTAATTTTCTTCAGGTTTCTTTCACATATTCTTAAATAAGCATGCATTTCCCAGTTGACAGGTGATAAAGATCAGTTTGGTAACACTAGCATTTGGTCTATATTTTTGATTTATAGTCGGTCTATATTTCATCTATACTTTTCCAGGCTATTTTAAAATATGCATTGTATGAGAATGAGATGCAGAATATACTGAGAAGGTAAACATTAAAAATTTATAAGGTCAGATCTCTCATCACAGCAGTTGACATAATCAATGAAACTCATTAAAAACTGGTACAACCTTCATACAAATTCTGTTATTCTGTCCAGAGTTGACCAGTGTTACTACCAAGTAAAACCCTCAAACTTGCTCCATTTTAGATTAAATTACAAAGTCATTCAGGACTTAACTCATATTTGGAGGATGTACATTTTTAAAGCACGTATTAGGACCAGCTTTTGATTTCTTATAGATACTAGGCAGTTTTATCTAGCTGTTTTAAATTATTCTAGAAAAAAACCCCAAGAAAATGGATAACTGTTTTCCATAATCAGAAAACTATTCACATATTAAAATCCAGAAAAATTATCATCAACTGTTTTTCCAGAGTTCAAGTAATTAATCCTGGTTTCATGCTAGCAAAATGCACTTTCAGCAGAGACATTTGCATTTTCCTTTGATTACCTCTTCTCACTCCTCAATAGAGTCTATTACATAGCCATTCCCCAAGCTGCTAGAACAAAACCATTAAATCTTTACAATAGTGGCAGTTAAATAAAGCATTTTCAAAAAAACACTGATTTGCAAGAGAATTATTTCATCCACTATATCCCCAAGCTGTCTCAATGTACAAGACAACAGCCACGATGCTGTAACTCAAGACTAGAAATCTTATACAAGAGGTGACAAATTTATTCCCCCACTTAAACTGGCAATACATTTTTTCAGTACAGCTAATACAATAGTTTGTTCCAAGGAATTTTAAGTCTACAACTTTTTATTAGTAACCTAAAGTGGGAGTAACAACTCCTTTATGTCACCATTTAATTCCAGCGTCATTAAATTCTTATAATATTTTTGTAAAACTATTAGTACATTCATGTTTCTGTATGTATCAGTTCATTTATGCAGCTGAATTTAAGTCACATTCCTATACATTCTGCAGGTTGGAAACCAAGACAGGCAGCTGACTTCAGGTATTGCAATAGCTCTTGACCAAGTAGTGTGAGAAACTAGACAAAGCACGGAACAGTGTGGGGTTTTACAGGGATACAGCAACAAAAGCTTGCATATCAGGCTATGAATTACAGTGTTGACCTGGGGTATCCTACCATATAAGAAAAAATATTGCTACAGTATTGAGAGATTAGCTTGAGCCTCAGAAGCAAGTTGATTATTTAGTAGCAACACTATTTCAACCTAAGATGTTCTGAAAGGGAGCAGCCAACTCCAACAATTTGAGGCTCTGTTATCACACAAGTTTTGGTTTATCACTACCTATGTTTCTGAAGACATCAACTGAAAGTAATTTGTGTTGTTTAGTAATACCTGAAAGATTATCTTCTGTTTGATCTAAGGAGCCATCAGGACTGATGCAGACTAAGGCAAGAAGCAAAAGGCAAAGACTCTTACCTTTGGTGCACACTGAAAATGCATTCCAGGCACAGGTAAGGTGGTAACGTACATGGTAATACAGCGGTATAGATACAAAGTTCCCATTATAAAAAAGAACCTGCGTCCCACTATTGATCTGAAAGTAAGGAAAGGGGGGGAACAGATTGAGTACAAACTTTATATGCAGGATATTCAACAGTTATGGAGCTTTAGCTACATTAGAGAGCTGAATTCTTAGAATGAAAGAGCAGCTTCACCCCACACTTCACCACACACTTCAGTGAATCAAGCATTAAAACACCCCTCTTCAGCTTTCAGTCTTGTTAGCTCCTTTATAGAGTGAAACTCTCACCAATTTAAGATGGACTCAGTCCAAGTTACAGGTGTGGCCAGGCAGTTTTCCTGAACTCAATGGCATTTTCTTTTTAGTCCCATACTATAACCCCATTCTCAACTTAAATATATGTAGTTTAGGGAAGACACAGGAGAAAACTTCTATTTAGCTGAAGAGGACAGTGGGCTCTTCCTCAGATTTGAATAAGATTTTCTTACACCATCATGATTTCCGCAGTTTAAACATCCCCAGGTCAGCAAACACACTTTGAAAAGCCCAGTCTCAGAATTAACTTGACTAGTATAACACAGATGTCAGAAATTCAGAATTCAAAGACATTATTCAATAATCAGAAAACCTGTATTTTCATATCTGGCATAGACACACTACAACATTTTGTAAACAAGCTATCCCTTTGTTATTTTCCTGCCAGCCCTATTCCACAATATTGTGAAGGATTTCACTGTATGATTTCTTCTACCCAAAATGAGCAATGTAAACCTACAGCAGAGAAAAAAAAAATATTGCTAACTTACTTGTATCTAAGAAATAACCACTGGAATATCCATAATCCAAGTAGTATCATTCCATTTATTTCTGATACAGAAAAAGCCCATTTCACACGATCAATGTAATCAAAAAATTTGTCAGGCAAGGGAGGGCTTAGCTCCTTTGGAGGTACTCTCTCATGGACCACAGTGATCATGACAGTTGTTAAAATCAAGTTGAAGAGCGCATAGACAAAGGCAATGCCTGTTTTCCACCATTCCAGAGGGAATTTGTTCCTAGATTCAGCAGGCATAGCAATCTGGATGTAATCAGGATACTTCTTTGCTGTTTTTCGCAAGCCATTAGACAAGCCCTTTGGTTTGCTAGTGCCATTTTTGTTCTCTTCACTGACTGAGAGAGTAGGTTGTGAGTAGCCATTGGAAGTCTCATTTGGCTGACCCTCCATGTGCTCTTCAAGCTTTGCTGTCTCAATGGTATTCATTTCCAAGCTGTATGGCCAAAGAGGCTTTATTAGTGACCAATTTCTGGGCTCTCTGAACTCTGTTATTCCTCAAAGTCCAATGTTCTTGTTCCTAGATGACTTCTGTAGAACTCTAAAATGCATCCATTGTGCTTTCAAAGGGATTTGTGAAGACAAATCTTTCTTCTAGAGCTGAATAATCTGCAAAAAAAAAAAAAACCAAACCCAAAACAGATACTGAGAGTCTTCATAACTAGTAATGTGACAGTGAACAAAATATTCTCAGAACAGGCATTTTTAAGTATTTCAATTCCATCCAAGTCTACTTAGAAACACAGTCAAAAGGCAAATTACTGAAATAATTCAAGCCAACTCCTACTTGATAAATCTCTCATATCAGTTTAAGAACTAGTAACAACTTAGGCTTGGATTTTTTTTAAAAGGACAAGACCCACAGACCTTAATGATCATGACATCACTTGCTTTATCAGTTATCAGAATTAATTCTTATTTGGAGCAACATCCAAATTTGCTCCATATTCACAGCAACATTGGATTTTACTGCTTAGAGATATTCCATACAAAATATCCTGATTTTGACCATACAGTTGCTACAGATCTTAATATGGGTTGTCCACATAGATCAGACAAATCTTGTCGGTTCAGGTGATGGGGAAAAAAAGCCAGAAGGGTACTAGGGTACTATAGAATTCAATTTTGTAGGGCATAAATTAATTTAGATTCATCTAGAAAATCTACTCAATTGATAGCTCCATTAAATTTCATTAGATCTAAATGAGTATTCCATCAAGTCAAAAATACATTTATATAGCCATTGTAATATCCACTAAATGTCTGAAATTTCAGATAACTGAGAAATATATCCCTGGATCCGATTCTTAGTTATGGTACACCACACAAACAGCAGATGACAAATGAACCTGTGTTTGTCCTTTAGCTACTTTAAAAACAAATCTATTTAGAAGGTTTTTAAACAGCAACAAATAGAAAGTCATTATTACTCAGGATTTATTTCAGGCTGCATTTGCTAATTCATAAAAGTTTTGCAACCTAAACAGGTAAGCTCACATGTTTTATAACAAGTTTTTCTACAAGGAGCAAAGAATGAAGTTCATCTCTAGCAAACAGACATCTCACTAGTAAAAATAAAGGCCATTTCCCCATCTCTAAAGTTCTGTGAAATCACTTACTCACCATAGCTGTGATGTACCTATTTTTCTTACTCTGTTCAGTTCCTACGACAAAAATAGTATTACCATGTACAAATTGCTCCCCATCTACCAGTAAATTGTGATTCTTTCCTATTTTAGTGGTTCCTGCAAGAGAAGTTCAGCACTGCTACCCCCTCAAGTGTCTGCATGCCAACTGCAGGCTGCCAGTTTGCCATGCTTTGTGTGCAATTAATTCACCATGATGGCAGCTGGACCTGCCAGTCTCCCTAACCATACACCACAGGACCTGCTTAAGAACATGCCACCTGCTTACAGGACAATCTAAACCAAAAAGAGCCTGGAAAGTCAAGTGATGGTGTTTTGGTCCTTCCAGCCTCATCCCACCAAACAGAGAAGACATTTAACATTGTCAGCACCTAAATCTCACTGATTTCCTGGCTGCTGCTCCAACCACTGAAAACGAGAAGTAAAAGTTCAGATCCCAAATATGAGGTTCATACAAATAAAACTGAAGACAGAAATAGCTGAGAAGCATTTCTAAATTTATGCCCTAGCAGATTTTCTGAAATCCACTGTCATTGGCTGACCTTCCCTAAATTCCTGATCAACAAGTGTATAACTATCCATACACAACACATACAAACAATAGACACCCAAGAAAACAAGTGGTGATTTTTGAGGCTTTTTCTCCCTCTTACCAGTCATATTGTGATCTCTATCTCCATGAAAAGATCAGCCAGACAACTTCTGATGCTTCGTACAACTAAAAATACCTATTTAGAGCATCTAAAAAAGCAACAGACTTACTCAAAACTACACCAGAATAGTATTTAAGCTTTCACAAGTCTTTTTCTTAACACACACACTTCTATTCCTTCTGTCTACCACTAAAGTTAAGCATATGACAGAACACATTAGTGACAGTAGAGAAAAACTGAACCCAATTGCTTATGTTTTGGAACGCATGTACCTAACATGCATCTATTAAGTCAAGACCCCACTTCTCACCATTATGTCACATATAGCAGCCACTGAGGCAGCACTCAGCAAAACCTGGCAAGCTTTACATCCTGTGCAGTTGAAACATTATTAGAATTATGCATTAATTGAGAGCAAGCTACCTTAGTTATTTCCTTCTGTTCTCCACAAATACCTAACCTAGAGTGCCTAGTGCCATAAGTGAAAGATTTTACTTTCAGATGTTTAATGCGATCCAAGCCTTAAAGATCAAAGAGTATCTGAAAGTAGATCAAAGATCTGAGAGTAGAAAGAGTATCTGTATTGTTCAGCTTACAGATGAACAATAACATAAGAACTTAAAAAGTCAAGTAGTGCTCATGTTCTCATATTAACTTATTAAGCAAAACAATTATAGCTACAGCTTGCAGGAGAAAGTTGTGTTCCTTCCTGGTACTTTTAAATGGATTGTAAGGCATATTGATCTACCACTTCTGATGGCTCATCAAGATTATTTCAAGCAGAGTGCATACTGCAGCCAAAAGTTTGTTTACATTGATAATTAAAGGTGCTATATATCATCAGATGAGTGATGTGTAAGAAGGTCAGTGCTACCCTTTATAGTACCTTTTCAATCTCTTTCTTCCATATTCTAAAAGAAATTAGCAACTCTATTGATGAAAAAGACAGAAGTCTCTCAGTCCCTTGCTGCCAATCTGACTGGCCAGAGAAGTGACAGATACAGAGCACCACCAGCCTAATCATCCTCTGCTACTGGCTGTAAAAGGAACTCCCCAGAAATGCACAGGCTCTTCTGCCAAGTTCCTGTCCCCAGTTCAAATATAATTCACCACCCAAAGTGGTTCCTTTTAGCTTCATGTTGTCCTTATGATCCTTTTGATAAAATATCCATTTGATTTTTTTTGCCAAATCCAAAACTTCCCAATATCAAAACCAGAAGATGCCCACAAACTGCCTAGGAGAAGGCCTTCAGCAAGCAGGCAGCAATGCTTACACCTGGCCATCCTGCCAACACCTAGGTCTGAAAAGCATACTAAATTGCTCTAAAATAGGGAGCAACTACTGGGGAAGTCTCAAACTCACAAATAACTGGCCAAGTAACCCAAAAGGATAAATAAAATTCCTATAAGGGATACCTCCAAGTTTTAGGAAAGTTTTCCTTTTGGAACCACTTCTATACCTTCTAAAAATGAATGTTACCTTATAAAGAAGAAGAGTTTCTTAAGCAGCAGCTTTACAGCAAAAATCATAACTGCCTCAAGGAACAACATATTTCAAAGAAAATCTTTAGAATTAACAAGATGCTAAAGGAAGAAGTTTTTTTTAAAGTAGGAAGAAATTTTATCATTTTATCATGAGCTCCTACCTGCTCCCATGCAAACAGCAGCCCTTAGCTCTCTGCATCCCCATTTGACTGTCATTTGAAAGAAAATAGTTGATGGGGGGCACAGCTTTGAGACAAGCACCAGAAAGCATGTCTGCGTTTGGCTCTTTATGCTAGAACTTAAGAATAACAGAGTTTTATTTAGCTTCTTAGTCATCCAATTTTCATCTAAAGGTCATTTTCACATAAAGTTAGCTCCCAAACGGTATTTCTCATCCAGTATTGGAACTTGCACATTTCTCAAAATATTTTAATTTCTATAATTTATGAAGGACTGAATAGTCACAATTTGCATAGGGTTTTCAAATAAGCAGTTCTTAACCTGCTGTTTAAACACTACTTGAACAAGAATATCCAAAACTGTGAGACTGATCTATTCTGACATTAAGAGAAGCTATACTTTCATATACAAAATGGAAAAGACTTCTGATAGTACTATTTTAAAGCTTTTTGTTAAGGTTGGTAATCAATCAAATATTTGATACAGCTGTATTTGGTAACTGAAGAAAAGGGGTGTGCAAACAAAGTTCGATTTGAAGTAACTTATCTGTATCACACAGTTACTGGCAGACAATTTTTTTGCTAGCTTGTATTTTCATCAGTTAAATTTTTAGGACTACCTATGGAACTAGAATTTTAAAAAGCCAGGTTACCACTGTCATCTACACAGCAATGAATAAAAACTTCCTTTTAGGGGTTTCTCCTTAATTTTGATTTTTGAAAGCATTCCAGACCTCACTATCCATTCCTCCAGGCTATATGTACATCTCACAGCATGCAGGCTGCTGGAAGGAAGAAAAAACAAGCCCAACACCACCCAAAACCTCCAGAAGACAACTGCTGTGATGCTAAAGAATTGCAAGTAAAACAAAGCTGGATTACAAAAGTACCGTTCATTATCATCACATTATCACTTGCAGAAATGTTAGCTTTTTTATTAAAAAATAATTAACTATTTACATCATATGCAGTTATTTGCAGCAGTAGAAACAGAGCAGTTACTCCCTGTACCCTGAGAGGGGGATTTGTAAGTCCCTCATTTAGGATTACTAATATACCAACAGAAGACATATTTAAGGACTAAATCCCTACACTAAAGAGAGGAGAGAAAGCTTCAAAGTTACAAGTTATCCATTTGTACAAACCAAGGTTTACCAGTCCTGTGGAATTCTGTTTCTTCATACCTCTTAATAGTAACAAGTATGTTAGGTTTCATTTTCCTAGTAATTCATTATCCAGTGTGTTCTACAGCAGCGCCAGGTTCTGAAACAGTATGTCCCAAAAAGCACCCAAAAAACCCCCATTTTGTAGCACCACAGAATGGTTTGGGTTAAAAATGACCTTAAAGGTCATCTAGTTCCAACTCTCCTGCTATGAGCAGGGACACCTTCCACTAGAGCAAGTCCTTAAAGCCCCCTCCAACCTGTCCTCAGAAACTGAACAAGCAAGGAAAAAAAAAGTATCTTTAAGCTCTTTTATAATTTTGAACACTGCTGAGTAGGTTTGCCTTAACTGCTTGAAGGGATCTTCAAACTCTTGAACTGTTTGGTCCCCAGACTCTGAAGGATTGTATTTGGTAACTAAGAGTCTGATGTCCTTTAAAGGTGACACCATGACATGGCTAGATTTTCCTTGTGATTAGTATTACCCTTATCTTTCAAGAAACAAGATCACAATAGCTGTCCAATACTTATCTTTTAGTGCTACTGTAACTCATTCTAGAAATAAACCATATGTACATGACAAAGTTGGTTTTATTTGCAGGTTAACAGTCTTCCCTAAAACAAGTGTTTTGAGAATGGTCAGTCATACATCTGTAGAACCAGCAGAACAAACAGAATCATTCAGGTTAGAAGAAACCTCAGGAGGTCCCTGGGCCTCTGGCCAGGATCAGCAGTGACTCAGGGTTTCAATCCAGCTGTACTTTTCATGCCTACAAAGAAGCACAACCTCCCCACACAGCTTGTTTCACTGCACGGCTGTTCTCACAGCGAAAGCTGGACTTATTTTTGCTGTTTTGCTGTTTTTTAATTGTTAAGTCTACTGGTTTTGTATCTACTTATTAGAAGTCCCAGCCTTTGTGTCTCCCCAGTGCTGTGAAGAGCCTGGCCCCCCATGTTCCTGATGGCATCCTTGCAGGTATGGGGGGGCTGCAGTCAGGTACCTCTGAGACTGCTCCTCTTCAGGCTGAAGCAACCCAGGCTCCCCCCACCTCCCTTCCCAGGCCTGTGCTCCAGCCTCCTGACCACCCTACCCTCACGGTCCCCCTGCTGGCCTTGTTGCCATCTCATGTTTTGCCAGGGTAAAGCACCAAAAACCATGTACAGTATTCTAGACAGCCAAGTAGTACTGAGCAGAGAGGAATAATCATTTCCTATAAATAATGACTATGTTCCTATTAAATACAGCTCAGGACAATGTTGTCTGCCTTCACTGTCAATGCACACTGCTAAATCCCCTTTCAACAGAGCTGAAAGTAGTATTAATGTTATTCCAACGTTAAAGCCTAAAGACTCCCTCACAACTTTTTTATAGCAGAAAAAAAAAGATTAAGTCTTCTTCCTGCTTAACCCATACTCTCTAAAATGAGACTGTTTCAGTATTTCAGGTCTGCTAACCTGAAGTGATATTTAAGCTCTGAATCAGCTGCTTTTGAATAAAGGCAAAAAGGTTCTCTACCACTGCATATTTTGTAACATTGCAAAAAAAAATGTTTGGCTCGTAACTTTCTTCTATTCATTACAAAAGCCTATTATAAACACTGTACAAAGTATGGAAGTCACTGTTCTACCTCAGTTTCATCAGACAAAATGCCAAAAATGAGTGCCAAAATAAGCCTCTGGATCAGGCTTTTATGTGCACGCTGGCGTCTTTCATTCTGCTAGAGCTTCACAGACACTGCTTAAGAGCCACTACCCAAAGCAAGATTCTTCTCAAAGAGATAGCAAAGTCTAAAGATTTATTAAGAGCCTAGCAGCACAACAAATGCCTCAAATCTTTCCAAGCTGACTCAAAAGTTGCAGACACTGGCTGTGAGGTAAGGGGGACCCAGCACAGGAGGCAGGAATGCTTTAGACTATTTTGTCAAGTCCTCCACCTAGTTACCAAGGGTAAAGGTTGCACTTCATAATGGAAAGTCAGACCCAGAGATTAGTCACCACTTTCAGTACAGGGCAGTGAGGAGTCACAATGACTAATGTGTGCTTTAAAGTGACTGTGTGACAGCTTATCAGCCATCATGCAGCTAGAAGAGGAAGTTACATAACAGTAAATTGATCTGTGATATACCCTGAAAATATCTGAGTAATTATTAAGAAGATATTGCCTGTCAAATTTTCCCCCTATGCTACTTCCAAAAAGCAGCTGTGCCAACACCAAAATCACACCTTCAAGATGATCCCATGCCCTAAAACCTCAACTAAACCACGGCACTGAATGCCACATCAGGTCTCTTGTTAAACACATGCAGGGATGGTGACTCCACCATTCCCCCAGGCCACTCCAGTACTTTACCACTCTTTCTGTGAAAACTTTCTCCTAATATCCAACCTATATTTCCCTTGGCACAGCTTAAGGCTGTGTCCTCTCGTTCTGTCAGCGCTGCCTGGAGAAAGAGACCAACCCCACCTGACACAGCCACCTCTCAGGGAGCTGCAGAGAGTGACAAGGTCACCTCTGAGTCTCCTTTTCTCCAGGCTAAACACCCCCAGCTCCTTCAGTCGTTCCTCACAGGGTCTGTGCTCCAAGCCCCTCTCCAGCCTCCTTGCCTCCTCTGGACGTGCTCCAGAATCTCAATGTCCTTCCCAAACTGAGGGGCCAGAACCGGACACAGCACTCGAGGTGCGGCCTCAGCAGTGCCCAGCACAGGGGCAGAGTGAACTCCCTGCTCCTGCTGGCCACACTGTCCCTGACTCAGCCCAGGATGCCCTTGGCCTCCCTGGCCACCAGGACACTGCTGGCTCATGTCCAGCTGGTGCCAACCAGCACCCCCAGGTCCCTTTCTGCCTGGCACTGTCCAGCCACACCGTCCCCAGCCTATAATGCTGCAGGGGGTTGTTGTGGCCAAAATGCAGGACTCAGCACTTGGACATGTTAAACTTCATCCCACTGGATTCCACCCATCCATCCAACTTTCCAGGTCTCTCTGCAGAGCCCTCCTACCTTCCAACAGATCAACACACACTCCCAGCTTAGTGTCAGACCCAAATTTACTAATTAAAGACTCAATCCCTTCATCCATGTCATCAGTGAAGATACTGAACAGAGCTGGCCTAAGCACAGACCCCTGAAGGACACCACTGGTGACAGGCCCCCCGCTGGATGCAGCACCATTCCCCACCACTCTCTGGCCTGGCCATCCAGCCAGTTCTGAACCCAGCAAAGAGTGCTCCTGTCCAAGCCAGGGGCTGCAGCTTTTCCAGAGTGTGCTGTGGGAGACAGTGCCAGAGGCCCTGCTGAAGTCCAACCAAACAACATCCACAGCCTTTCCCACATGCAAGTAAGAGGTCACATTTCTGAGAACATTCTAGTGTACTTTCTGCAGCAACAAGAACCCTCCTCCTTAGAAGTTTAAAGTGAGAGGACAGTAATTGCTTAAATCTGCACAGCATTTTACAATATCAGCAGTAATACACAGAAAAGTGGCACAATCCAGAGAAAAGCTTTTAGCACTGAGGTATACACAGAGTCCTCTATCTCATAATTCACCTTTTTAAAAGCCTGAAACAGACAATAGTCCTTGCAAAGCATAGGACTGTAATCCTCACCCCACATGAGTTCTTAGGACAGGGCATATTTAAAACTAATTAGTATCACACTACAAGCTGGCTCAGCTATCCCTCAGTTCATGTGGCACATTACAAACTGTGACTCTGTACATAGCAGCAACACTTGCTGTGTTCAGAGACTCAAGCAGCAGCACACCCATATCTACACACCCACACACACCCTTGTCTGATGGCATTCTGACCAATGTTTTACCCTCTGTGCCAACAACAGAAGACTAGCACATGCACAGTGTTAAAACCGGTCAGAAAAGAATCAATGACTTGCTTCCCCTCTCTTCTCCCTAAGAACTCCAAAGTTTTCAGCTTGCTCAACTCTGTTGATGTAGTTGCCTGGAAAACTTTAGGAGTATTTGTTTACTGTGAGCATCATCCCTCTTAACTGAGTGACTAAAACTCCCCAAGAAACATGATGTAGCTCCTATTTTGGTCTTCCCCTTTACCTTCCTGCCACGCCTACCACCAAGCAGCCTAAGGCTTGTGCATCACAATCAGCAACCCCTGTCAACCAGAGATGGGAATACACAGATCCCTCATTCAAGCTGTTTGTTTACAGGCTCAGACATCCAAATCTACATCTAGCTCATACACTACATGCTTCCTTAACAGTACCCTGCCAACATCGCCCCCCTCCCCAGCTTCTGTGGACACTTTCAGAACTAAAACCTGGTAAATTTAATCCTAACACCAAGTCAAGAGTACTGACAAATTTCAGCCATTACCAAGAGCAATCCAGACATGTTTACTTAGGGGATTAGAAAAGCAGCAAAGAACCCTTTCATAATAGCTCTTCAAGCTTCCAGTTTGCAATAACCAAAATTATATTAAGCTTTCCATAGGTAACTGGGTTTCTCATTGAAGTTCTATGCACCAACTTGAAGCACTATACAGTTAAAAAAGGCATCAGAGCCTAAGCTTCCAGTGCAGTGCCATGGTTTTCTTTAAACTTCAACAAGTATTCCATTAGCTCAAAGCTTTCTATTAATAGAAGAAAATACTTTCCACATTATGCTGGCAAGAAAAAATATTTCCTTTTTATATTATTTAATTAAGAAAAGACAGTGTTTAGCTTTAAATACTAAACACTTAAGTACTACGCACTTCAACACTTCCTTCTTCATTTTTGTTTCTGACACAGACTGATGAACAGGACACTCATTTCCTTAGCTTGCCAGGCAGGAGAAGTGATTATCCTATCTCCCCACAATACAGGATATCATTGTTGAATAAATTTTCTGAGAGGATGTTAACAGTGGGGCAGCAGTGGAAAATAATGACAACTATAATCTAAAACCTTTCTGTAATACCCTTCTCATATATTTTGCTATCTCCATTTCAGCCCCACCCTAGAGGTCATAAAAAGAGGCCAAGAATCCTTTTAATATGTTTTTACTGTCCCTCACAGAGCTACTATTTAAGAACCTAACTAAACATCTCCAAAATAATTTCAACCTCTCTTCATTATTCCCTGCTGAACTGCAGCCTTCGGTAAGAACAACCCTGCATTGAATACCAGGGCAATAACAAAATTCCTTCATGCCAAGCAGCTCATGAGACTCAGCATAAAGGTTTTCACCATTCCCATCAGTACTTTCATTTATTTGTCTTCCCCTTCTTGCCTAATAGTTTGAGAATTCTTTTTGCTTTTTAAGAGCTTTTAAAAAGAACCAACTTAGAAAGGACTGAAATGAGGAAGTTGGTGATGTTCAAATTCCCACTTATTAAAAATATAAGATTAAAACTATTTCTGCAAGAAAACAGCTGAATAGCATCTTCAGCTGAAAAGTCATCATTGCTCCTAAAAAGCTACCATTACAGTCTTTCATTGTAACATCACACAACTGCTTTGTAACACCTACATCTTGCACATCATGCACACACAGCATAACTAAAAAGGAACAAATTAAATTAATGGCTGAAATTACATTGATCTTATCCTCCCAGTTGGTAAAACCTGGTGTGAAGGTACTGAGGTGACTCTCAATCTACACAGGATGATGTACATTACACTGTATCATCATGTACCTCAAGTAGCAGCTTCCACACCTTCAACTATGTGCTGTACTCAAGGAAGGCTTCTGGTCATCACTGAACCTGCTCTCTTTTGAAGCACAGGCAAGCAAATGATCACTCAAATCAATCCAGGCTGAATGTGAAGTGGAAATACAAGCTGGCCAATCAAATTGCCTGCTAAATGGCATTCATACCAGCAGCACAATGTGCTGCACTGAACATTATTTTCCATTTCTTCATTTAAGTAACATTACTGTAACTTAAAATTTTGAGTCAAGAGATTATTTCCACAGGAAAAAAACCCCACAGGCTGGAAACCAGGACCACTTCTGATCTTTGTCTTACCGTCCATGAAAAATTTTAGGGCAGAAGAAGTAAAGAATGAGTCATCAAAAAAGATGTTTCAAGAAGGATATTTGAAAAAAGTGATTTACAAACATACATCCTTATTTTTGGTCACATTTTTATGGGAGGCCCTAAAGCTTACTTTAAAATAGAAAGTATTCTATAGAAATTATCCAAAAAGCATTTTATGACATTCTTATCCCAATGTCCAGCAGACATCTAGATACTCAATGATTTGGGAAGAAGAAGGGAGGCCAAAGATGTGCCATGTAGACTATCTGAAACATGGAGGGCCAAAGATTCTATAAACTGTTCCTCAGTCAGAACTGCAGCTGACAAAACTGTTTGGGACAAAGTCAGTCTCATCTCTAGACTCCCTGAGACCAGTGATGTGAATGTGTGCTAAGTAGCCATGGTGTACAGTAAATAAGTGGTGAATCAACTAATACCACGTGATCAGTTGCAAAAGTCTAAGGACAGAAC
The DNA here is from genome assembly GCF_028769735.1 of Zonotrichia leucophrys gambelii. Lineage (NCBI taxonomy): Eukaryota > Metazoa > Chordata > Aves > Passeriformes > Passerellidae > Zonotrichia > Zonotrichia leucophrys. Next base: position 28,001,458 of record NC_088173.1, on the reverse strand, counting down.
TAAGTGTTCAACTGGAAATAGTGCCAAGCAGTTTTAAAAGAAGAGAATGAAGAACTTGGCAAAATTAGGGCACAGTAAAAATAATTATTCTGGTCTACCAACTGTCTTTTTCCATGAAGGAGGACACTATCTTATTACATACTGCTATTTCTGCTGTGTTCCTGCATAAGTTTTCCTCAAAAATACCAAATATATCAAAAGATCTGCATCTATCAGCAAGGACAGATCACATTCTGGCTCTAAATTTAGGACAAATGGGCATAATCCGAGAAAATTGTTGTCGAGAGCGTAGCTTGAATTCAAGACCCAACAGTGGCTTGGATTTCAAGAGCTTTCATTAACAGAGCACTACAGCAAGCCAGGCCATTTTTAAGGTACTTACCTGGCTATGCAGGCCAGGACAAGGGCTTGCACAGCACAGCCTCTGCTAAAATCACCTGTTGCAGGATGCTACACTTTGCAGCTGGAGCCACTGCAGGTGTCTTTGCTGTCAACTACTCTCCTCTGGGGGAGTATCATCTTGCCAGGAGGAGGAGGGCACATCCAAGCATCAGTGGCACCAAGAACACCTAAATTCAAATCTATTCTAGACATACAGCAAAGAGAAGAAAGGGAAGTCTCACAGGGATTTAACCTAGAAGGTCCCCACATCAGCTGCACTTGAGCACTACTTTAAAAGCTGAGTAACTTCACCATTTCAAAGGTGCACAATTGAAGCACAAAACTTGCACATGGCAATATTAAACAGGTGAATGCCACACCCTGCATGACAGACATTGTATAACAAGAAACACCCCCACAGGAGCAATTACAGGTCTGCAGAGCAAAGGCAACAGCCTTCTAGACTCATGCAAGCCAATTAGGAAGAAATCAAAATTCCACATTATATTAGCTTACAACCATAACTCAAGAGGCGTGCTAAGACGTTCATGACAGCTGGGGCAGACCAAGATGGCCTGAAACATTCCATACCAATCCCAGCTCATGGAATTTCTTAACACTGCTTTATCAAGACAACATACAAAGATGGGGATGGTTCAGGACTGGCCATAAAAGCTACCACCCAGGAAGACATTTTATTTATTTGGAAGCAGAAGTCAGGCTGGGATACTAGCATATTCCAGCCCATGTTAATCTGTTCCACTGCCAGTGCAGCAGAATTAATTAGTTAAGTTCATGCAACAAGTCTAGGCCATGCATGTTTAACTTATATGACAGGACAATGTTAATTTTATTGAACCACAAGAAGTGCAGTTATCCATATTGCACACCTGTATAAACAATAGTGGATCACAGGTTACCCATGCATTGGTAAGTTTTATTGGTAAAGAACAGTAGAAATGAATCTGAAATCCAGGAGCAGATCCATTTTCTCTCCTTCCTAGTACTTTAACACTAAAAAAGTTTAAAAAACCCTGTTTCAAAAGAGTCTTTTAACACAAGGAATGCAAAATGCTGTTCTAGCACAAGACAAAAATTGAGTCAGAATTTCACAGATCTTCAGAAGAGAATCTATGCCCTACAGCAGGTATATTATTCCTCCCTGAAACCTTCCAAATGAGCTCCATATCTCATGCAAGACAAAGAACAGAAAAGAAACAGGTTTTAAACACAGCAGTGTTACAGTCCAGCAAAGACTGTAAACAAATCAGCCCAAAAAATAATTCTGAACAAATCTAATTGCCTTTTCACATAAAGCACATTGTGAGCTGCCCTAAGTATAGAATACTCAGATGTGTGGGTCTGATGCAGAAAAGTGCCACATCTCTAGAATTAAGGCATCTGCATAGCCTACATTTCTCCTTATATTCCTGGAAGAGCTTACAGAATACACTCAAACAAGTTAAGTATTGAAGTTTAAATCCAACAGCATGAGTTGGATTTAAATCTAAAAAGGATTGTTCAGAGAAAGTTCATGGCTTCCCAAAGCTTCCTCATGTCTGACAGTAATATTTATAAAACAGACTTAGACAGAACTGACACTTGTTCAGTTGTGTTTCTATGGGGCAAGAACACAAACTGATCTCTTATTCCATAGGGAGGCAGTCAGGGCAATCACCTGAATTGTCCAGGATAAAAACTTGCAGTAAAATTCCTTAAGCATATTCAGACACCAGAACACTGAATATTCACAAACACATACTGAGGCACTTTCCAGGAAGAAGTGACTTGCCACTAACCCTCAACATTTGAGCTAATGTGCAGACTTCACAGCAGGCAATTGAAAAAACAAACACAAAGCAACAAGCAAACAAAAACTTCCAACAAACACCAACTGGAACAGGTACTATTCAGTCTAACTACACAAACCACTTTCTTAACATATACAGGAGACAGAAAATCTCAAGACAAGGGGCTCACACACAGCACAGGCTCCTAGAGCTGTAACTTAGGTAAAAAGCTACCTGTTCTTTGACATGTACCAGCATGAAAATCTATCTGACTTACAGCTTGGTTATCTGCAAACGTATCTCATGGGCAATCACTGGGTGGGTGCTGCCTGGTTAAGAGGTAAACAGACACAAAGCTCCTCTCAGACCTTTGAGCTCTCCAAGACCAACAGGACTCATGAAAAGAGGAGATGAGAGGTGTGCAAACAGTGTTGTAAAACAGTCATAATAGTGACAAGACAAAAACATCATCCTAAATAGCAATACATTTTCTGTCCACTAAGATTTGTCTTTTTCTCCATTCATGCACTATGACAAATGCACAACACTAAAAACACCATCCTGCAGTTTACAAGCCTTTGGATGAAATGAGAAAGCCTTTTTCTCTGATTCTAACTGGAAACACTATAGAATATCACCACAAACACCAGGACATTTTTCATGCTACATTCTCAACAATGCATGACCAAATTATAAGCTATGTAACATCAGTCTAAAACCTTCTGAGCAATACAAACCATTAAAATCAGAAGCATCTTCATAATAGTGTTACGGAAGATGAATCAAGATAATGGTTCTTCAAGCAAATTATGGAAGCCAAAGTACAATATTCTTCCTGTAGCTGTCCTTGTAACTGCAATAGAGACTTTGATAAGAATGAACTTTATCAGCATGTTACACACATTACAGTCAAATTGTGACTAAACTGTGTTGCCTCTGTCACACGTTCTAGAAAGGCTGGCAGAGCTAAAAGATTTGCTCCTGATTCTACCACCGTGGGATGCAGAGGGAGAATAGGAAGAAGGCACATGTGTGCACACTCAAAAGAGTTACAGCAAGGTAGGAGAACATAGTTCTAGTGTTTGCCCTTGCTGCAGAATAGAAGAACAGAGAGCTTCTGCCTTTCTACCCTCTCCTCTGCGCTCCAGGCTTTGGAAAGGGAATAGTATCCCATTTTAAGTTCTGTCATTCAGTTCTGAGCTCTTCAAATATAGAAAAGGTAATTAGTTTAGTCAACCTCTATGATGTTTAAGACTTTAATATAAACTTCATCTTACTACAAATTAAGGAAAAAAAACCAAATAAGAAACTTTATGGGAACATTCTGCACAGTAAAGCTAAGCCATGCACCTTACCTAGTTCAGATTGTCTAGTGACTAGGAGTAATGCACACAAAAAAGCCTAAGCTGCCTGCAGTCTGTAAAATTACACTTTAAAAAACCCCAAGCACTTCACCTCAAAGAAAAATACTTTAAGAGCAAGAAGTATACTTATTTAGCCTAACAACTTAAGCTTTGCTATTTGAGGTATTATGTCTTGCAATGTTGATAGTCAGCTGAGATTAATTTCATCCATCTTAACCTTCAAAAGTCAGTACAAGTTACTGACTTTACCAGAGAGAGACACATTATTCCACCCTACATTACATAGTTTGTTCCAAACAGAAGAATGAAGAAATGTTACCTATCTTAACACTTATGCTTGTTTGCACACATGGAAATAGCTGAGCCATTTTTTAAGACCTGCATGGAGGAAGCTCATGACTATGGTTACTGCAGAACACAAAACAAAGGCCAACAAGAAAACCTTTCTCATTGGAAAGCACTTGCCATTCAGCTGTGCAGCATGTGTAGTATTCAGTTTCCAAGTCATAGTTATCACTAAAAAGATGAATTTTGAATAATCTGAAACTCAGGATACAATCACTGCAGTGGACAGAAGTTCAAACTCATAACACTAAACTCCTCAATAAGTTGCCTTAATATTAACTCCCAATTTAACTTCTAAGTTCACTGCGGCACCTTGGAAGGAACAATGCTTTTAATACTTCTTGCTTCAGTGCCAAACAGGATGCCACAGCCCTTCCTCACAAGACTGAAATCCACCATGAAAGTTAAATTTTTCTAGGAAAACAAAAACACTGGAGTGTTGTTTTTCTATGTTAGTGCATGAGCACTTTTAATAGCCAATAATAGGATTCAAACAACTTCAGCCAACGTGCTTTCTCACAGAATGGAAATAAACAGTTTCACTTTGGAGGACTAGCTTTAGCCTTCTGGCACATTTTCCACATCAAGTGGAGTTGATTTTTTTTCCCCAAAATTTCAAGATCATTCCCTATAGCTGCATGCAAAGGATAGACATGCTTTCAAAGTAACTTGCAAGCAATTCTGTGAAAAACAGCATCTGCATTTCAGTAACACAGCTTCAGCAAGTGTACTAATTTTTTTTTACTTATAAATTAGAGCCAAATTTTGGCCTCTAAAAGACCAAGATGGTATGCCAGAAGACAAGAATGAACTCTTGTCAAGTGACACTCAAACTAACATAAAATCTGAGTAAAATCAAATGAAGACAAGCTCATGGTTCTCAGACTGGCATTGTAAGGAACTCATACCTGGCATCCTTACAGATTAGTACAGTATTATGAAAACAGGAAAAACCACAAACTTTGGTAGGACTTCTGTTAGGCTCCTAATAAACAGGAACTAAAAGTAACATGAGTTAACTTTTTATGCTACAACATATCCAGTTTCTATACACTCCTGAAAAAGTGAAGTTACCAGAAAAAAACAGCACCAATGAATTAATCCAAATGAGAGTCATAAGAATTAATATCTCTCAGTTTTACAGAAAAAAAATCCCACCAAAACAAAACAGGGCTTTCAGAATTTCAGTTTAAATGCTTTTGATTTTTTTACTGAAACTGTAGTACATAAATTTGAAGCAGAATAACTGTCATAAGATGAAACAGAATTCTACATTAATGGTTGCTTTAGCACTGTTAAGACAGTAACACAGCATTACAGCTTTTAAGATGTCCTTTTTAAGCAACTGCAGTGATGGGAACACTTTGCTCCAATACAGCCTGTGTTCAGTCTCAGACCAAGACATGGGAAGCAGTATTTGGCATAAAGCATCTGCAGACAGCAAGTGCAGCTTCCCATTCACAAGGCTGATGTGGGGAAGTAAAAAAAATTTTAAAAATAATCAAATAAACTGTAATTACTGTGGAAGCATACTATAACTATCAACAAGCTACAGGATTATATCATGCCCTCCAGATGAAAGACAGAATTAATGACTATGAGGCATGACCTTCTCTACTGCTGCTTCTCTCCAGCAAATTATGTCACCTAAATAAGGAGACTGCCTCATTGTTTCTGATTTAGCAGTAGTCTGGAATATTAAATGAAGCATATAGAGTTGAATTCAGTTTCTTGGACAGGACATAAGCATAACACAGCTGAAACTGGATAAAAAAAGTCTGGAGACCCTGTCTCCTTACTTAGCTCTGCTCCATTAACCAACTGGCCAGCACTAGGGTGAACATAAGCAGGAACTTGGGTGTGTGCATAAGTAAACATTTTGTCACTGTTATGTACCTTTCACATGGCTGAAACTAACTGTGAGAAGTCTTTCAGCATTCATCACACAACAGTTTAAGATCTTAGGAGGCTAAGCAGAATACACACTCTGAAAAGAGAAAGATTAGAAAATGCAAACATATTTCAACATAAAAAAAATAGCCAAGTAGTGAGAGCAGGTGACCTCTTAATAAAGGACTTTTAAAGACACAAGAGTTATATTAAAGATTCTTTTAGGGAGGTGGCATATGCCAAAATACTTCTAATAATACTTCAAGAAATGGAAAACATTACCTTGTGCTTAGGTCTTACAAGATCCAATAGGCCTGTTCTTAGAGGCTGGACAGATTTCTGCACTCTGACAGGATTAAAGACTCCTGTTTATTTTATAGTTAACTTAGATTTAAAAAAAAAAACCAAAACACACACACTCAAAACCAACCAACCAAAAAAACCCAATCAAATTCAAGTTCTATTATTAGAGGCATGAACTATGATCATGGATGTATGATCAAGCAAAACAAAAAACCCATCCTTCTCTAAGTTAGACACTACAGACACAAACTCGTTAGTTTCGATAGCTCTTAGTGACACCTTGCTATCAGAACTCACATAAAGACAGAAATAATATACTAATTTAGACAAATGTACTAATATTGGGCTTTTTTATTTATATGTATTTAGTCCATATTAGCACTTAAAACTTCACTCTAAATATTTAAGCTTACTGTAACAGCAAGACTGACACAGGCCTAAGACAGCAACAGGCATTCTAGGCAAAAAGGCCTTTCCCAAAAGCAGGAGGTTACAGAACTCTACAGGGGCCATACTGGCTTATGACAACTAACATGCAAACCTGTCTCTGAAACATTTCACAAAGAACACAATCAATTGCCTGGGGACCCTTGAAAACCTGTGATCATAAACTGCTGCAGGCAGTTTGTAATTCCCAGATGGGGGGTTAGAAAAAACACCCTAAATATCAGTAGCTTCCTGGGGTTTATTGCTCACTTCCGTTGATTCCTTTTGTGATATCAATCTCACCATCAAAGTAACCTTACTGTAACTGAAGATTCAGTTAATCATTATTTGTACTTTAAACTTCCTTCCCAGTTTCAGTCACGATATGCTTACATCTTATCTGAAAAACTGAACCCAATTCTCTTAATTCCATTTAAGATTTCAGATTACTTCTAAATCAAAAATAATCCAGGGGGAATTTATTTTAAATTTAACCATTCTTAAAATTAGCCATATTCCTAAATGCTCTGTGCCAGTTCAGCTTAAATCAACCAAATTAAGATGATGCAACTTTTGAAAACATTCAGTGCTGTGCCCAAGAGGCTCGGCATTTCCCCAAGGAAGAACAGGTGCACAACCCTAATCCTAATTTGCATCAGTAACCACAGACACAACACTGCAGTGTTTAGTGCAAAGCTCACTGCATGCCACAGGATCCTAGTAACTAGGATTTCCTCAGCCTGAGGAAATCACTATGAAGAAAATGGAACAAAAGTCTACTGAACAGAGAAGAAAGAGATGAACTCTAAAAGCCAGGAGAAAAGCTAGGAACAGCAAGACATTGCAATGTGTGACTGTCAAGATCCGACTTCAGAACCCTCACAGATCGACTAATATCAGCAACTTCATTTTTGTATACAGATTTTATCAATAATAAGTGAAATGCTCTTAAAATTTATACATGGCAGTTGAAAGTTAACCTCTGTCAATTGGGGAGGGTAAGTGACATCTGATTTTTTTTGTTCGGGTACCTACAAATAAACAGGACATTCTGCCATTCTGGAGTTACATATTGGAGAAACTATTTTTTCTGAAAAAAAAAAAGTAATATATGCTTTTTTGCTATAAAATTCTCTTGTCAGAATGAATGCAGTGAAGGTCTCCTGATTACCAATGCTCATTATTTTCTGATTATCTAAACCCAAACACTGTTTCATTAAGAACCATTCTATTTGCAATGATCACCTCAACAGCCTCAGACACTGACAAACCATTTCTTCTATACAACAGACTCAACTCCAACATTTTTAAATGCCATCAGATTGCAAGCAGGATCCACCTGACAGACAGTAAGCAGAAAGTTTTACTCAGCAACCACAAGCATGATCTCAAAGCACAATAGTCCCCTTATTTTACAGATACTGCATGTATGTTAGCTAGAGGGTAAGTACCATGTTTCCCTAAAGCCGAGTTACTTTTACTTCATATTTTGGTCTTATTAAAATTCCTAGCAACAGCCACAGACTTCCAAAACCAGTTATATTGGTAAGAAGTACTTTGTTCTCTTTATCACCCATATCCCCACAAGATCTGTTCTGGGGAAGAGAAGCAGTGGTAGCTGTTAGTGGTAACTTCAGCAAGCATCCTCACACAGGAGATGCTTGTGGTTACCAACGCCCTGGAGCCTCACTAGAACAGCTGGGTTTCAGGAGAGTAAAGAAATCCAGAATAGACTTTCTGTTACAAACATAACACAGAGCTATCTGTGTTACATAAAACTTTCCCATTAGCAGCTCTTAAGGTCTTCAGCATCTGCTGGGACAGTGGTGCCTGGATGCCTGGCATTCTTAGTGTGCACAGCATCTTTGGGGACAGTGGTGTCCATGGTACAAACAATTCTCCCAGCAGGGAGAGATCTCTGAAGACAGTGGACCTAGTGTTACATTAATCTTCGCAGCATCTGTGCAGACCAGTGCAATACCACAGCCATACTAAATAATATGTCACAGCATCTGTATTGTCCACTCGCCACAAACAGCATCAAAAACTAGCATAGGCCAACAGCCCACCAAAATTAGGGAAAAAATAATCCAAACAGAAAAGGCAGGCCATTTCATTACAAATACCTCTATCTTCAAAGACCACTTCTGTTCCAGGAGATTTAAGAGTAATGAGCCATTTCTTCAAAAATCTTCTTCTGCGTTTTCTGCTCCTTTAAAAAGGTTACTTATTTATTTTAAATCCATCACTTGTTTCAATATTTATTTTGTTAATCCTTAAAAAAATAAATCCACTACTTTTCAGTCTTCATACCATTAACATGCTATACTCATACACTGTAAATAAATAACTCCAGGCTTTAGAATTAAAAATACCTAAAATTAAGTCTCTTATTCAGCTCTTCCAGAGACAGGGAAGTATGTGTGTGGGCTGAGTTTTTTGCATTGATAAGGAAATCTTCAGTTTTTCACTATACAGTATCCCTGATAGAACACTTCTGATGTCTTCTTGAAACATTCAGTTCTGAATTAATTTCTGTCTTACAGTATTACAACTACAGCACACTTTTACAATGCAGAAAAGGAGATACTTATCAACACGCCATCCATGGCTCAATATTTAAAATACAGGAGTAAAAGCATTCTATATTGAGATTACCAACTGGTGACTTAAAAAAAAATAATCTATCTTTGCTCTCTTCAAGTTGTCATTTCTCCATTGTGCAAGTTCACTTCAAGGACAGCACAGAAATCTACTTCATTAGGGGCCTTTATCACCTTACTATTGTTGTCCCCTTAGATTTTCACCTAAAGTTTCTCCCAATCACCACTTGATTTCTCCAATGCTCTCTAAGACTAACATATGATCCAGGGTACACTGGAATATTTTTGTGAAGGACAGAGACAAGCATATGTTTTTCTGTAGAATGTGAATCTCTGTCTAATTTTGAACTAGCAACCTAAAAGGAAAGAAATATGGAAGCAAGCACATTGATCTTTCTAGTAAATTAAGCCCTAGATTATTTAAGTTAGGGCAAAATAAGGAATAAAAGTTATTAGTTTCACAGCGAGAAAATATTTAGGCTATAGAGCTTCAAAAAACCTGCCTTGTCAAATAATAATACATCTAAGTAACTGCATTAAATATAATTTTAAAAAGCAAATTGATTTTGGACAAAGTATTTAATAAATGTGGTTTAAAGTGAAGCCTGCCAAAACTCCTGTAAGGCCTGGTGTCTCAGATGAAGAACCACGCACCAGCTCAGTTTATGCTACTGCTTCTACGGAACTATTCACTTGTATAATTAACTGGGCATAAATTAAAAGCTGTCAAGTGGTTTGAGGACAGATGTTTGATTTCCTACGTGTCCAAATGAAACAAAATAAAATGCTTAGAAATGGACTAAACTGAACAAGAGATATTCTACATTGTATCCTAGTTTTTTTACTTTGCCAGAAGACTATGGATTAACTACTTTTCACAAGAATTTAGAGATAAATTGACACCAGAAACCACACAACATTAAAAGAAATGCAACCTGCCACTAAGTCAAAAGTTTAGTTTAGCAGCAGTTCAGGAAGTTTAAGAGTGGCTTGAACAAAGCAGACACACAATAAGAAAAAAAAACCCCAAACCTACAACAAAAGACCTTTACAACAGCCTTATAATAATACTTTATCTTCCTGAGCTGAAATCCCACGTTTTGAAGCCCCCTCCTGAGCAGCTAGGTATGTGGTACTGCTCTAAGAGGTATGTACGCAACTGCCCACACCAAAACCACAGAATATTACTTTCAAACTAGGTAAGTTCCACGTTGGCAAGAGAAATCAAAACAGCAGGTGTCCTCCCAAGCTAGAGGGGCCGCTAGAAACGGGAGCCGACAAGCGTGGGACTGCTCTTCGCAGTGTCTATCCGGCCGACAGCCGCAGGTCTCCTGTGAAAGAGGGTCTCCAAGCGGGCACCTGTGGTACGCCACGCTCTCAAGCCACCTACGCCGCTCCCAACTTACCTACTCAGCCGTATATGCAAAATCTTGCACTGCTGGCAGATCGTCCTCCAAAGGCGGCTGGAGTCGTTTTTGGAGCCTCAGGGCTCCTGGGTTTGGGCTCTGCAGCTCCTTACGGGCAGACACTCCCACCAGTGAGGCAGCAGCACGCAGAAGCAGCTAGAAAGTTTGCCACAATCTCTACCTTCCCCTGCAATTTGCTCCTCTCCCAGCCTCAGCCTCTTCTCGCTCCTGGCGAAAGGGACCGGCTCTAAGGGCGGCGGCGGAGGCGACACTTCTCGCGGAGGTTCCCTGCCTCAGCAGTGCCGCAGCTGGAAGGGCTCTCCCGCTGGAGGGCGGCTCCGGGCCGGGGGGCGCCGGGGGCAGCGCTCGTTCGGGGCTGAGGCCGCCGCCGCGTTTGCCGCGAGCCTCATGCTCGCCGCGGTACTCCCTGACATCATTCATTCTGCTACGCGCACGCCCGCCCACTCCATTTCCAAGCAGTGACTCACCCGGCGCTGCCGCGGCCGCCGCTGTCCGGGGCGGCCCGCCCGGCCCTCCCGGAGCCCCCGCCCGCCGCGCAAGGTGCCGGCCCCGCCCGCCCGCGCGGCCCCCCCGACGCGCGCCTCTGCGCGCGCGCGCCGCCCCCTCCCGGCGGGGCCGCGCGCCCGCACCGCCCCGGCGTGCGCCTCAGCCGGGCCCGCGGCAGCCCCGAGCGGGCCCATCCCGGCCCTGCCCGCCCGCTCCGCTCCTCCCGCCCCGCACGGCTCCCCCGCGAGCCGCTGCCGCCGGGCGAGGGCCGCGTCAGCCCGCAAAAGGGGGCGCCGACACCTGCCCCGCCCGCCCTGAAACGCCGGCTACGGGAAGGGCACCGCCCGCCCCCGCGGGCACAGGTGCCGGGGCCGCTCCGCAGCCAGGCCACAGGCGAGCGCCGCCGCCCTCCGCAGCCACGGGCTTCCCGGTTCTGCCGGGGGATTTGACTTCCCCAAACCTGCTCACGTGAGAGATGACTGGCACTGAAACCCCCTGCTTGTCAAGTGTTTCACCCCCGCCTCTGGACTCAGCTTTCCTTGTGGTTTTGTTTGGCTTTTTTTTTTTTGCCCTTTTTTTTTTTTTTTTTTTTTTGCGGTGGGTGGAGGGGTATTTCCCCCCCCCCCCCGCTTTTGTTTTCCAAAGAGTTCCTCCATTACTACGTAGCAGCCAGATTTTGTTGGGAGTTTTCCAGTGTAAGAAGCATGTGATTGGCGGGGGAGGAAGGGAGGGGAAGAAGGTGTCAACTCATCCTCACCGAAACTCGCTGCGGCCGATACACACCTGTCCTGCCCCAGCCACCCGGCTGCGCGCCGAGCGGGCACATGACAGAGCGCGGCACACACCCGGCACACAAGCCCGGCTTCGAGGAAGGCACCTGACCCTCTGTTCGTCACACCCCTGGAAAGCCCCCTTCACCCAGCTATTGGCTATTCTGCTTGGGTTGCTCACACTTTGTTTTTTTCCACAAAAGCTTGGGGGAAGGGAAGAGAGAATCTGCTTTATTCTAGCACAGAGTGGAAAAATTTTCCGCACTCTCAGATTTCTGTGGGACAGGGAAACTGCCCTGGTCCAACAGTGACAGCCAGGGCGCTTCTACAGACAGAGTGCCAGGATTTCCAAGTTTTATCTCCTGCAGCCTTAATGCAAACAGTCTCTTATACCAGATAAACAATTCAGCAAGGCTACTGCTGTTCCTGTTGCTAGGTGAATACACATACACACCTGTAGTGCTGAACCAAAGAGGTCTGCTGGAACCTCACAGCTCTCTTTACTGCTGCTGTAATCTCCCCTCACACCACACCCCCCTCCAATTCTCCTAAGTAGGTAATGCTTCCTTTAAAATAAAATCTAAAGAAAAAAAAGAAAAAGGTACCATAGCCAGGGAATTTGTTTCCAACTGATTACAGAGATCTCTACATATGCCTTATTGCAGACACAATCACATGCGTGCCTTTGCAGAATCATATCTTACTTCAAGCTGTTATACAGAGAGGATAATAACAGACAGAGCAACAGATCAAGAGTAGAAACAGCAACACAAGTGAAAAAAAAAAAAAACAACTATCTACAGGCAAAGCAAAGAGGCCTCCTCTAGTTTTCCATAATTAAAAAAGAACCACTGAAGAAAGGTTAAAAGCAAAGACCGGAAATTTTACTGGCACTTTTCCAAATTATGTAGAGAGATCAGTAAGCTGAAACACCAGCATTACTCTATAATAATATTCTCTGAATCACTGCATTTGAGTAAGTAAAAAGTAGCAGTACATTTTCTTACTCTGTTCAAGGCTACACTTCACACCCAACCCCACAAGCCCATCCATGCAGATGAGAGGCTGAAGTGTAGCGCTCAGGGGTGGACCTGTGAGGAGCAGCTTCCAGGAGAGGGTCTTGAACTAATCTGGTAAAAACTGTTTGCAAGTCCTGCATAACAACAAACCTTCAAAAGCAAGCAGCAAATTTGTGAAGTCACAAAACTTGCCAGAGGAAATTAGCAGCACATCTCCTGACCTTTACTTTAAACTAAATTGAATTCAGAAGATTGTTTTTAGACAGGAATTAAGTGAGAGATAACAAGACTTACAAAATGAAAACTCATTTTGAGGAAAAAGAAACCTTGCACACACAGACAGAATTCCATGGGGAGACTCACATACAAGTCACATTCCCCTTCACCTCCCAGGGAGGCAGATGAGAGGGAGAGAATACAGAAACAGAGCTTTGAGGAAAAAAATTACTGTTCCATTCACTTGGAACAAACCCAGCATCTTTTTCATTACTGTTTACTTTTTCCCCCTTTCATGAGATCAGCAGGGATATTATTGGAAACAGTAATTCTATAAAAGAACACAGCCAGCTTGTGCATTAAAATTCTGACTATTTCCAAAGAGACATTCGGCCAGTTTTCAGAAGTAGAAATCAGAATCCTGCTTAGTCCTACCATGGGAGAACTGAAGCTGCAAGATTGGGTTTGTGGTGGGGGAAACCAAGAACCATACAGAAATTTCTAGTTCAAGCTGACTTCACAGTTAATAGACAGAATAAACAGTATTACTACAAAAAAAAAAAAAAAAAAAAAAAAGCTTTTTTTGTGTATGCAGCCAAGCCATAGCAGAATTCTGTGCAGAAACTGATAGGCAAAAATTGTGCACCTGTGCTCCACCTAAGTAGTTTCAGAACTAATTAACTGATAAGTACATATGTTCTTAGGTGCTCACATACATTTGCAGCCTTTATTGCAGGTGTGTCAAGGGCAGATGAAAACAAACATATTTAATATTGAAGTATGCCATACACTGCCATAATTATAGTCACTAACCGTTCTTCCTTGCCTTTTCTTCAAGTAGCATATAAATCAGGGTAATCTTGCCAACTACTTCTAGTCAGGTCTAACATTATATTCTGTACCCGGGTTCTCATGGCAGCCCTATTATATCTGTGAAGGTGCTAGTTCATACTTCTACCTTAAAACAGATAGAGGAACTCCAGAATGATTTATTGTTCCCACTCCATTAAGAAAGAGTAAAACACACAAAAGCCCAATGTAAGTGGATTATACCATGAAGAGATTCTTCATCAGTATACACTTCCTAAATCCTTAAACACCCCCTAACAAAAATAAGTTCCAGAGTTTTTGAATTAGATGCATTTCAGCAATGACATGAATTCTAGGTCTCCAGATTATTATTTTTAATCCATTCACTAACTCTTTTTCATCTTCAAGGGCTTTAGAAGAAGAAGAAAGCTTACCTTGTAAATTCACATTAATGTCACTCTTTTTTGGCAACTGAACAAGCGGATGAAAAGATAAGCCACAATAGAAATCACAAGACAAGTTTTTCCATCATTCCTTCATAAGCCCCAGTTCCAAAGTACACAGTTCTGCCCTACTACTGGAGAGGCTGGAGCCTTAAGAAACATGCTTATAAATCACCACAGCTGGATCAAGCACAACTTCAGCTGCTTAGATAGCAAGCCTACCTTAACAGGTCAACCCCCCAAAATAATTTAAAGAAAAAGAAGACTACTAGTTACTATAAAGCAGTAAGCTGCCGAGCCAAGCGCTGCCACACTAAGCACACAAACGTCGCTCCGGCATTATCACCTCGCACGAAGCACCCGCGAGCAAAGGGGCCCGCTGAGCTCACAGGAGCCGCGCACCCCCACGAGGGACCCCGGGGACAGCGCTCCCGCCGCCTGCCCGGCCTCACCTGCGGCCTCCCGCGCCGCCCCAGCCCGGCCCTGCTGCCCGAGTGCCGAGGCACGGCCGCCGCCCGCCCTTCCCCGGCTTTCAAAGGAGGCGGGAAGCGGCGCCAGGCCAATGGCAGCGGGAGCCCCCGCCCGCAGGTGCCGGCCGGGCGCGGGAGGGAGCGGCCGCCGCCGGCTCCGCTGCCAGCGGGGTCCAGCTTGGAGGCGTCTCTGGGGACAGCAGATGCTTCCTCCAGCCGTTTTCTTTCGACTTCCCGAGACCTACAAATCCGTGATTATTGTCTCCCGTTTGCCTAACCTTGGTGCTTTACACAGTTTACATTCCTCAAAAATTGCTGTATTAGCTGTTTTCATAACCAACAGCTAGGCAGAGATATTATGTTTTAAAAACTATTTTTTCAAGAGCTTATGTGTTACTGAGAACATCCCTGGATAGTTTCAGGGAAATAAAAAATGAAGCTCTGTGGAATTATGCTCCCTGCTAAAGCTCATGAGGAAAAAAAAAAAACAACCAAATTTAGGCTACAGATTTTTTTTTTAACAAAGGAGTAAGTTAAAACAAGCTTTTTACTTTTCAGTCACTATTTCACTTTCATAAGCAGAAAAAGCTGTACCTCAAATTTATCCTATTTTTTTTTCCTTTGGATATATTGTGGGATCATAGAATCATAAAATCATAGAATGGTTTTGGGTCAGAAGGGGACCTTGAATATCAAGGTCCAACACCCCTGCTGTGGGCAGAGACACCTTCCACTAGACCAGGTTGCTCAAAGCCCCATCCAGGGATGAGGGATCCGCAACTTCCCTGGACAACCGGTTCCAGTGCTTTACCACCCCCACAGGGAAGAAAGTTTTTCCTAATATAATTAGGAATGAGACAGAAAGGGTGGGGGGAGTGTGTGTTTTCTTGTTTGACTTTGGTAATTCTTTAAGTATTCAAACTATATGAAATCAGACATGCCTTAGAAGCCATAAAATAAAGACATCTTGATTCAGTGTCTTTCAACCAGTTTTCTTAAAAAATGAACCCAAAAATTGGTCTTCTATCTAAAAATATGTGCATCCAAAATCTCTGTCTCCAGCTTCAGAGAGCTTTCTATACACAGCAGTGGCACACAATAAATACTTTTCTCTCATGAAGCAAGGCTTTGGCAGAAATACTTGACAGAAGCTCTAGGGGGGAAATGAGAGATGGGGAACAATGAAATTAAATTCTAATTTATCACCTCTATATGTATGCAAGGTGATTCTAGGAAACTAGATGCAGATGATACCAAGCTGGTGATGCTGCTGACACACCTGAAGGACAGGATACCAACCAGAGGGACCTAGACAGGCTCCAGAAGTGGGCCCCTGGGAATCTCATGAGGCATAACAAGGCCAAGAGCAAGGTGCTGCACCTGGGTTGGAGCAACCCCCAGTACCAGCACAGGCTGGGGAGGAGCAGATCAGAGCAGCCCTGCTGAGATGGGCTTGGGGTGCTGGTGGGTGACAGGATGGACGTGACCCAGCCATGGGCACTCACAGCCCAGAGAGCCAAACCTGTCCTGGGCTGCATCCAGAGCAGTGTGGGCAGCAGGGCAGGGAGGGGATTCTGCCCCTCTGCTCTGCTCTGGTGGGATCCCACCTGCAGGACTGCATCAGCTCTGGGGTGTCCAGCACAGGAGGGACAAGGACCTGTTGAAGCAAGTCCAAAGAAGGCCACCAAGTCATCAGAGAAATGGAGCACATCTCCACTGAAGAAAGGTTGAGAGAACTGGGATTCTTCAGCCTGGAAAAGAGAAGGCTTGAGGGTGACCTAATTGTTGCCTTCTATTACTTGAAGGAAACTTACAAAAAAGATGAGGCAAGGTTATTTACAAGTGCATGCAGTGAAATGACAAGGGTGAATGGGTTTAAATTGAAATAGACTACATTTAGTTTAGATATTAGGAAAAATCATTTTTACTGTGAGGGTGGTGAAACACTGGAACAGGCTGCCCAGGGAAGCTGTGGATGCCCCATCCCTGGAGGTGTTCAAGACCAGGCTGGATGGGGCTCTGAGCAACCTGGTCTAATTGAAAGTGTTCCTGCCCATAGCGATCTTCAAGATCCCCTTACAAGCCAAACCATTCTACAATTCTATGAAGCTGCATCAAGCAGAAGTATGGGAAATACTCTCAGTCTCCTTCAGAAAAAAGGTAACACTTTTGGCAACAACTAGAAGATCAGAAGAATGATGCTAGGCAGCTAAAGCTTATTAAAGCTTTTCTGTAACATAATAAGGATTTCTGGATATGCAATTAAATGCATGAAAAATAAGACAAGACTGCTGCGCTGTAACAATTGTCACAAAGTCAGCTGACAGGTGAATTAGCCCATTTTCTTTGCTACTCAGCCTATCTGCTGTATCTTGTCTTCATGCTGCTGAATAGCTTTCCTCTCTAACTCCTCTGATCCCATCTTCCCATATAACTTTCTTTTAATTTCTCACCATTGCGATTTTTTTGCAGCAGGTCTATATTCTGAAACAGAATAGTTGGGCTAAACCTCTGACTACTAGACAACATCCTCTTCAATAAAAAGTTTATAGGGCTTTTCCCCAGTAATGCAAAACAGAAACCCATTAATTTTAATATAAACTGAACAGTGGCTGAACAGATCAACAGATGATCTCTATTTGTCTCTATGTGTGTGCTTTTTCTATGACAGAGAATTTTATCTGATTCACCTGGAAAAGGAGAAAAAAATCGAGGGAAAAGGAAGTAAGACTGGAACATGAATGAGCAATACAAAGCTGCTAAGACTAACCCCTCCCCACTTAAGCTTGGGAACAATATAATTTTTGTATCATTATCTTACATTTGAGGATTCTATTAGTGTGAGGAATTTTTTTTACGCAAAAATTATTTTTAAACCTAAGCAGCTGGCACAATTGCATGATGGACAGGTGGCCTACTTTATAAAAAAGTGACTGCTGTTATCATCTGAATGTAAATTCAGTATGAAACACATGGGGAGCTCTAATGTACTAGGGTAACCTCCTGTCTAATCTTCTGTCCTGGCTCTGATAGCAGGCAATGCAAGAAGCTTCAAGAGGGGCAAAATCAGTAAAAGCTGGGAAAAGGACAGAAAGGCATAAAGCATTCTTCTGTCCTAGCTGCTTATCAACTTACCCTTCCAAAGGAGAAT